>NC_083288.1:11828673-12159832 GCF_963506605.1 Zootoca vivipara
AAGAGGAGACTGAGAGAAGATACGATAGCTACCTTCAAATATCTGAAGGGCTGTCTGTCACATGGAGGAGGAAGTATACTTGTTTTCTCCTGCTCTGGAGGGTAGGACTCAAACCAATGGCTTCAAGTTACAGGAAAGGAGATTCCAACTAAACATTCGTCAAAAATTTTTGACAAGAAGAGCTGTTCGGCAGTGGAACAGATTCCCACAAGAGGTGGCGGACTCTCCTTCCTTGGGGTTTTTTAAACAGAGGTTGGATGGCCATCTGTCATGGATGCTTTAGCTGAGATTCCTGCATTGCAGGGGGTTGGACTAGATGACCCTCGGATCCCTTCCAACTCTATGATTCTACGTGTCTTCCTGATTAAGCTGTTTCAAAGCACCAATGGCCCTTTGCTGCTTCTCCAGCTGTGTTTGAGGAAACTGGAGGGGTGACCATGTGACAACAGCCATCACTTTACCCAGTGACATCATCACGGCACAACTCAAGCAGCAGGTAACTTTAGACAGAAAGTTGCAGAGATTTATTTTGTCCAAACATCCTTTTTGAAATGAAATGAACTCCTGCTAATTTAAATGATCCGGTGTTTGTTTTGATGTAACCCATTATGATGATGAATTGCTTTAGAAAATATTTGAAAGGGAAATATTTGAAAGGGGAACATAATATTTGAAAGTCCTTTGATGGACTGCCGAGAATGTTAATTGCAATACCATCCTCATCAGACAGGTTCCTGTAAAAGGATGGAAAACATGCTGGTAGACACTTAACATGCCTTTGGACTATACAGATTCTTGGGTGGGCGGGAAATTTCTCACTTAAATCGTAAATGCTTATCCCAAAATATAGTGGGAAAACTGATTTATTACTTAATTCCATTTAAACTACTGGAAAATACCCTCATTATTTTTTTTAGTGAATCACCTACTTTTTTAAATATTTACATGTCTGCTCAGAAGTAAGTCGCACAGAGTTCAAGGGATTTCAGCCTGGTTGTCAATTAATTTGCCTATGAGCAAAACTAGAATTCAGGTGTGTTTTTGAGATACTTGGAATTCAATAACCAAGAGCTACCCCATTATTACAGAGGAAAGGGATATTTAGGATATTTCTTTCCTGCTACAGTAACACATCGACACCAAAATGGCTTTAAAAATAAAGATGTGCTCTTAAACAAGCTCAATAGAAATTTTGTAATTAATCAACAAAAACTTTGATTATTCTGCAAACAAAACGTAAGAGTTTTCCACCCTAGTTTAATCGCAAAATTGTGTATTTTAGAACCTTTTAGCAATCTATATTCCTGTCTCTATAAAACTCAAAAGTCATACCAGTCATCTGTGCTTGCGTGCTCTTTTCCACTGTCCTCCTTTCCGAATTTTTCTGTTCTTTCTGTTTGTGTCCTTTTTGCCTCTCACACATTTAAAGAGCGCAAATTGCCGTCTTTTGTTCTTTCCAACTGAAGAGAATTGTGCATCTGGCAACAGGCTCGAAGCCCCAGAGCAACTAGACATTGATTTAGGAAACCACTATCTTGCAATGGGATCAGCTGGGATTTCTTTTTAAAGCACCTGCTTCCTGTTACCTGCGGGCATCATTGTGCATTCAAGGACACTGCTTGAGGGAGAAGCGTGCTTTGTGATAGGAGAAAGAAGGTGCAAAACTGACTTTGCTGGGTGTGCATATATGGAACAAGCCAGACACACGTTTGTGATCCAGTTGCTCACGAGAGTGGGGGCGATCCGAGGGACAGCGCCGTGAGATTTCCTGTAACCAATTTCTAACTTTTAGAAATTTTAGTCGCAGACTCAGGAATCAAAGGTTTTGTGTATCCTTTGTAGGAAATGTATATTTTTTGTTGTGCATTCTGCAATCTCCATTTTGTCTGCAAAGGATTAAAAGGAGGATAATTTGCAGAAATATTGCGAAAGGCCAAATTGTGCCCCACTACCGGATTAAGGGGACGTGGGTGGCGCTGTGGTGTAAACCACTGAGCCTTGGGCTTGTCGATCGGAAGGTCAGCAGTTCACATCCCCACGACGGGGTGAGCTCCCGTTGCTCAGTCCCAGCTCCTGCCAACCTCGCAGTTCGAAAGCACGTCAAAGTGCAAGTAGATAAATGGGCGGGAAGGTAAACGGCGTTTCCGTGGGCTGCTCTGGTTTCGGTGTTCCGTTGGGCCAGAAGCGGCTTGGTTGTGCTGGCCACATGACCCGGAAAAACTGTCTGGGGACAAACGTCGGCTCCCTCGGCCAGTAAAGCGAGATGAGTGCCACAACCCCAGAGTCGTTCGTGCCTGGACTTAACTGTCAGGGGTCCTTTACCTTTTTACCAATTAAGCTTTGAGAACTGCTGAAATTTCACAACCTCCAACATTCCACAGATAGCAAGACAGACATTTTCAACTGAGGAATGTTGGAGGTATGCTGCCCCTTCGGCTTCTGTTTCGGCCACCCCCACCACACCTGTCCTGGAGTTCTCACTCCCCCCAACTGACCCTTATTGACCCCCCCCCTGCTTTTTCAGTCCCCCCCCCCACAGAGCATCTCCTACCAGAGGCAGGGCAAGAGCCAGCACTACCCCAAAGGGACATAGCACATTCACTACCTGAGCAGGTACTTCTGAGAGTGGGACCTCTTCTGCCCACTCACATACTTACTCTCCCCCCCCCCAAGATGGGATCATGTGACAAATGGATAAGGATATGTGAGTGCGTGTCTATCTCTCTTCTGCCTCGCAGGTGCCCCTTCCATGTCTGTGTTGGGTAACTTCCTAGAACAGAGACCCCACCCCACCCAATCAGAAGTAAATACATGTGAGTCAGAAACATTGCAAAATGTTTGTAGAATATTTGGGAGGGGGGTCACTGTAAACACTGCAAACAGATTAAAACATGAGCAGTAAATTCAGCAGTAAAAAAAAATCAAGTTGATGTGAGAAAGGAATAACATGGACTATTTAAAGTATGCAGCAGAAAGGGGTAACTAGAAGGAACCATGGAAGGGGGGGGGGTAAGGGAAGCTGATGTTCCATTCAAGGTTCTGTTCTTATGTAATTATGGAAATTATAAAACTATATATATATATATATATATATATATATATATATATATATATATATATATATATTTAAAGTGGCACAGCATTCCAGTGCTTGCCCCCCCCCCCCGACTCAATCCCACTCCTTGCTCCATGCTAAATTGGAGACTATGGGTTTTTTCCTCAAAATAATGAATGCAGAAGGAAGACATTCCAGATAGAGCAGGAATGGAAAGTATAGGGGATTATTTGTGCTGGGAGAAGGGTGGGGGTTGAATTTGGCTGAGCGTAAACGAAGTAAATGTTGTTTATGAAAGGTCACAAAACCATAGAATCGTAGAACTGGAAGGGACCTGAGGATCTGTGATGAAAGGACTTTTCAGATACTAATGTATTCCCCTCCCTTTTTTGGGAATTAGCAATGCAATCTCACGTTACAGTCGTACCTCGGCTCCCGAACACCTTGGGAGTCAAACCTTCTGGCTCCCAAACGATCTTTTTTAAAATATTTTTTATTAATTTTCTATTAAGAACATCCAATTTATAACAAATCAAATCAAATCATAATCCAATTTTTTAAAAATAAAAAAACCAAATTATAATCCAAATTATTGTTAAATTTCACACGGGCTTCCCATATTCTGGACATCTGAAGAACTCCTCACACAATTATATTTCTGCCCTCTTCTTGTCGTTCTCATGCATTTCCTTGACGGTTTGTCAGTGCAGCCTTTTCCTGCCTCACTCTTATCTTCAGCCTGGGCTGTTGTCCAAGCCTGCCGTTTGAAGTTTTATGACGCAGTAAATTCCCAAATTGAATTGAACATTCTTTTGGAAGCCGAACATCAGACGGGGTTTCCAATTGGCTGCAGCCAATCACAAGCCACGCTTTGTAAGTCGAACATTTCGGAAGTCGAACGGATTTCCGGAACGGATTCTGTCCTACTTCCGAGGTACAACTGTACAGTACTTGTAAATCACCTTGCATCCTGAAAAATGGAATATGCAGGTGAACTGAGATACAGCGCAGCGTTTTCTGCTCAAGCATGTTCAGTCACATAATTGCATCCAAGCATTTTGAAAGCCTCTTAGGTGCTGGGTCAGCCCATGTTGGTTGGGGAATTTTGCTGTAACTTTAATTTTTCTGCTCAAAGCAGTATCCATATCTGGGGGATCTTGCTCTGCAAATGCATGTGTACTATTTTTAACATTTTCCTGAAAGGCAAATGAAACTGGAGGTGGTTTCTCATTTCACTCTTGCACACACTTTTATCTCCTGGTTTTTATCCAGACACACACCACAGCTTACTTCAGTTATACTGCTCCGTCCTTGACATACTGGTGTTAATTTCCACCATGTTCGGAAATTGTATCTTTTGTACAATTTTATAGCGGTACCTCGGTTTTTGAACGTCTCTGATGCCAAATGTTTTGTTTTTCGAACACCAAAAAACCAGCAGCATTTACTTCCGGGTTTTCGGTGTTCGAAAACACAGAGGTAAATGCTTCCTTTTTTGAACGCGCCTCAGAAATCAAACAGTTTCCGTTGAGTTTCCCCCCCATTTTCTCCAATAAATTTGCAGACTGCCTTTGGCACCTTGGTTTTTGAATGTTTTGGAAGTCAAATGGTTCTCCGGAACGGATTATGTTAGAAAACCGAGGTACCACTGTATCAGGAAATTTTAAATGTCTAATATTTTACCATTTCTTATGTGCTGTAAGCAGCCAAGAGTGGCTGGGGAAACTCAGCCAGATGGGTGGGGTATAAATAAAATAATAAATATATATTTTAAAGCACATTGACAGATGTCAATTTTCAGGAACTCTGGTGGGAGGCAGTGGAATCACAACCTAGCTAATCATGTGTGGGTAGGAAGTATGATGGCTTCGTTCATCATTACAGTGGTACCTCGCAAGACGAAATTCATTCATTCCACAGGTTGTTTCATGTTGCGATAATTTCGTCTTGCGAAGTGCCACAAAAGATTCTTGGTCTGTAAAGCTCTGCTCTGCTTTGACGTAGGCTTTTATACTGTAACTTAGGTCATTGCGATCTTCTGCCACACCTTGGTGTAGCCAAATGTAAATGGCAAGGCAAATATAAGATAAAGGTAAAGGGCCCCCTGACCATTAGGTCCAGCCATGACCGACTCTGGAGTTGCGCGCTCATCTCGCATTATTGGCCGAGGGAGCCGGCGTATAGCTTCCAGGTCATGTGGCCAGCATGACAAAGCCGCTTCTGGCGAACCAGAGCATCACACGGAAACACCGTTTACCTTCCTGCTTGGAGCGGTACCTATTTATCTACTTGCACTTTGATGTGCTTTCGAACTGCTAGGTTGGCAGGAGCTGGGACCAAGCAACGGGAGCTCACCCCGTCGCAGGGATTCGAACCGCCGACCTTCTGATCGGCAAGCCCTAGGCTCTGTGGTTTAACCCACAGCCCCACCTGCGTCCCTCCAAGGCAAATATAGTTAAACTTTAATAATTAAACCAGGGGTGTCAAACTCAAATTCATCGGGGGCCGCATCAGCAGTTTGGTCACCCTCAAAGGGCCAGTTGTATCTGTAGGACTATGTGTCCACTCTTTATTATCATAAATTATTGTCACTGCATTCAATTATTACTGTTTTTTTGTAATAATGTAAGTAATAACTAGCTATGAAAGCAGAAACATAGTCAGAATAATGGCAAGTAGATATTCAAATGTACAATTATTGTACAATTTATTGAAAAATGATTTTTGGTAACTGCACTGGGTGGTGAAGGCTCGCTAGGGTTTCATGCAGGACCTTTGCAGAGCTACTAGTACCTGGAGATGCTGGGGTCCTTCTGCATGCAAGACAGATGTTCTGCCAGTGAGCCACCACCCTTCACCAAAGGGACTAGCTGAGGTTGACTCACTGGAGCTGCTCTCCTGGTTCCAGGGTTTAAGGGCCAGAAGTATAAAGCAGAATCCTATGTTTCTGAGGAGAGGGAGAGGGAGAGGGAGGGGAGGGAGGGAGGAAGGAAGGAGGGAGTGGGAGGGAGAGAGGAAGGAAGGAAGGAAGGAAGGAAGGAAGGAAGGAAGGAAGGAAGGAAGGAAGGAAGGAAGGAAGGAAGGAAGGAAGGAAGGAAAGAGGGGAGAGAAAGAAGAGTAGGAAATAAGGAAGAGAATAAAGAAGGAAAGAAAAAGAAAGAGGGAGAGAAGACGGAAAGGGAGAAAGAAGGAAGGAAGTAGAGGGAAAGAAAGAATAAGAATGAGGGAGAGGAAGGAAGTTGGGAAGGACGGAAGGAAGGAAGGAAGAAAAGAGAGAGCAGGAGGGAGAGAGGAAGGAAAGAGGTGAGAGAAAGAAGAGTAGGAAAGAAGGAATAAAGAAGGAAAGAAAAAGAAAGAGGGAGAGAAGACAGAGATAAAGAAGGAAGGAAGGAGAGGGAAAGAAAGAATAAGAACGAGAGAGAGGAAGAAAGAAAGGGAAGGGGGGGTTGCCGCCTTGATTCAGCGCCAGAAAAGAGCGCGAAGGGACCCAGGGGCAAAAAGCATTTCCCCGGCCCCAGCTGTTTGTCGGCACTTTGTTGGCGCGGCGCTTCAGCAGCAAGGTCCCACTGCTGGGTCCCGCTGGCTGGGGCGCTCGGCGGGCCACATGACGAGGTCTGGCGGGCCGGATTTGGCCCCCGGGCCTTGTGTTTGACACCCGTGAATTAAACGTTCCTATCTTACATTTTTCAACGTATGAAGCAACAAAAAGAGCACATTTCCCTCAATTAATTTATCCATTCATTTGCTTGGAACTATAGCAACAACTACTGAATGAGTCTTTATTTTCAAGCCTCTCCTCCAACTGGAATAAAGACAGACAGAGACCTAGTTGGTCTTGCACCAACTTCTATAATGACTCAATGAAAGAAAAATAATCAGGTCCTTCATCCGTATGGTTTAGTTTCAGGAATCATGGGTATTATTTTAATATTACAGTTCACTGGAATGGAGATACAATTCAGAAGGATTTTTTTTAAAGTTGATGATCAACAATGTAGTCATTTTAAAAATATTTTGAATTCTCCAATACAGAATCAATAAATTTTACAGAATTCCCTTCTTGACGGAAATGATGCTTCTTCAATGAGAATGCAATTTGTCAGTTCGCATCTATTAATCTAAATAGGAATGTTACTGATATTGTGTTTTGGGACGTGAGGGCAAAACTAGACATAGAAGCAGATTGCAATGAAGTGTATTAATTTCCTTTCCTTTTTCACCTCTGACTTGGGATTACAGCAATAGCAAATACGAAGCATGCTTTAAAAAATCACACAAAATTCACTTTGTTTTTAGTGTTTTCGTACATGTTCTGTTATCAATACCTGGTTTTCCAGAGATAAACTCCTGATTTATTTCTACTGAGCATACTGGTTTCCTTGGAGTTTCCCCCCTTATGCATAATGTAGTTCAAAGTACGAGCCCTTAGTTGCCCTTGGCTAAAGTGTGGCATGCAGTTAAAGCCCAGGTCCAGGTCTCATTTTCTGTTGCAACAGAGACTCCCATTGACGAGGGATGTTTTGCAAAAACTGCGCTCCTCAAACATGGACCAGGTGCTTAGACTGGAATTACATAGAGAAATCACACACATCCATACATG
This sequence comes from Zootoca vivipara, assembly GCF_963506605.1. Classification (NCBI taxonomy): domain Eukaryota; kingdom Metazoa; phylum Chordata; class Lepidosauria; order Squamata; family Lacertidae; genus Zootoca; species Zootoca vivipara. Next base: position 11,836,329 of record NC_083288.1, read on the forward strand.
AAGACAGTAGGTGCATATTCAGCAGCAGAAGTAATAAACATTATTGTAAGTATGCAAAGAAACCCATTGTCAATATTCTGACATGAATAAATACAATTTAGAAATAAATATATTCGTAAGAAAAATAAATGTATGTGTATCAATAAATAGAATGGCTTGAATTCAAAGATCTTAATAAATAAGCTTCTTGGCCGCAGTTAATGTATTCTTCAGAAGCATAGCAACAGTCATTGGTCCTACACCTCCCGGCACAGGGGTGATGAAGCCAGCTTTCTTCTTTACCTCTGGGGAGGGAGCAATAGAAAGTGCAAATAATGTAAAACTTAAGTTAATATGCTGGTCATCAAACAAAGCAACCCACAAACAACAGTAAGAGGAACAACATTTCTGTTTGCCAATCAAATTAATAAAACAGAGGCCAATAGGCAATACATTTCAAAATGGTTCCCCCCCCCCAATCCCAGGATTTTAGTGTCTGATCATCAAATTTATTATTTCATAAGCTTAATCGCAGTTGATATCTGTGAATCAACTCCAAAGATGGGTTGACGTCTTCCTTTGTTACAGATTCATTATGAGGCCTTGGCATACGTGCTAAGTCTCTCGCGGAGAAATCTGGGATCGGCAGCTGCACGACATCGGAAGTTGCGCAGACGCAACTTCCGGTGTCGCTTTGCTCATCTAATGGGCACCCAAAATGGCTGGTGCCGGAAGTCGCATCTACGCATGTCCGGAAGTGCATAGGCGCAACTTCTGGTGTCGCCACTGGCCATTTTCGGTGCCCATAGATGGGCAAAGCGACACCGGAAGTTGCGTCTACACACTTCCGGACATGCGTAGGCGCAACTTCTGGCACTGGCCATTTTCTGGTGCCCATAGATGGGCAAAGCGGCACGAGAAAAATGGCCGCCGACAGGAACCAAAATAAGGGAAATTAACAGGAAAGGAGCTGGAACGGGAGACCTCCGGGAAACGATAAGGAAAAACAGGGATTTCCCGGGAAATACGGGGTACTTGGCAGCTATGGGCCTTGGCCTTAAAGTCCTTAAAGTAAAACTATGTTTATTTTACAAAAAATTGAGGGATGCTCATAAATCTTGAAAGCATAACTCCTGTTATCGGCGGGGGATGAGACCTCACAAGGAGGTGGGAAGAGCTAAAGGTTTGTTGTTTCTCAAGCAACTGTCCTGTTTTCATTGAAATTTATGGGAATACAAGACCTGGAGACTAGAACAGTTCTGAGCTGATAGTGTAATTTAGGCCTGATCTGAAAAGTGTCAATGTGAGGCCATTTTAGAAGGGTCCATTCCAAATCAAGTTTGGGGAAGGTTGCCCACAAATACATCAAACCATCTATTTTAGGCAGTGTATTTTAATGCTCTAAATACAGCCAAACTTGGTGGAACAGTGTTATCATTTTGCAATGCCCTCAGTACTTTCAATGTTTTTTCAGCTTCTAAAAGCAACGAAATCCATCCTTGACAAACTGGATCCTCTGCTTTGAAAGCCCTCATTCTTGGGACTTTTTGAAAGTGGAGAACTTCAGGCCAAATAGGATATATTAGCCCAGAATACTCATCTCCCTTTAGTTAGCAAGAGCCAAGTAAGTAGAAAATACATAGTTCTTTGAACAAAGTACTTTTGCAAACCTGGGGCACATTTTACATTAGGTACTAGGGGCTGTGTGTGTGTGTGTGTGTGTGTGTGTGTGTGAAAGAACATATTAGCAGAACACTGTTGGTTAATGTTTTAATCATATGAATATATGCACACACACAACACTATTAAAATGCTTAACATAAAAGAAAATTACAAGAGAAAATGGAAGTACTAATAAGCCATTGTTTTAAGCTTGGTGATAAGTTGCAATTCAGCAACTTCTCTTTCCAGTCTATTTCTGAAATTCTTTTGTAGTAAGACAGCTACTTTGAGATCTTGTATAGAATGTCCTGGGAGATTGAAGTGTTCTCCTACTGGTTTCTCTATCTTGTAATTCCTGATGTCCATTTATGCTTTGGCGTAGGGTAAGCCATTGTTTGTCCTCTTGGCTTATAGGTAGCTATTACTGCATAATATTTGGCTCTATTGTATATTCCATTAAAATATTGTGGGTTAACTTTCAGTATAGCTCTTAATAGAACCCCTAAATATGTGTGTTAACTTTCAGTATAGCACTTAATATTTCCCTTTTGGCCAAGGGAAAAATAATGTGTTATTTAAACTCCCTGCTTCAAGAGCAGTTGTAACTGCAAAAGATTCCTACTCCCCCCCCAAAAAAAACCACCACTGCCATTTTGCTTACCTTCAAAGTCCACATCCCCCACTAAGTTGGTCTTTCCTGTGAGAGGATCGTGGATATGGTTGATCCCGACATCAATCACCGCTGCTCCTTCTTTAACCATATCAGAAGTAATCAGCTTTGGGACACCTGAAACCACCAATCCAATTAGGATTCACAGATCCTGAGTGGGAGTGGGGAATGTGAATACTTAAGCTTTTAAGCACTTTATATTTGATGAGGGATACTAATACCTCAGTCATTATGTCCATATTTTCATCAGGGAAATGATAGATGGGATGGTTATGCGAGCCAAGAAGACAAGTAACTATACAGCCTTTAGAACATGGGTAGACAAACTAGGAGCCGGAGCCGGCCCAATCGCCTTCTCAATCCGGCCCGCGGACGGTCCGGGAATCAGCGTGTTTTTACATGAGTAGAATGTGTCCTTTTATTCAAAATGCATCTCTGGGTTATTTGTGGGGCATAGGAATCTGTTCATTCCCCCCTTCAAAATATAGTCTGCCCCCACCCAAGGTCTGAGGGACAGTGGACCGGCCCCCTGCTGAAAAAATCCATAGCTGCCAAGTTCTCCCCTTTTTTAAGGGAAATTCCCTTATGCTGAATAGGCTTCCGCGCGAGAAAAGGGAAAACTTGGCAGCTATGCTGAAAAGGTTTGCTGACCCCTGCTTTAGAAGACATCTGAAGGCAGCCCTGTATAGGGAATTTTTAAAAAAATGTTTAATGCTTTATTATGTTTTTATATATGTTGGAAGCTGCCCAAAGTGGCTGGGGCAACTCAGTCAGATGAGTCGGGTATAAATATAATAATAATAATAATAATAATAATAATAATAATAATAATAATATTTGAATAGGTCATCACTGTTGTCATCAGAGAAATGTTGGGAGGGTAAGTAGTGGTGTGTTTATAGTATTGTGCATGGCTGGAAACAATTTTTTAGAAACCATAAGGTCCCTTGAACCTTATAGACTAGCAGAATAGCAAAGAAGGCCAGCACTGGCACTACAACCTCCAAGGGCAAGTTATGAAGAAGAATTACAGACCTCTGGAGGAAGGGTAAAGCAGTGACAATGTCAGAGGGGGGGAAATAATGCTCAGAAAATGTTGGTATTTGCAGAATTAAACAGGCCTATAATTATATTGGCGTACCAAGAATTCTGCAAATACTCAGGTATAATTAGGTAATTAAGGCATTTCTAAGTTTGAGGTTGATTTTTTTCCACAGACATTTTGGGCTACCATGAGCTATCAGCTCCCCCTCACCCCCAAGGATTTCAAAATAAAACCTCTTGCTTATATAACTAAAACCAATTGGATAACAAATACAGCACTTTTACACTCCCAATACTGCAGCTGTCAACCTGGCTGTTATTTGGATATACAGTAAGGACGGTAGAACCCAGGGACCAAAAAGTTTTCCGTCTCCCTACTTATAAATTCTGCACTATTCTTGTAAATGCTAGAAACTCTGACTGAATACTTTTCATTCCTAAAATGCCATTACTCCCAAGCTCTTGCCAAATTCTAGGCAAGTTAAGTAAATGCTGGGCCGCTTTGCATAAATAGCTGCTAGTGAAAAGGTGAATTCTTCAGTGCGAAAGTGAGCCTGCACCATAGCTTGCCCCCATAAAATCCATATTGTATGGAATTTTCACTTTACTGCGGCACAAGCATGAAACATGTTAGGTTTGTGGTCACAGAGACAACATAACAGTGACTTTCAGACCTACAACACGCAGGCCCCACTTACCAAACATAATGCATTCCTTGGAATTGTTAACTATGCAAAGGTTCACATATGAGTCAATGATTGCAACGGATCCCTATGGGAAATTCTCTAATGTGTTCCCTATAGGGTTGCCAGACTCAATAGTGGACAGGACTTCTGTGCCTTTAATTGCCCTGCTCTCTTTTGAGTCTGGAAACCTTAAAAAGAAACCAGAAGACCCTTTGCTTGGAAATTAAACAAAGGGTCTGCTGGTTTCTCTTTAAGGTTTCCAGACTCAAAAGAGAGCAGAGCAATTAAAGGCACAGAAGTCCTGTCCTCTATTGAGTCTGGCAACCCTAGTTCCCTACCACACTCTCACCCAAAAGCAAAAAAATCAAACCAACCCTTGGGAACACCTAGAAGAAATGCTCTTTTATTTGTTCAATCGCTCCCTGCTCCTTGCATTCCTCAGCCAAGCAGAAAAGGGCAAGCATGGAAGCAAGAAATGCTCTGTTTGGATATCTGAATCTACCGTGTGTATAGCGAGGTTTGGGTACGAATTCCTCATGTTTGGACATGTGAATTTTTGCATAATGAACGTTTGTAAAGCAGGATGTGTGTGTATATTTGAATTTTATTGTATTTTAAAACATTGACAGTGCTACATTACCTGCAGCAACTATTACAATATCAGCAAGCTGCGTATGGATCTTCAGCTGATCTTTTGGTGTATATCTGTGAGCAATTGTAACTGTAGCATCACCTGAAATACATATATATTAGTCCCAATTACTGATCATTTGCAAAACTGCAATGCAGTAGTGATTAAAATGATCATCCTAGTGTTAGCACACTGTTTACAGCATTTTCTTTAGTTTGCCATTATTTTGGAAGTATGGTATCAGGCCCTGTAAAATAAATTCCATTTCTGGAAGCCTCGAAAGCAATACAAATGTCTTATCACACAAGGTTTTCATTCTAGAATGCAATTTTGGTACAGTCCACTGGAAAATTATTCTGTGTGAGGCCCATTGGAATAAATGGGGCTTGTGCAAGAGAACTTTGTAACCGTGGCCTTCTTTCCCCCCACAAACATTCAAAAGAAACACTGACATCCGAAAATATCCTCATCTTATCTGAAACTCAAACTCTAGAGTAGTCCAAATGATCACAGTTTGGAAGGTCAAAAAAATTTTTTTTGTTGTTGTTGCTTAGTTTTGTCGTGTCCAACTCTCCGTGACCCCATGGACCAGAGCACACCAGGCACCCTTGTCTTCCACTGCGTCATGTTGGTAGCTTCGAGAACACTGTCCAACCATCTCGTCCTCTGTTGTCCCCTTCTCCAAGTGCCCTCAATCTTCCCCAACATTAGGGTCTTTTCCAGGGAGTCTGCTCTTCTCATGAGGTGGCCAAAGTATTGGAGCCCCAGCTTCAGGATCTGTCCTTCCAGTGAGCACTCAGGGCTGATTTCCTTCAGAATGGATAGGTTTGATCTTCTTGCAGTCCATGGGACTCTCAAGAGTCTCCTCCAGCACCATAATTCAAAAGCATCAATTCTTCGGTGATCAGCCTTCTTTATGGTCCAGCTCTCACTTCCATACATCACTACTGTACTAGGAAAACCATAGCTTTAACTATATGGTCAAAATTACTTAGTGCCAAATGTCCAGCAGGTTCTGTAAGAGCAGCTGGCATTCATCATACTATATGGGCAGGTAAGAGTACTGTATACAAATAGCAAAATGGGTTGTGTCCCTAAAAGCTAAGGATCTAAAACATTATTTTGAAAATCAGACATTCTAAATCCTATTGCGCATTTAGATGCTTACAAACTATTTTTTCTTCCTTTGCTCTTTCCCTTTTCTCTGTGCTGAGGGTTTCAACAAAACAGAATGTTATTCAACATACCTCCGGGCCTTTCATGTCCTCCATCAGTATGTAAAAGCATTGAAATAGGCATTCCAACATTCTTTGATCTCCCAACGACAACAACGTTTCTTCCAAATGTTTGTATTCCTTTAAGAATGAGAAAAATAATATCGAAGATAGTGACTCATTCCTATGGAATGAAAGGCTTTTGATCGTACAGATTTGAAATGTTAGATTATTATTAACTGAAATTAGTGGCTTTTCTTTACAAATCATAACCCCAAAGGTCTAACAAAACAGTACGAAGATTAAAACCAGTATAGTGTCAAAACAGAATGAAACCTTTAAGAAATCCATACATATAAAAGGCAGGTCTAACACACCCCACCAGTTGAATGAGGGCACAAATTTCTGAAACCATCCAAATTAAGGGCCTGGGTAAAGAAGGTCTGGGTAAAAAGAACATTTTTTGCCTGGCACCTAAAAGCAGATAGTGATGTCATCAGAAATACCTCTCTGGGGAGAGCATTCCATAATCTGGGAGCTACCACTAAAAAGTTCTCATGTTGCCACTCTCCGTACCTCCTTCAGAGGGAGCACATAGAGAAGGTCCTTGGATGCCGCATGCAGAGCCCAGTTTGGTTCATGTGGCGAGTGGCAGTCATTGAGATGCACCAGTAAAACCAAATCTAGCTATTGTACGTCATTTTCCTTTTGGAAACATTTGTTCTTTTTCTAGTATAGAAATTGTGATAGGGCACCATAGTTAAGTGCTCATTTTCCTTGTTGCTGACATTATGTGACTGACATTACAGTCGTACCTTGGAAGTCGAACGGAATCCGTTCCGGAAGTCCGTTTGACTTCCAAAACGTTCAGAAACCAAAGTGTGGCTTCTGATTGGCTGCGGGAAGCTCCTGCAGCCAATCAGAAGCCCCATCGGACGTTCAGGTTCCAAAGAACATTCGCAAACTGGAACACTCACTTCCGGGTTTCCAGCGTTCGGGAGCCAAAACATCCGAATACCAAAGCGTTTGGGATCCATGGTACTACAATACAGCAAAGCTATATCCCTTTCGGACTCTGGTTCTCCTGCCATTTTATCCTCATAAGAACTCTGCAAGGTAGTTTAAGCTGAAAAATGGTGACTATTCCAGTAATCCAGTCTCTCCATTTGAACCCCCGTCTCCCCATTTCTAGCCTACCACTCTAACCACTATATACTACACTGGTCAGCTGAAAGCAACAGGGATCAAGAAAAAGAGAAAACTGTGGTTTCACTGCACCTTGTACTAAGCAGCTTGCCCCCATTTGCTAAATAGTAACAAAAAATATTTTGGCACACTCCTTAAAACAAAAAAGATGGGCTAAGCATATCCAATGCAACAAACCGCAGTGCAAATCCAAATTTTATAGCATGTCCTACTTCATTTAGGATTTAAGCACCACAGGATCGTATAACTTGATACCCCATATTTCTCTGAAATACATCATTTCGCTTACCTGTTCTTTTTATTATTTCCCAGACAGCAGCAGCAGTGGCAGGTATAACAGAAGGTTGGTCAAGACACAGTTGTCCTATATTGAAAATATGAAATCCATCCACATCCTTTTCAGGTGCAACAGTGTTACACACAGTTCTTTCTTCAATGTGATCTGGAAAATACGATTTCATGTCCTTTTTGTTATTTGGAACTTGTCTGATGGGCTTTATGTTCAGCAGATACTGAACAGTGTTGAGCATGAGGATGTTTCTAGGATTCTACGAAGATATATTTACCAGTACAGTAGTACCTTGGTAGTCAAACAGCTTGGCTCCTGAACAAATTGGCTCCCAAATGCCGCAAACCTAGAAGCGTTCCGGTTTGTGAACATTTTTTGGAAGCCGAACGTCCGACACAGCTTCCAATTGAGTACAGGAAGCTCCTGCAGCCAATTGGAAGCTGCGCCTTGGTTTCCCAAATGGTTTTGGGAGTCGAAAGGACTCCCGGAATGGATTAATTCCGACAACCAAGGTACCACTGTACTCCTAGATTTTTGATGTCCACAATCTGTCCTGTGGGTTTCTGGAGATCACCAGCACATACCCTTAGCATTACTGTCAACCTGATCTGGACGGATGATCTCCTCCCACAGACGACCCACAAAGGCAAAACCTCTCAGACTGTGCTGCCTTTAGAGGATGAAGAGGCTCTGTTGACGGTTCATACAGTACTTCTGCAATAACCTGGACTGTGGCAATTTGGGCTTATACTTGGTTGAATGGGAGAACATTGAATGTTTTCCGGCTGACCAAAAGGACTGCTGAGGTTTGGCCTGCCTTCTTATTTTTCACCAAGTCAAGGTCTAGGCCAAAGAACTTGGTGATGGAAAAGGGGGCACCCTTTTTTTACAATTCTAGGTCCACAATCCAGTGACAAGAGCCACATGTGCATTCTGGCTATGATCCCGGAAATCATGAGTTTGGAGTTAAATCTGATCATTTCCAAGGACAAATCTGTCAACGGTGCAGCATGCAAATAGTTCTTCCTCAAGACATCTTTTACTGCCTTCGGAGTAATCAGGTTCAGGTATGTCAGATGCACAGGTCACACGTCGACCGCCCTTGCAAATATCAAGTTGGCAACTAATGCTCTGAGCAAAACTGCTGAGGCTTTAAAGCAGGGGTCCCCAAACTACGGCCCGCGGGCCAGATGCGGCACAATTGGCCTCCCAATCTGGCCTGCAACGACCCCTGCCGCCCGCTGCCGCCGCCCGCTCTTACGGCACGCAGCGCGGCAGCACTTTTCCAGATCGGAAAAAAGCACCGAAAATCGTTTGTGCGCATGTGTATGGCCTCTCCCGACCCAGAAGAGGTCATTTCCAGTGCACTTCCGGGTCGGGGGGGGGAGGCCCATACGCATGCGCACAAACGACTTTCGGCGATTTTTCCGACCTGGAAGCGCGCCACCGTGCCAGTAAGTGTGTGTGTGCGTGGGCGCACGGGCGCGCACTCCCCCGCCCTCCGGCCCACTGTGCGCGCACTCCCCTGCCCTCCGGCCCGCCACGCGATTGGCGCGGTGGGCACCGGCCCAAAGCCGGGTAAGTCTGTGGACCCCTGCTTTAAAGCTTCTCTTTAGAGCTACCTCCATGCACATGTCACAAGAATTCATAGCTTTGCCTTTGCTCTCTGCAGTACATAAGAGTGTAGCCTAACCTGCATTCACCGCACAAGTTTTAAGTTTGTCTATGGTGCAAAGAGTCAATGTGCAGTGCTGAGTCTGGTTCAGTTTATATTACACTGCCACCATGTGGTCAATCTTTCATTCTCATTTATTTAGGAAATGTATAATTTGCCCTCACCGAATAGTTCTAGAGTTATTCAACTGCAAGCAGGTGAATAAAATCTGCATTCAAGCCTGCAAGCACATGCACATTAATAAAAAGTGGTATTGAAAATATGGCCATTACCCCCAGAAGCAGTCATTTGAAATGAATTATGAGAACCATCTCTTTCAGCTTTCATAAGAAGGTTACTACTGAAGGCAGAAACATGCCCCAAAAAATGTTTTACATTTTGTGCACCTGTGAAGTGGACCCACCCAAGTAATTTTATCTGCAAAATGACCTGTGCAAATGCCAAAATCAGGTTATAAATCCAATACTAGAGTGTGAAGGACCAGAATGATGATGATGATGATGTGTGTGTGTATAAAATTAAATTTATCCAAAGATCACAGTGCAATTTACATAATGAAAACACAAAATTGCATAACATAATAACAAGCAAAAACAATACTCCCCAGTTTAAAGGTCATCTACTGTTTAATTAGCCAAGGAGAAGAAGAATGTTTTTGCCTGATGCTTCAAGACATGTAATGAAGGCGCCAGGCGGGCTTCCTTGAGGACAGGATTCCATAAATGGGGAGCCACTACATAAAAGGCCTGTTCTCATGTTACTACCCTCCAGATCTCTCATGGAGTAGGCACATGAAAAAAGGGCCTCAGATGATGATCATAGGGTCAGAGTCGGCTCATAGAGAGGCAGTTCAAGAGAGGCAGTCTTTGAGGAACCATTTAAGGCTTTGTAGGTCAAAACCAAGGGACCCAAGCAGTTTGTGTGCCTAAATCCCAATGGAAATGGATCTAGAAAATCAGTTCTGTGATCACCCACTCGAGAACCTTGCCCAAGAAGTGGGGACTGGCAACTGGTTGGTAATTACTTGGACTTTCCAAATCCAGGGAGGGTTTACTGAGGGGTGGTTTTACCACTGGCAGGGACCACCCACTCTCACAGGAAGGCACTTGTCAACTTCCCGGCCCAGCAGCTGTCCCCTCCCTGCTAGTTTTTATCAGCCAAGAGGGGCAAGGGTCCAAAGCGCAAGTGGTTGCCCTGACCAATCCTAATACCTTGTCCATGTCCTTGAGCCCTACAAACTCATAATGCTATCTTATAAAACAAGTTGCAGAAAAATTCTGATTGCATTTGACTGAATGCTAAGTTACAGCAGTGACAGCAGCAAAGGAAGCTGCCTTCTCTCTCCCCTTCGTATCTGCTCAGTACTCTCCAGCAGGGATGTCCAGAAGGTAAGAGAATTGGTTTCCCCACACCTTAAGTCTCATGAAAGTGATGCATTTGCCAAACTGCCAAACACTTTGTAGATAAAACCACTTGCAATACAAGGTGGGTTAGGTACATTTAGTCTCCAAAGCAAAGTTATGCAATGCAATACTGAAGAATTATTTTGGAAAAATAATTACCAATACGGTCAAGGTACTGAATAGTTTGGTTATTTATAAATCCTTTCTCTCGTTGAAGGTTTTATACTAAGTTAAGTGCACTTGATTTCCCCCATTTATTCCTCAAAGCCACCCAACTTTGTGACATTGTATAAAATTAGGTAACATTACCTGGCAGAGGTAACTGGACTAATATACCACTGACTCTTGAATCCTTGTTTAATCTCTCAGTTAGATCTAAAAGTTCTTCCTGAGAAATATCTTTGGGCCTCAGTATTATTTCACTACAAATGCCTAAAATAAAAAGCAAAAAAATGTCATCAGCAAAAACATTAGTTCCATTGAGTCACATGCAACAAAATTCAGATTGTGCAATTCTATCTATCGGTAGCATTATTAATTAGAATACTAAAATAAATTCACACTATTTATTTATTTATTTATTTAATATGTTTTTTTCTTATTGATAGTGGGTGAGGAACCCCCAGCCATGGGGGTGCTGCAGGCCTTCTCTAGCCCTCGGGATCACTCTTCTGTAATGTAGAGTGGTACCTCGGGTTACATACACTTCCGGTTACAAACACTTCGGGATACAAACTCCGCTAACCCGGAAGTAGTACCTCGGGTTGAGAACTTTGTCCCAGGATGAGAACGGAAATCGTGCACCGGCGGCGCAGCAGCAGGAGGAGGCCCAATTAGTGAAAGGGCACCTCAGGTTAAGAACGGTTTCGAATTAAGTTCGTAACCCGAGGTACCACTTTATCTGTGTGTGCGTGTGTGCGTGTGTTTGAGAGGGGGGGGGGAAATGCAGTTGCTACATGGTGAGCCTGGAAAAAAGAACCTTGCAATGAGTCTCAGGGTGGGGAGCCTGGATGGGAAAAGAGAGGGAAGGCAAGGGGGAACACAAATGGACAGAATTGAAACAGATGGAATGATGAGAGGAGCCCAGCACCAGATTTACGGCGGTGGGGGCAGCTGCCCTGCACAGCATGCTGAGCCGAGGGGGCACAAATTAATAATAATAATAATAATAATAATAATAATAATACCTGTATTTATATGGGTACCTACTGAGAAGATCCATAAAAAAGCAACTGTACCAAAAGGAATAATTGTGAAAATAAAAAAATATTTGAGGGGGGGGGGGTTGCCCAATTTTGTCCTGGCTCAGGGAGCGGTATTACCAAAGTCTGGCCTTGGAGGAGGAGCCTTCTGCAAGTCATCAGTTCCAAAATTTGTTAATTAATGGGGAACAGTGGGGAGCCAAAATGGAGAGATAGGGGGTGGGAAGGGGAGTAGAGAGACTGACAGAGCTATGAAATGCTCAAATTCTGCCCATTGCCAGCATGGAGATTTCTCCCTGGGGAAGGCAGCCTCTGAAAAGAAAGGCACATTGTGTCCAGAAAGCTGCCATTGTTTGCGAAACGGTTTGAATAAAAAGGCATACCTACGGCTGCCGCTGCTTTTACTTTATTTCTCACATATGTGTGACTGGCTGGGTTGTCTCCTACTAAGACAACAGTGAGATGAGGCTTCTTGTTCCCAAGGGCAAGCCAGGAGTCTACATCCTTCCGTATCTCCTCACAGACCTGGGCAGCCAGCTTTTTCCCTGAGATAATAGTTGCTTCGGTACTGTAAAATACAAAGGATAAAATGAATCGTTAAAAGGCTAAAGTTTTGAGGCCAACATTTTACCGCTCATTTTACGTCGTCCTCAAGTGCGCATTAATAACAACAACAATCTTTATTACGGTCCATAGACCCATCAATTCGTTACCAAGCGATACACAGCTGGGACACCCCGCACTCAAACCACTCAGACATCTTACTCAAATTCGGAGTAGGAAACATTAGTTCTTGTGACCACCGATAAAAACTTTGCCACTGCTAGTGTTCTGGCATTTGACCGGTCTTCCAATAGGTACCTGATATAGAAATCCTCTGATTTTCCTGGGAGCAAGGCTAGCAGGGGTGAACTCACTTCAGCCCTAGCTTGCTCAAACTTCCCACAGTGCAGCACAATGTGTTTTATAGAATCTACATCATGGGTGCACGAGCACAGTCTTTCCTGGTAGGGTACTCCTCTCATCCTGCCCTCCAGCACTGCAGAGGGGAAAACATTCAGTTTTGCTTTTGTGAACAGCCTTCGGTAGTTTGGCACTGTCATGTTTTGAATATAGGCTGCTGGCTTAAAGACATGCCCATATTGTACTCCTACTGCCAATGGACTGCAGATCGCAAGTGATTGATGTCGTAGATCACTGTGTGAATTATCCCAGTCTTTGCTTTAAGGTCTTTAGGGCACCTTCATATCCCAGGCAAAAGAGTTGGGTGGGTGACAGACCTAAAGCAGTGGCTTTTCTCGCCATGGTTTTCTGCCATTGGCTGATGTATTCCTCATTGTTCAGGTATTTATACAGTCCCTCCCAAAGTTCAAATACTGCAATCTTGAGCCAATGTTTTAGTGCAGCCCACCATGCCTTTGTTGAAATTGGGCATTCATCCGTTTCTAGCAGGAGTATGGAATTTCGAACACAATTGGGCACCTGAAGCAAGGATCGAATAAATTGTGCTTGGAAGCCATCTAGCTTAGGCAGGTCCCCATTCTGCCAGACGTTTGCTGCGTACAGGATTTGGGGGACAGTTTTTGCATTGAATACTTTTAGAGCTGCTGGTACATACTTGCCGCCCTTTGTATGGAAGAATCGAAGTATGGCTAGTTTTGTAATCTCCGCCTTTTGAAGGGAGGTTTGCCAGTGGTACTTCCATAATCTTGTATGGTGGAATGTTAGTCCCAAATAGCTGAAATGTTTAATCTGTTCAAGTTCATGGCCATCCAGCGACCAGTTTAACCGGGAAAAGCTTCTTTCAAATACTAGGATTTTTGATTTTTCATAATTTATTGTTAGGCCATTTCCAAGACAATAATCAGAAAATTTCATCAACAGGTGTTTCAAACCCGGTCTGGTGCGTGAAATTATGGCCGCGTCATCAGCATAAAGCAGCAAGGGGGTCCTTCCTATACCTATTTTTGGAAGGTGACCATCTGCGTCCATTAGGCACTCTTCTAGATCATTTAGGAATAAGCAAAACAATGTTGGGGCCAGGACACAACCCTGTCGAACCCCCCTACTCATTTCGATATTATTTGATAGCTGTCCCTGCTGACCGCATCGGACCTGCAGTTTGGTTCTGTTATATAGGGCTTTTATAAGAAAGAGGAGACGTTTGTCCTGTATTATCTGATCTAATTTGGTCCACAAATGGGATCTGGGGACAGAATCGAATGCTGACTTCAGATCCATAAATGCCACAAAGAGCTTGCCCTGAAGCGGCCTGGTATATTTTTCGGCTAGGAAAGACAGCATTAGGCAGTGGTCTGTGGTTGAGTGATTCTCTCGATAGGCTGCCTGGGCTTCAGATAGGATGTTATATTCATTAAGAAAAGTTGTCAGTTTATTACTTAGGAAGCAGGCATACAACTTCCCAATTACTGATAACAGGCTAATTGGCCTGTAATTTGAAGGTTCTTTAGGGTCGCCTTTCTTGAATATTGGGACGACTATAGCATGCTTCCAGCTTTGTGGTACTTTGCCTGAGCTGTTTACCACTGTGAAAAGGGCCGCCAAAAGCGGAGCCCACCAGAGCTGGTTGGATGTTATAAGTTCTGCTGGTATAAAGTCTTTTCCCGGGGCCTTGCCATTCTTCAGTTTCTCCATTAATGTATAAATTTCCTCCACTGTAACTGGTCTCCAAAGAGGTAGCAGTGCCAATTCTGCACTGTCAGCTTCCTGAGAACCGATGGTAAGGTTTGAATTTTCCATAAATATATTTCTGAAGTGATTCTCCCAGAACTGGGCTGGAATGGCGCAGCTGGGAGTTGAAAGGCTAGTTTTCATTGAGTCCGAGACCAGTTGCCAAAAAATTTAGTTTCATTATTTAGTGAAGCGTTCAATAACAAGGACCAGGAGTTTCGCTCAGCTTGCCTTTTCTTTGAGACCAAGAGGGCTTTATACTCTTTTTTCAATTTAAAGTAGGATGGAGGTAAGAAATTTTGTCCAGCATTTCTATAGTCCATGTACGCATTCCTTAAAGCTTCCTTCTTCATACGGCACTCTTTGTCAAACCAATGGCACCCTTTGTTAGTGTGGGACTTGCAGTCTAATGAGTTTGTATTTACAGTGACCACATCCTGCAATGACTCAATGAGATTTTCATAGGCAGTCAGGGAGGAATCTATGGAAGAGTTGTTTATTATAGTTGTTCTTAATCTAATTGCAGTTTGTGAGTTCAGTCTATTCTCAGTTGCAGTTGCTGTCTCTGGTGTCCATTTTTTCGCATTAATAAATGTTGCCATTATAACACCTGTAGGGAAGCAAATCCATTTTGCAGGAGGGAATCAAGAGTGTAATGGAAGTTTCCGTGACGAATCCACTTTTAAAGTAAGAAAAAAACACACTGTGGTTTGAAAACTGATGAGGGGGATATATTGAAAAGTATGGTATGAATAAATAACTAATGGGAAGAAAAATATACTACAACATGCTGATCCTTGTTTTGTGTATCATTAGTATCTCCAGTGTGGTGATAATCTGGACATCAACACTAGCACCCAAACCTAACGCAAGATTTTTTCCTCCAGCCACCTGAGACTGATGAAAAACATTTTCCATGAAGCCTGTAATCAATGGTGCCCAGATATATGCCACTTCCATAAATAGTTCAGGATACTGGAAGGGAGAACGTTTGAGAGAAAGTTATTTAATTATGGTAAACTAGAAGAAGTATGAAGGGACGAGGGCGGCGCTGTGGGTTAAACGACAGAGCCTGGGGCTTGCCTATCAGAAGGTTGGCAGTTCGAATCCCCACGACTGGGTGAGCTCCCGTTGCTCGGGCCCAGCTCCTGCCAACCTAGCAGTTCGAAAGCACGACAAAGTGCAAGTAGATAAATAGATACCACTACAGCAGGAAAGTAAACAGCGTTTCCGTGTGCTACTCTGGAGCGGCTTTGTCATGCTGGCCACATGACCTGGAAGCTGTACGCCGGCTCCCTCGGCCAATAACGCGAGATGAACACCGCAACCCCAGAGTCGGTCACGACTGGACCTAATGGTCAGGGGTCCCTTTGTTGTTGTTTAGTCGTTTAGTCGTGTCCGACTCTTCGTGACCCCATGGACCATAGCACGCCAGGCACTCCTGTCTTCCACTGCCTCCTGCAGTTTGGTCAGACTCATGTTCGTAGCTTCGAGAACACTGTCCAACCATCTCGTCCTCTGTCGTCTCCTTCTCCTAGTGCCCTCAATCTTTCCCAACATCAGGGTCTTTTCCAGGGAGTCTTCTCTTTTCATGAGGTGGCCAAAGTATTAGAGCCTCAGCTTCAGGATCTGTCCTTCCAGTGAGCACTCAGGGCTGATTTCCTTAAGAATGGATAGGTTTGATCTTCTTGCAGTCCATGGGACTCTCAAAAGTCTCCTCCAGCACCATAATTCAAAAGCATCAATTATTTGGCGATCAGCCTTCTTTATGGTCCAGCTATCACTTCTTTATGGTCCCTTTACCTTTAGAAAAAGTATATGGCATAAGAAAACTAAAAAGACACACACAGAAGGGTTGTTTAAATCATTTGTTGTCACAGCTTTCACCCTTAGAGAAAAAGGCAAAGAAGGCCTTTTCCCCAACAAAATGATTTCCCAACATTTGTGAGGGAGTTTAAAAAAAATCATCTTGTTTTCTTAGCATAGGTTCCTGGGCACAAGAACAAACACAACCCTTAAAAGGTTACATGCAGTTCCCAAATTTGCCACTTTCCACATTCAAAGAGAAAGCTAGTCAGAATTAAAATTAAAACTTCTGAGAAAGAATACAAAATATCCAAAAAGATGTAAGATGCCAGGAGCCAAAATTCACAGCAAACCAAAAGCCATACATTCCAGTCCTCCACATAGACAGCAGCTCAAAGTAACAGATCCTATAACTTTTTATTGTCATTTTCTGTTGTTCTTTTCCTGCTTATTTTAATTTTATCTTATTTATCTTCTTTCAAAACCTTTTTAGGGTGTATGTTACCTTGGGAGATTTCGGTATGAGGCAGAAGGTTGGGGGAAAAAAATATCTATAATAAATAAAATGTACACAGTGAGTTCTCACTGCTATTAAAGCACCTAGTCAGCAAATAGGTGTTTGTCCAATAACCATCGCTCCTTAACCCTTCTCTTCAATGGGGAACCACAACTGACTGGCTCACCCTCCCTCCTCTCTGACCTCTTGATATTCTAGAAGCACTACACATACCCATGTTGCTTGTGCATGTGGTCATCCTCATTTTCCTTGAAGGGTCAGTGGTCCTTTAAAGCAAGAAGAGGGATTGAGTTATGCATACAGCCAATAGACAGTGTCACATCACTATGAGATGCTACTTTCCGTATCAGAATTCAGGTGCAGAACTAGGCGGGCTGCATGCATGGCTTACGCTCTTCTTGCCTTAAAAGAGTTAATATTGTTTCCATGAGAAGACCTCACAGAAAGGAATTACATCACCTGAAAGTGATGCTTCTTCAAGTTGCCTCCCTCATACTTGAAATGAATTAAAATACACGGCAAATGCATAAATGCATAATGTGCAACACATGTAGTTTGGGGAATTGTTGTTCCTATATCATCTAGTGCAACCTAAGGCCCACGGACGGTCCGGAAATCACCGCATGGGCTGTGCCATCCCCCCCCCCCAGAAATCGGCACCATAAATTGCTTCTGCGCAGCTCTGCGGCGCAAGAAATCACTTCTGCACAGGCACGATTTTTGGCATCTGGGCATGCACAGAAGCGATTTCCTGTGCCGTGAACACGCACAGAAGCAGCATCGCGCTGCGCCAGTCCGGCCCGCGGATGATCTCGGCAGGAGTGATCCAGCCCATGCCCGGTAAGCCTTGCCAACCCCTGATCTAGTGGCTTCCCAAAAACAAGTTGGGAATGCATTTAATGGTGACACATGAACAAGCCCTCGTAAGAAATCTACCTGTACTAGTTTTCCTCATGGGGGGATTCCCCCACACACACACTTCCACATATATTTGCTTTCATATGGGGGGCAGCACCCAATTCTTGCCAGCCTCCACCCCTGGGGAGGAGGCGCCACAGCCCTGGGCAAAGTTTTGCCACCTTGCTTGTTGCCAGGCCCCTCTCCTGCAGCAATAGCATTCTCAGGCGACAGAGGACAGCCTCTGGTGAGGGGTGGTGGCTTAGAGTCATAGAAATGTAGTGCTGGAAGGGAACATAAAGGTCATCTATTCCAACCCGCTCCATGATCTTTGAATAAAAGGATGCATATAAATTTAAAAATAAAATACACACACACAAATACACACACACACACCGCAACACAGGAATCTTTTGTCCAATGTGGGGTGCCAACTTGAATAAAATATTGGGGAGGCCCAAGCTCTGCCCCACATAATCAATCACATCAATCAGATAAGCTCCACCCCACATAATCAATCGCATAACCCAGGGGTAGGCAAGCCTTCTTAATCCAGCCCGCAGACGGTCCGGGAATCAGTGTGTTTTTACATGAGTAGAATGTGTGCTTTTATTTAAAATGCATCTCTCGGTTATTTGTGGGGCATAGGAATTCATTCTCCCCCCCCCCCCAAAAAATATAGTCCAGCCTGCCACATGGTTTGAGGGACGGTGGACCGGCCCACAGCTGAAAAAGGTTGCTGACCCCTGGCATAACCAATCAGGTAAGCTCTGCCCCACATAACCAATCAGGTAAACTCCGCCCCACATAATCAATCACATAACCAATCAGGTATGCTCTGCCTCTCATAATTGATCACTTAACCAATCAGGAAACTTGGCCACACATAACCAACCGCATAACCAATTAGGTAAGCTCCGCCCCACATAACCAATTGCATAACCAATCAGGTAAGCTCCGCCCCACATAAATCAATCTCATAACCAATCAGGTAAGCTCTGCTCCGCATAATCAGACATACAGTGGTACCTCGACTTACGAAGGCGATCCGTTCCACGGCACTCTTCGGAAGTCGAATCCTTCGTTTGCGCACACACAGACCATGCGCGCCGCTTCTGCGCATGCGCAGAACACACACACACGGTGAAAATACTTCCGGGTTAGCGGACTTCGGAAGCCGGAACCTTCGGAAGTTGAGGCATTCGGAAGTCGAGGTGCCACTGTATAACCAATCAGGTATGCTCCACCTCACATAATCACACAACACTGCATGTGCACGCCATTTGAGTGGCAAAACCCATCTAGTTGGTTTTTTTGGGGGGGGGGAACCAGCTCCCTCAAATATTTTATTGAGGTGGGGGCATTGAAGGGACCTCATCCCCCATGAGTTGGCTCTTACAGTTCGAACCCACAACCCCGAGAGGAGGAAGACCCATGGCCGAGCCATCTGAGCCCACCTGAGGCGGACCACAAACGAGCGCCCTGCTAGGGATGACGGGGTGAGGGAAGAGACCCTTGTCGCCCCTACGAATCCTGCCGCCTGAGGCCGTCGCCTCCCCTTGCCTCAGGGGTGGGCCGGCCCTGACCCCAATCCCCACTTAACGACTTGGGAGGGTTGCTCGGGTCCCGCCGGTTGGCGCCCCCACCCCACCCCACCGACGACGACGACCCCCTCGGCCCCCGCCTCCCCTGACAGAGGCGCCCTTCTCTTCCCCTCCCGCACCTGACGACGCCGCTGCTGAGGGAGCTGCTGCTGCTGCTGCTGAGGCGTTTGCCGGCCGACGGCAGCCTCGGGGAGCCTCCGCGACGCCTTCTCCGCAGCAGCAGCAGGAGGAGGCGGCGGCAAACGGGGGCGCAGGTCGCCGCCGTCGCCGCCGCCATGTCCGAAGGCCGAGGACGTCGCCGGCCTCTCGCACCGGTCCGGGTCGCCGGCCGGCTTCGGGAAGGCTCCGCCTCCGGCTCCTCCCTGCGCCCGCCCAAAGGAAGGCCTCGCCGCCGCCGCCGCCGAGAGAGGCACCGGGGCGCTGGGGGGCAGGCCGAGCGGGGAGCGGGAGGGGGAAGGAAAGAGGGACCGGCTTCATCCGTATCAGGGAGGGGAGCTGATCTGTCTCTTTCTCTTTTTTCTTTCTCTCTCCACCCCCCCCTCGTTTTCCCCCCTCTCTTTCTATCTCTGCCTAGCTCTCTCTTTCTATCTACCGCTTTCTCTTTCTTTCTTTCTTTCTTTCTTTCTTTCTTTCTTTCTTTCTTTCTTTCTTTCTTTCTTTCTTTCTTTCTTTCTTTCTTTCTTTCTCTCTCTCTCTCTCTCTCTCTCTCTCTCTCTCTCTCTCTCTCTCTGCACCTCTCTTTATTTCTGTCTATCTCAACCTCTCTACCTCTTTCTTTCTCTCTCTCTTTCTCTCTCTCTTTCTCTCCCTCTCCCTCCCTCCCTCTCCCTCTTTCTTTCTTTCTTTCTTTCTTTCTTTCTTTCTTTCTTTCTTTCTTTCTTTCTTTCTGTCTATCTCCGCCTCTATCTCTAGCTCTGTGTATCTATCAACAGTGCCGGCTTTACATATAAGCTAAACAAGCTATAGCTTAGGGTCCCACTCTCTTGGGGGCGCCAAAAATATACTTCTTCTTAATTGTATTTCACTATTAATATACTACTTCTTAATTGTATTTCACTATTAATATACTTCTTCTTAATTGTATTTCACTATTAATATACTTCTTAATTGTATTACAGTTCAACAATTATTTCGATAAAATACATATTTTGTTATGTGCAAATGTGACCTCATGAGGGGGGATACTTTTTTGCAATGCGTAAATGGCCACCCAACCTTTCTCTCTCTCTTTTTTTTTATAATTATATTTATTGAAGTTTTTACAATAAAAAAATACCACACAAAAATACAAAAGCTTAAAAAGTAGAAAAGAAAAATTAAGAAAAACCAAAGAAAAGGCACAAAAAGGAAAAAAGAGAAAAAAGAAAAATAATATCTCTAACAATATCTTGTCCCCGACTTCCCCGTCCCTCCCCTCCCGGGTCTATTCCATATCAAGTTTCACAACTTCTTTTTTTACCCCACACAACAATTTCTATTAAATTTTAAAGTACATTGCTTTTAGCTATTTCTAATAATTTCCTTTAGCCTATATTTCCCCCTAAAAAGATATACCTTTTCCTGATTCAGATTCTATCCAATCTTATAGCTAAACCTCAAATCCCACCCCCTCCCTCCCCAGGTAGCAGTTTCCCCTTTTCCCCGGCCAGCGTCTTCATACTGTCCAATTTCAAACCTTTTGATCCATCCATTCATCTACTTTATATTCCTTCTTTATCCCACACCCACTCTTAGCCATTCTAAACCACCCCATTCCTCCTTCTTCCCCTTCCGTTGTTTTAATTCTTCCACCAGCCTCCCACCCTCATCTTTATTTCCAGTGTCCCCTGTTTCCAATCTTCTGTCTGGTCTGCGTCCCCTCACTCTCACTGGGGGGGCAATGGCCAGACTCTTTCCTCCCTCCTCAATTTCTTTGTTTCTTTCTGGGATCTGGTCGCCCTCTCTCACTGGGCAGACCAGGTCCCAGAGTCCATCTTGGTCCTTAGCATCCAAAGTCACGTAGGTGGTCAATGCTTCCTCTCTCACAGGTTGCATTGATTTCTCAATCCATTGCTCCTTATTTTCAATCCGTTGTTCAATGATTTCTTCTTCTTCTTCCAATTCTAAAATTTCCGTTGGGGATATCTGTTGTTGGTCTTCTTTTAAAGTCTGAACGTTTACTTTGCCATAACGTACTTCCTCTGTCATTTCTCTAATAAAGTCTAAAATATGTTGCAGCTCGACCTCCTCCATTTGTAAGCGGGTTGTTTTGGCTGGCAGCCTTCTTTGTCCTTCTATGTTCCCGTGGGAATTATAACCTGATCCGCCAGAGATGGTGCTATAATGTCCAAACTAGTTCCTTTGTTTATTTCCAACCATATTTGTCGTTTATAATTCAAATTCTTAATTCAAATCTTCCAATTCTCCACTTTGTCACATCAATCAACTTAAATATAGTCCAAAGTATAATCCAAAAAAAGATCACAGAGTCGCAGCAATTACTCTTTATAAATCCTTATGTTGTCAACTGGTCGCGGCTTTAGGCTCCTGCCCCCGGTTTCCGGGGGGGGGGGGTTCTTGATCACGATATCAAATTTGCCAACGCAGTCTAAAATATATATTCCCCCCCCTTAGTTCTGCCTTCTAAGGGGGGATACAAGTTCAATTTTCAGGGGGATCCGCGCCCCTTCTCTTCAATCGGCTGCAGGCAAGTTAGTTGTGGCACAGCCTTCCGGGTAGGGGGGGAACGACCTCCGTTTTTTATTCCCCTCCCAAGTCCAAATTCTTCTTTTAAAATCAAATTGAATTATCTTACTCACAGTCCAGATCTTGATTTGAAGGTATCTGCCGCTCCTCTGTCTCCGGCTCGGAGCTTCCTGCTACCGGGGTAGCAATGGACCCAAGGCTCCGCCATGTACAGCCTGCTCTCGGAGGCTCCAACGGGGGCTCTCCGGGCGGTTTCCATGGCTTTTTTTGGAGCGCTGCTGGGTATCAGCCCCCAGAACGCACAATCTGGGGATTCTCCGGGAGGTCGCGGCGCCCGCGCGACTCTCCCCCTCCCCGGCAGCGGCGGGTGTCTCGGAGACCGAAACGAACCCCGCCGGCGGCTGATGGCGGCAGACCGGAAGTCCGGCCACCCAACCTTTCTCAACCTTGAGTCCCCTGGTGTTGCTGGACCACAACTCCCATCATCCCTAGCTAACAGGACCAGTGGTCAGGGATGGTGGGAGTTGTAGTCCCAAAACATATGGGGACCTAAGGTTAAGAAAGGCTGCTCTTTACAAATTTCTTCCCCACCTACCTCTGCATTAACATTCATACGCAAACACTGTGTTGGGCGTGGTTTTTGACTTGTGTGCCCTTCACCTTAAAAAGTGCTCTTTCATTTGTTTTTCTATGTACAACCACCAGATGTCAGCAGATGGGTATTTGTTGGAAAGTGGGAATTTATAAAATTCTGTAGATTTTGTTTGGATAAAAGTCTTAATTGCAGAACCAGCCCTACCATTAGGTGGCATAGTGTGGCTGCCTTAGGGGGCTGATTTGGGGTATTGTGAAAGCATAGCAAATTTATATTTATTGCATTTTTTATTTTTATTTTTTTACAGCCAAGGTAGGAGAAGCGGCATTTCTCGGGTTTTCTCTTCAGGTGCCAAAAGTTCTGAGTAAACATGATAGTTAGGATCAGACTGAAGTAGTACCTAATAATCTTTTCCTCACCTATTAAACCAAGTATTTCTTTTGGGTATTTTTAAGAGTCAACATTTAGAGAAATGACATCCTAATGCTCATTTAGCATTTTCTACCACAGGAACATCTTTTGGAAGAGTACCGGTATATATATTCTTATATGTGACAGCTGCTGCCAAGATTCTAATTGCAAAAAAATTGGAAGGGAGATATAGTTCCTTCAATAGCGGAATGGCAGACTAAACTCTGTGAATTTATTGAACTGGCCAAAATGACGGCAGCAATTAGATTGCAATCTAATCAAAAACTAAGGAAAGAATGGGAATGTGTAGAGGAATATATGTCCAAACATTGTTCCAAAAGAAACTTACTGATACACTCAGACTGAAGTTCGTAAAGTTAAGAGATGGAAAAGATTATACGGGTTATTATGTAAAGTATTTTGCATTAACACAACATTGGAAGAAATAAGATAACTGAGTAATGCCAAGCACGGGTGGAGGGAAGTCACAGGGATAGAAAGGGAGAAAACATATAGTTGTAAATGGATGTATAGTAAGAAATGTAAAGTAAGAAATGTTGTGTTTTCTTTCTTATATGTAACATTGCAAAAAAAAAAAGATTAAAAGATTCCTTCTCTTTGCATCTCCAAGACAAATTTGAATTTGTTTTGTACATTTTTGCAATTTTACTTGGTGTTAAATACCAATAGTACATCATTTTCATATAGTTTCCTTTCACCTGCACTCTTGAGCTGACGGGGAATTTTCCTCTGCATTTAAATCCCCATCGCTCCTCAGCAGGGCAGATGTTCCAGGAATAGGAGGGAAATGAAATCTGCTACCTCTGTTCAGCTGTTACAGCCAATGCTGGTCACTGTCAGAGTTTCTGCTGATGCCAGGAAGGGATTCCCAGTGATTCCCAGTTCCATCCATCCCTGACCCAAAAGAGGCAGATTTAGGGCAGCATGACCAGTTCTGCCACATGGGGTGCTGAGCCAAGGGGGCGCTGCGGGGCATCGCAACTGTGACACAATGAATTGAACAGAACAAAACGCGATAGGGCAAGTTGGAGGGCAAACTTTGGCCTTGCGCAGGGCGCCGCTAAACTTTGAAAGCACAAAGTCCACCCCTGAACCCAAACACCTTCTGAATCACCTGAGCCATCTCGTTGCGGTTCTGGTCTTTTCTGTAAAAAGGTAGCTCCAGGTGGTGGTGCTTTGCAGGTGCGACTCAAACTGTGCCTGGAAAAAATTGTTTGTTCCTTTGCATTCCCAGACTGGCTTCAAGCTATGCCTGCACTCTCGATTCATTCACTTGAGGTTGGTGACATCAGATGATTGGCAGGCGGGAAACCCCACCCAACTCTCAAGGTGTTTTGCATCCAACCCACTGGTCAGATCCATTTTCATTACACTCTACAGTGGTACCTTGGTTCTCAAATGCCTTGGTACTCAAACAACTTGGAACCCAAACACTACAAACCTGGAAGTAAGTGTGGCGGTCTGCTAACTTTTTCAGAAGTCAAACATGCTCCGCTTTGAGTGTTATGCTTCCGAGTTGAGTGTTGCGCTTCCGTCTTGAGTGCCACACTTCCGTTTTGAGTGTTACGCTGAGGTTTTGCTATTTATTTTTTGTTTTTGTTTTAGCGGCTCTTTTTTAGTTTGTCTTTTTGTGATTGTGTGGAACCCAGTTCAGCTACTGATTGATTGGTTGTGTGACTGCAGTACATGGTTGATTGCAGGGGTGGCCAACTCCCAAGAGACTGCGATTACTTTCTATGGGGAAGCGTGCCTTGGTTTTGGAACACTTTGGTTTTGGAACGGACTTCCAGAACAGATTAAGTTTGAGTACCAAGGTACCACTGTAGTCCGTAACTATTGTTTTCCAATCTTTTTAGCAACTCTGCCTTTAGATAGAAGAGTGGGATAAAGGTGCATGGAAATATTAATGTATACTGTATGTGTGTAACCTTCTCCCTGGTTTATCGGCCGTGCTCCCAAAGCACAGGAAATGAAGTGATGTCCCAAAAGGAGAATTACTGCACATCGCTTGCATGCAATACAAGTGACGCACGTTGTCTAGAATCACTTGAAGACACTGAAATTGTCAGCCCAAAGCTAATGACCAAACAGGAAGACAAAAGATGATTCAGCAAATTCATCTTTAGCTTTCCAACGTTTCTGGTTTTTCCCCAAAGCTGTGCTGAGACTTCTACACGGCCTTTTGGAATCCACACACACACACACACACACACACACACACACACACACCCATCATGATATAAGGGCTGAACTCCATGGTACATGCAGTTTGACGTTCTTTTAAGATGAGATTTCTAATGTTTCTTTTTAGAGAATTAGAAATATATGCGACGAGTCAGCAACTGGAAGAAGGAAGGCATGGGAGTTGGTTGAACAGAAGGGCTCATGTCATTTCCCTTATGAAAATCTCCGCTAAGCTGCTATTACCCCCACTGGTGAAATATTACAGCTATCCCACCCCAGTAGTGATAAAAACAGGAGCGGGAAGCGTGTTAAGAAGTGCCATTTCCTCTTCCACCACTCCTTTTCAAATTACTGCCCAAGCAACTGTCTTGTGCAAATGAGAGTGCACAAGAGTGGGGAAACTCTCTGTGATCGCTATATGAGCTAAAGGGTGGTCTACAAATCCAGTAAATACATAATCACTTTTTTAAAAATTCATTT
The DNA here is from genome assembly GCF_963506605.1 of Zootoca vivipara. Taxonomy (NCBI): domain Eukaryota; kingdom Metazoa; phylum Chordata; class Lepidosauria; order Squamata; family Lacertidae; genus Zootoca; species Zootoca vivipara. Next base: position 11,861,881 of record NC_083288.1, read on the forward strand.
ATGTACAGTGCTGTCCTGTCTCTCTTCTGTCATGAAACCCAAGGCAGTATATATGTGATCCTGTGCATTGACCAGATCCAGGCCTGCCTTAACTTCATAAATAAGTGTTGGAAATGTAAAATAGATGAATATCTGAAGTACAGTGGTGCCTAGGTTCTCGAACTTAATCTATTCCGGGAGTCCGTTCGACTCCTGAAATTGTTAAAAAAACCAAGGCGCAGCTTCCGATTGGCTGCAGAAGCTTCCTGCACTCAATCGAAAGCTGCGGAAGCCGCATCAGACGTTCAGCTTCCAAAAAATGTTTGCAAACCGAAACCCTTACTTCCGGGTTTGCGGCGTTTGGGAGCTCATTTTTTCGGGAGCCAAGCCGTTCGAGTACCAAGGTACTACTGTAGATGAATAAATGAGTGAATGAAGTTAATTTGGAATGTGCAGAAAATATAAAAAACAAATTGAAGGAACCACAGAAAGAGGGGGAAGGAAGTCGAGTTTTGAAATATTGAAATGATTGTAAAATAATTATTGAAATGTCTAAAAATGAAAATCATAAATAAGTAATAAAAAAGGCCTGCCTAACTACAGCACAGTGGCAGTCGCACGTGATTCGGACCATGTTAACATGAAAGTGATAAGTGAAGATTGTCTATCAAATATCATTCTATATGGGCCAGTTGTTTGGTCACACATGGAAAAAAAATCCACCATAAATCGGGTCCTCCCTAACAAGCGGGCACATGTTGCAGTGGGACCAGGCAACCAGACCCTGTGTTGTGGGTGGGAAGATTGGAGCAGCCACAACACCTTATTGGTGGTGCCTCGATCTTGGGAGCAATTGGGCCTGAGGGACGCCAGTCAAAGCGATCGAGGGACCATTATTTAACCCGCTGCACGTGTCCCTGAGCTTCCTCTTTCAGGCTCAGTGCATCGGAAGACCCGCCCACCTCTCCCTATATTTAGGGTTTGCGCTTGACCTTGCTATGCCGTCGTGTGTCCCCTGTCATTGGGACAGGGGCACAGCAGGAATTTTCCCCACTTGACTGATTGGCTGGTGCCACTTGGGTTTCGCCTGCCGCCGTGTAGCAAATCGTCATAACTTGTAAGGTTGCGGATAGGCTCTGGTTCAGGTGGATGGGCTGGCAGGATGCCTAGCCATCCCTATGCTTGGGTATTCCTTTAACAAGGAATCCACTGATTCATGGTTGGTCTTCCCCATGCGAGGTTGTGCCCTGAGCCTGAGTTGAGGGGAAATCTGGGTGGTGGCCTAGCAGGGCTCCTGCTTGCCACTGTCCCAGGTGTTCACCCAAGGCTGACTTATGGTTGGTGCCCAGGGTCAGCGCTGCCTGCAGGGCTGCAGGTAGCTAGTCAAACCAGAGCCTATGTAACCACTCACTTGATTGTAATCAATAAAGTTGTGGCCTAAATTCTGCCAAAAACCAAACCAAAAATTTGAGTCATGCCTGAATTTATTTCTTGGGGGTGGTTAAAAGGTCTCCACACACAATTAGGTATCAGCATTTCTTCACCTACAAGAAAGAGCTCCGCCAAGAGGGAACATTTCAACTGCAAGCATCCGGGGTCTGCAAACAGAACAGAACAGAAAATAACCAAAGATAAATAACAAGAAATGCTGGGGAACATGTTGGAAGCAGGAAGAAGGGTAGAGAGGTGCAACAAAAACCCTGTGCCGGCATTCGGTAAGGGTGGGTACCTAATCATAGCTGCCAAGTCTCCCGTTTTCCCCGGCAAAACACCCTTTTTACTTACCTTTTCCCGGTGGTCCCCCGTATCACTTCGTCTCCCATTTTTCTCTGTTATTTTCTCCTGCCGGTGGCCATTTTTTTTCTTTCCGATTTGCCTTTCTATGGGCACCAAAAATGGCCGCCGCCAGCTTCAAAAGTCGCATCTACGCATGTCCGGAAGTGCATAGACGCGACTTCCGGTGTTGGCGGCGGCCATTTTTGGTGCCCATAGATGGGTGGAGCGACACCGGAAGTTGCGTCGGCGCACTTCCTGACATGCGTACAAGCGACTTTCGAAGCCGCCGCCAGCCATTTTGAGTGCCCATAGAAGGGCAAAGCGACACCGGAAGTTACATTGACGCAACCTCTGGTATCAAATGGCTGCCGGTCCCGGATTCTGCAGTCCGGAACTTGGAAGGTAAGTACCTAATGCATGAAGTGGTTTCTGAAGATGTGGTCAACTAGGCCTGCCCCCTAGATGTTCATGGGTGCCCCCTGCTCCCCAGCGATGCACAATTGATGCACTGTCTGAAGGAACATATACATCTGTACCAAACCACTGGATAGGGCTGAAGAATTACTGCAACAGAGCAGACCCAGTTTAGGGTGGGCTGTTTTTGTGTACTCCAGATTCCTCAACCTCGGCCATCCAGATGTTTTTGGCCTACAACTCCCATGATCCCTAGCTAGCAGGACCAGTGGTCAGGGATGTTGGGAATTGTAGTCTCAAAACATCTGGAGGGCTGAGGTTGAGGAAGCCTAGTCTACTCAATGACATAGTGTGAGCTGAGAGGGTTAAATTGCTAAGTGTTTGCCCTGCAATCGCAGGCCTATGACATCTACATCCAGGAATAGTATGTACTGTTGTATTCTCTGTAATGTGAGACGTCCTTATTTTTTTCTGTATTGTCGTGTCATTGCTTTACAGTCAGGAGGAAGTGAAACTCTCGGCTGCGGAGTTCCTAAGTAAACATCTGTGTTTTAATGAGAAAGGAGTTGCTCTTCGTTATTTACGGACACAGAGGCTGACTACTTTCTAGCTGCTAATTAATACTCTGCTAGTTTGGACTGAGAAGAAAGGTTTTTGAGACTTTGGCAGCAGAAATGTGCACAGTGCGTACTGGGCGAAATGGCACAGCCTGATATTGCTAGTGAGCAGATAGGTTTTTTTACCTTATGCTTCAGCTGCTGTGCCGTATCTTTTTCAAGATACGCCTTACATGGTTCACAACGGGATTCTGGAATAAGATCTGAAGATAAAAGAGAAGATAAAAGATTGTTTGTGTATGCAACAGCAGCAGCAATAATTCTTTTAGCCCAAAAATGGAAACAACAAGAAGTACCAACAAAAGAAGAGTAGCAGGTGAAAATGATGGACTTTGTGGAACTGGCAAAAACACAGTGTGTTTTTACATGAGTAGAATGCATGCTTTTATTTAAAATGCATCCCTGGGCTATTTGTAGGTCACATGAATTCATTCATCCACACACACACCCAAATATAATTCGGGCCCCCCACAAGGTCTGAGGGACAGTGGACTGGCTCCCTGCTGGAAACATTTGCTGACCCCTGGTATAGAACCTGTTTGTTCCAAAGCAGCATCTTACAATGTTAAGACCTGCTTCAGACTAAAGCCCTGTTCATGCTCCCCCCCACACACACAATTCCTGCCCTCACCCCATTGTTATGTTTCTGAGCACAATTAAAACTGTTGGTGGAGACCTTTAAAGCCCTAAACGGCCTCAGCCTAGTATACCTGAAGGAGCATCTCCACCCCCATCGTTCAGCCCGGACACTGAGGTTCAGCGCCGAGGGCCTTCTGGCAGTTCCCTCCCTGCGAGAAGTGAGGTTGCAAGGAACCAGGCAGAGGGAGAGCAATCCTGAAGCCATTTGGACTCTCCCAGTGACCTCAAATATTCCTCTGCAGTAAAGGAGGCAAATGGCGAAGGCCTTCCCATTGTCTTTTTGCTTACGAATCCTGTCTTAAAGGCGTATTTGTGTATGATTAGGGTGAGCCTATATACCTTTCAACACACAGCCCATTGGTTTTGTGCACCCTGTATGGGAAACACTGTTATTAGCTATTTGAATTTCCTTTCTGTAGGTTGGGAGGGGGAGTGTTCTTTTAAACAATCTAAGTAGGCAAAATTTCTTTTGCATATAGGAATGGAAAATTCAAAATACGGCCAAAGAAGTGTCCCAAATATTTTATGACTGTCCTTGTCACACACAGCCACTTGCCACCAATTCTTCTGCCATGCTTGCATATTAATTTTAGTTCATTTCCCCTTTGAACTATTATCAGCCAAAGCTACGTTACAGATACCTACCCTGTCTCCTTTAGGGCCTCGTTTCCACTGAGGACCCTGCCAATTAGGAAGATAATAGTGATTAGCTGGTTATCAAACAGAAAACAAAACTAGTGCTTAGCTGCCAAGTATCTCGTTTTCGCCGGGAAACTCCCTTTTTTCCTACCGTTTCCCGGCGGTCTCCCATATCGGTTATTATCCCGTTATTCTCCCTTAAATCCGCTCCTGCCGGCGGCCATTTTTCTGGTGCCGCTTTGCCCTTCTACGGGCACCAGAAAATGGCGGCGCCGGAAATCGATTTTACGCGTTTCCGGTCATGCGTAGAAGCGACTTCCGGCACCGGTGCCGCCATTTTCTGGTGCCCATAGAAGGGCAAAGCGCCACCAGAAGTTGCGTCTATGTAACTTCCGGTGTCACGCGGCTGCCGATCCCAGATTTTTCCGTCCAGGACTTGGCAGGTATGCTAATGCATCCAAATAAATGGAAGTTAGGGTTACCAAAAGATAATTTACCTCTGCTCCAGTGGCTTCTGGGAAAGGTTCACTGGAGTCTTGAATACAAAGGGAAAAGGAATATTAAGAATCAGAACCATCACCCAGAATTTGTCATCATCACCTGGTACCATTAAAACCCCTCCCTTGCACCCACAATGCCCTCTGGTCTATCAGAACATCCTCCCCTTAATAAACATGGAATGAAGACCAGGCTTCTTTTCTTGTTGCTAAATCCCAGGCAAGCGTTAACAGGACTCTCATCTGAGTAGATCCATCTATGTAAGACAAAACACACAAGCTGTTTGTTCAGATCTATGTGTCTCATGACGCTGGTTGCTGGCAGCATTTTTCACTTGTAGTTCTCTGGCGGAAAGGGGTTGCATAATGGCTATCGATGTTTAGGGCTTAGCATAGTAGGGTATCTAATCCTAGTTTGTTTCTAAGCTTTCGTGGAGTCAAGAATATAGCTTTAGAAACATCTGTGTTGGTTTTCCTTATTATCTAAGTGTTTTACAACTGGGTAATAGGTTTAATAGACGTTTTGATGTTAAGAATCTCTGGCCACATTTTACGCCGTTTGTCGTTATTTTGGGCTTTTTGTATAACCGCGGTAGCTGGCACGAGACTAACCAGCCCTATATTATTATAGCTGAGTCAAGTTTTCACTTATAGCTCAATGTTTATTACTGCTGATTTACCCGTGGGGGTGTGGCATGGCAAGGCATTATGTGTTTAGGTTAAAGTGCCCTCTTTCTGCGGTTCCTTAAATTTAATTTTAATATCTTCTGCATATCCAAATTAACTAAATTCACTCACGTATTCATCTATTTTAAATATATACTCTTATAAAACCGCAGGTTGTTACACTGATCCTGCCAATGTTTTTATCTGTTTATCTGTTAAATATTCAAGAAACCATTTCCATTCTTTTGTAAAAGATTTGTTATCTTGATTTTTTATATATATATACTTCTGCTGGGTCTGATGGCAGTTGGGATCCAATAAATTCTGGAGGACATCAGGTTGAGAGCAAGTCAACATTGGGAGGAAGAAAACAACATGCTTTTCTTATCATTCCATCAGTGCAAGCATTCCTCTCTATGCCCTGTTCGGGGGTGTGTGTGTTCCGCCCCCCCTCTCTTACACACACCGAGAGAGAACCAATTTTGGGGGCACCAACTGGGGAGGAAGGAAACCCCATTGTGCAAGCAGAAATCCCTGCTCAGGGCTTCAGCTGATGTGACTCCTTAGGTAGGGTTCTTAGGCAAGCAAGTCCTACCCAGATCGGAAGATTGGCAGTTCGAATCCCCGCAACAGAGTGAGCTCCTGTTGCTCTGTCCCAGCCCCTGTCAAACTAGCAGTTCGAAAGTACGCCAGTGCAAGTAGATAAATAGGTACCGCTGCAGCAGGAAGGTATATGGCATTTCTGTGCGCTCTGGTTTCTGTTACGGTGTCCCGTTGCGCCGGAAGCAGTTTAGTCCTGCTGGCCACATGACCCGGAAAGCTGTCTGTGGACAAACGCCTGCTCCCTCGGCTGAAAGTGAGATGAGCGCCGCAACCCTATAGTTGCCTTTGAGTGGACTTAACTGTCCAGGGGTCCTTTGTAGACCACAAACTTGACATGAGTCAGCATCTGTGATGCAGCAGCTAAAAAAGCCAATGCAATTCGGGGCTGCATCAATAATAGTATAGCATCTAGATCAAGGGAAGTAATAGTACCACTGTATTCTGCTCTGGTCAGACCTCACCTGGAGTACTGTGTCCAGTTCTGGGCACCAAAGTTCAAGAAGGATACTGACAAGCTGGAATGTGTCCAGAGGAGGGCAACCAAAATGGTCAAAGGCCTGGAAACGATGCCTTATGAGGAAAGGCTTAGGGAGCTGGGTATGTTTAGCCTGGAGAAGAGAAGGTTAAGGGGTGATATGATAGCCATGTTCGAATACTGCATATAAAAGGATGTCATATAGAGGAGGGAGAAAGGTTGTTTTCTGCTGCTCCAGAGAAGCGGACACAGAGCAATGGATTCAAACTACAAGAAAGAAGATTCCACCTAAACATTAGGAAGAACTTCCTGGCAGTAAGAGCTGTTCAACAGTGGAATTTGCTGCCAAGGAGTGTGGTGGAGTCTCCTTCTTTGGAGGTCTTTAAGCAGAGGCTTGACAGCCATATGTCAGGAATGCTTGGATGGTGTTTTCTGCTTTGCAGGGGGTTGGACCTGGTGGTCTCTTCCAAATCTATGATTCTATGATTCTAAATAGGTGATGGAGCTATAGGTGGGTGGATAAATGGATGGGTGATTAGATGGCTGTTGATTGGTTGATAAAAAGAGAAGAGAGGGGAGAAGAGGAACTAGATAGGTAAACGAATGGGTTTTGGTGTACATTAGTAGAAGGTGGATGTTTCGTTTGGGCAGATGGGTGAATGAGTAAAATTAGAATACTGTAGATATCATGAGTAAATACGTTTGCAGGCAGGCAGTTTCTCCAGGAGATAGATTGGAGTATGTTTAAATGGAATGGGGGGTAACTGAGTGACCGTGGATGGACGGAACTGTAGGCAATACTAATGGTATGAGTGGATGGAAGAAGAGTAGATAAAGTCAGATTCCATACCAGGGCAAACAGGGCAGCATTCTCCAAAGCTGATCTTGGGATTTGGGCAGTCAGTTATTTCGTCACAGATCACACCGTCGCAAAGGATTTTGCCACTGTTGCACACGCAGGTCTGGCAGGGCTCTGGTTTCCAAACATTTTGGTCACTGTACGTTATTCCGTCCTGTATGCAGCTTCCAGATGGAACTAATTGTAAGGTCTCAAATATAGAATAAATATTCGTAAATGCACATATATCTAAATATATAAACTATGTGTCTGAAATAGTATGGGAGAGCAATCCTGAAGCCATTTGGACCCTCCCAATGACCTCAAATATTCCTCTGCAGTAAAGGAGGCAAATGGTGAAGGCCTTCCCATTGTCTTTTTGCTTACGAATCCTGTCTTAAAGGTGTATTTATGTATGAAGAGGGTGAGCCTATACATTTCAACACACAGCCCATTGGTTTTGTGCACCCTGTATGGGAGACACTGTTATTAGCTATTTGAATTTCCTTTCTGTAGGTTGGGAGGGGGAGTGTTCTTTTAAACAATCTAAGTAGGCAAAATTTCTTTTGCATATAGGAATGGAAAATTCAAAATGCGGCCAAAGAAGTGTCCCAAATATTTTATGACTGTCCTAGTCACACACAGCCACTTGCCACCAATTCTTCTGCCATGCTTACATATTAATTTTATTTCATTTCCCCTTTGAACTATTATCAGCCAAAGCTTTGTTACAGATACCTACCCTGTCTCCTTTAGGGCCTCGTTCCCCCTGAGGACCCTGCCAATTAGGAAGATAATAGTGATTAGCTGGTTATCAAACAGAAAACAAAACTGATACATCCAAATAAATGGAAGTTAGGGTTACCAGATAATTTACCTCTGCTCCAGTGGCTTCTGGGAAAGGTTCACTAGAGTCTTGAATACAAAAGGAAAAGGAATATTAAGAATCAGATCCATCACCCATAATTTGTCATCATCACCTGGTACCATTGCACCCACAATGCCCTCTGGTATATCAGAACATCCTTCCCTTAATAAACATTGAATGAAGACCAGGCTACTTTTCTTGTTGATACCAAATCTAGGTACATTTAGAGGTTGATAGGAATTGGCAACTCCTATCATTGGCCTAATCAGAATATGTAATGGGCCAATCTGAAGGACCATCCGAATTCACATCATCCAGACTACTTGGGCAATCCTATTTGAAGGGTTGACTTTTCAAAGAAAGGAAATGAAGCCAAATTTCCTTCCACAATGCACCAATATAGCATCAACTAAAGCTAAGATGCCCAAAAGGCCCTCTCCCAGCTCTTCACTCTCTGCAGAATTTTCTTGGCCAAATTTCTGCAATCTCTCAAGGAAGGGATGCAAATATATGAAACCCGTGGTTTGTTGTTGTTGTTTACGATGAAAACAAAACCTCAGGCAACTGAACCAGGAGACAGACGGTTTGGTGGGTGGATGGACAGTTAGATAGCACATAGAGGGATGGATACGAAGAAACAAATAAATAGGTGATGGGGCTATAGGTGGATGGATAAATGGATGGGTGATTAGATGGCTGTTGATTGGTTGATAAAAAGAGAAGAGGAACTAGATAGGTAAATGAGTGGATTTTGCTGTACATTAGTAGAAGGTGGATGTTTCGTTTGGGCAGATGGATGAATGAGTAAAATTAGAATAGATATAATGAGTAAATACATTTGCAGGTAGGCAGTTTATCCAGGAGAGTGATTGGAGTATGCTTAAATGGCATTGGGTGGGGGGGGGTGACTGAGTGTCCGTGGACGGACAGAACTGTAGGCAATGCTGGTGGTATGAGTGGATGGAAGAAGAGTAGGTAAAGTCAGTATCCATACCAGGGCAAACAGGGCAGCATTCTCCAAAGGGGATCTCAGGATTTGGGCACTCAGTTGTGTCATCACAGATCGCATCGTCGCAAAGGATTTTGCCACTGTCGCACACGCAGGTCTGGCAGGGCTCTGGTTTCCAAACATCTCGGTCACTGTACGTTATTCTGTTCTGTGTGCAGCTTCCAGATTGAACTAAAGAAGGAGGTGAAACAAGAAATGAGGTGGGCGAGTGAGGAAGGGAAGGGTCCTTTGGGAGCCAGCAGTGTTGGCAGAATGGAAAAGTTAAGGGGAAAGGAGAGATAAAAGAGTCAAGGAGCTTTGGGAACATGAAACTTATGTTAGATAACACCCTCCTGGGATGCTGCAGGAAAACTTCCCATCCACTAGATGGCAGCAAAACTTCTATAATTGGAGTGAAGAATATACTACACAAAAAAAATGTTTCTTGCTTGATGGTAAATTGATTTCCCTTCGGTGAGGAGTTCTTTACCAATCCTATTCAGTTGTTGACCCCGGAGATACACTCCCTTTGATCATTGCTGATCCATTTTAAGGCCATTCCCCACAACCCCACCCCTGGCAAGTCTATAGAAGAATGCCAAGGAGAGGCGAATCCCTTGATGGCCAGTAGATGTTGCCATTGGACTTGCTCGAAGAGCAAAATTGATTCCCTCCAATCCTTTACCACCCAAAAGGCTTTGTCTATGAAGTGATGTCTAGACTCCAGCGCTTTATAAGTTCCTGAAACATTTTCCTTATGAATCATCCTGAAACTTCTCTCTCTCTCCCCCCCCCCAAATATTTACCTGGTGGGGTGGCTGTTGCAGACTTCTTCAACAAGGCAGGGAAAACAGCTTTGTCCTCCTCTCCCCGCCTCTCCTCCTTCTCAACCACTTGGCTTTCCAAGAACGCACAATGAGTTTTCCATCATGCTCCCCTTTCCTCCCCCCCCTCCAGTGACAAGGGACATGTTAAGAGAAAAGAGGGAGGGAGGGAGAGACCAAAGGTAAGACGCCCAAGGCTATGCACAGTTTGCTTCTAGAAGAGTGGTTTGTTTTCTCCATAGAGCACTTTCAGGAGAAATCTGTGGGGTGAGAGAGATACCTTCTTTTTCAGTCTCTTAAGCCTTCCTCCCCGCATTGCCTTCATGCCAACTCCTGAAGGTTCGGAAAGGTCACAAACATGTGTTGACCTTTCTCAATTTTTTTCTTTCTTTTTTAAGGAACCTTAAGACCATATATAACAAGCGCTTTCTTCGCCTGGCCTTAGATCTACATCTCTCAAAGAGATGTACGAGAGTACATACGATGCTGTACTTACAGTCTTCTTTGCCTTGACCTTTGGTGAGTAGAACAGTTGCTGCTATCAAAAGCAGTAACCGGGAATCCACAAAGGTGAACATGTCTAAATAATAGACTTGAAGACTTGTATCCTTGGTTCTGCTTTAGAGACCAGTCATACAGGGATGGTCTGGTTTATGTAGTTCCACTCCAGACCCCAGCAGAAACTTCCTATTAACTCTGTCAAGTTTTTAGCCTCCCTTTTTATACGGTCCAGTGTCCCAGAGGTGGATCCCTTCTTCGTTTGCTTCTGAGTGTTGATGGGGGGATCTTGGGCCAATCAGAGGAGCCCAACCTGCCCCCAAGGCGCACACAGACGCACAGACACACACACTCACTCCCAAAAAGTGGAGAAACCAAACCAAGCCCCTTTCTAAACAGTACATTCTGCAGGAAGGGGAAGGAATGTAATGGGGTACCTGTAATCCTCTGTTTGTATAATATCTACAAGTGTATCCGTTTTGCTGATGAAGCCAGAGATGGCAAAACAGGGATAGATTAATCCGGATATCCTTGTCCTTCTCACTTACTACTTCATAGACCTGCCGCGTCATCTCTGGTGTATGGGAAGGTGGAAACTGGGAACAGGGCCATTTCTGTGCTGGCGACCACATTAGGGAATACTCTGCCCAGAGACATCTGTCTGGCACCAAGTAAGTTTCCGTTTCCGGGTTCAAACAATTTTCTTGCTATGTGGTTCCATGCCAATTTTACTGTTGTTTCGTGTACCAATGGGAGCTTTTGAAAGGTACGTCTAATTGCTGCAGAGGAAGGTGAATTTTGTGGGGAGAATCACGTTCTCCACGGGTTGTGGCCCTGATGCCAATTGGCTTCCCTAGCCCTTATTATTAAATGAACCCCCACCCTCCTAGCTTATGACAATGTACTCTAAGCATTTAATGTAGCCAGTTCTTCTTCCTGTTGCCCGATCTGCTCAAGGAAGAAGAACTTGGAAGGCTATGGCGGAGAGTCCTGCCATCTATGACCAGTCTTTCCCCAAGGGGGAAACAAAAAACATTGGCTAGCTTGTCCAATATCAAACATACCACACATGAACGTAACCAGCTAAGTATCACAATTCTAATATCTCCTTATTCTGTAATCACCATAACATGAGACATACAGACAGAACGACCAATTCAGTCATATCATATAATATAATATGAACCAAAATGAATCAATGTGTGGTCAATGGTACAGCTAAACACAAAAGTCCATAATACATATAAGAGTTTATATGAAGGTTCATAGATTCCAGTGCCATTCAAACATTGCATATTCCACGAGGTGACAAAACGTGACCTTTTGATGTTGCATGGAATTCAGTAACAATCCAAACAAGAGAAGTAGCAGGTCCGTGAAGTAGTAAGAGAAGAGAGAAGGACAAGGATATCTGGATTAATCAATCCCTGTTTTGCCATCTCTGGCTCCATCAGCCAAACGGATACACTTGTAGATATTATACAAACACAGCCTCCAGCCATGTCTAGAGTACCTGTAATCCTCTGTTTGTATAATATCTACAAGTGTATCCGTTTGGCTGATGAAGCCAGAGACCGCACCTGCCACGTCTTCGCACCACTGGACTTCGATATGAGCCATCCTGCAGAATGGCCGCAGTGGCTCCACCGAAGAAGCTACATCCGACTACAAGACTTCACTAGGGAAGCAAAAAAGGTGGGTGTGCTACTGACGGTGCTGGGAAGTTCCGCCATCACTCTACTGGAAGGTCTGATGGCACCCAGGGACATAGAGGCATGCATTTTCCAGGAGCTGACACAGGCTATGACAAGACACCTCGCGCCTCAGCCAACTAAGAACCATTGCCGCTATGACTTTACGCACAGAGAGCAACAAGCGCAAGAGTCACTGAGTGAGTACATCACAGCGCTCCGGGCAATTGTGATGCATTGTCAATTCACTGACATCGAGGAACAACTCGATCATTGGCCGTGCAAGATAGCCGTCTCCGCCGCATGCTGCTAGCAAAAGACGACCTCACGATGATGGAAGCAATGAATATGGCCACGGCCTTTGAGAAGCATGACGCCCATGAGGCGGCCCACAGCCCACGAACCGAAAGGAGAACTCACCGCATCCAGCGAGACCAGTCGTCGTCCATAGATTGCCACAATGAGGATGTCCACTGAGCTTCAGACCAATCCGACCGACACCACTGCTCCCAAACTACGAGCGCATCGCCGAACCATCAATAATCTGACGCACCTCGAGGGAGCTGCGCCAGCTGTGGGGGAAACCATGAGCATTGGAGCATTGGACATGCATGTTTCAGGAGGCCATATGTTGCAGCTGTGAGAAGACTGAACACATTGGTCGAGTCTGCCACTCCAAGACCTCCGGAGCAACGTGTCCATGAAGCCAAGATAGAGGAGGAGATACAGTCCACATCTTCAGCCAAGGTACTTCAACTTCCATCCCCGGGGTCCAATAAGCCTAGGGTGCAACTCAAGATAGAGGGAACCCCGTGTATGGAGTTGGATACCGGCTCATCCTACTCCACAATATCTGCTAAGACCCTGAAAGAGCTTTGCCCTGACGGCGGTCCTCCTCTCCGCCCGGCCCTGTGGGATTTCGAGAGAGAAAGAATCCAGCTAAAGGGTATGGGCACCTTCAAGGTCCAGTTTAAGAAGTACACCAAGAATTTGGATCTCATCATAACTGAGGGCACATTCACTAGCGTTCTAGGCCTAGCATGGTTCGGGCCATTAGGCTTAGGTGTTTCAGGGCTTAATCAGATTTCCCCAGGGACAGAATTCGAATTGATCTGCCAGGAGCTTCCATCAGTCTTTGATGGAACCCTGGGCCTGTACAATGGACCCCCGATTTCCCTACAGCTCAACCCCGTGGTGCAACCCATCCGGGTCAAGGCCCATAGAGTCCCGTTTGCACTTAAACCCAGGATCAATGAGGAGCTTGATCGCTTAGTCGCCCAAGGGGTCTTAGAGCCAGTAGCTTTGGGGACCTGGGAAACCCCAATCGTCACACCAGTTAAGCCGGATGGCTCAGTCCTTATCTGCGGCAATTACAAATGCACCCTGAACCAGGCCTTACAGGACCATGTGTACCCGGTTCCTGTAGTGAGCCACGTGTTAGCGACCCTGGCTGGAGCCAAGATCTTTGGGAAGCTGGATTTATTGCAAGCTTATCAGCAGCTAACTGTTGACGAGGCCACCGCAGATGCACAGACAATCGTGACCCACAGGGGTGCTTTCAGGGTCAAACGCCTACAGTTTGGAGTTAGCGTGGCCCCAGGGTTAGCTGCTTTGGCAATGTTTGGAGGGTCATGGCAATGCCTGCTCCAGTTTGGCCGTACTTACCTACCTGCCTTTATTTACAAAGCAGTAAATCCAGCGTTTCCCAGTGAACATCATTCTATGGCTGCTCTGGTTGGAAAAGGAAACCAGAATAAAGCGTACAGAGACAAAGAGCAATGTCCCGTACAGTGGTGCCTCGCTTAACGAATGCCCTGCTTAACGAAATTTCCGCTTAACAAAAGGTTTTTTCTAGCAGAGGTTGCCTCGCTAGACGAATTCGTTTTACAAAAAATACGTCTAGCGAATCGCGGTTTCCCATAGGAATGCATTGAAATTCAATTAACGCGTTCCTATGGGCAAAAAATTTTTTCAAAAAAATTCAATGTATTCCTATGGGATTTGCTAGACGAATTTTTCGTTATAAGAAAAGACCCATGGAACGAATTAAATTCGTCTAGCGAGGCACCTGTATGTGCTATGCCCACCCAATCTCCCAGCATCCAGTGCGCTTCCAGCAGAGCATTAACCCTGTCAGCTCTGTCACACCTCACATAATCTTCATTCCTTGGGGATGTGTGGTATGGAGGATTCTCCCTGCACTGCTGACCACAGTCTGTCCAAAGGTATTAGGAACTACAGTTCCCACAATGCAGCACAAGGCTTAGGCTGTTTGCAGCTTGCACTCCAGCAATCAGCCCTACCTTGTTGCACGTGTCACCCCCAGAAGATTCTCAAGCTGCCAGGGAGGACCCCAACTCATTCCACACAGAGACCTCAAAGTGCCGATGAAGGGCGGTCCTAAGCTCAGCACTGTTGATGCTGCAGCTGTGCACAAGGGCCTCGGGAAGTTCTCCGCCTAATTTGTGGGCAGAGAAATTGCAGTGCTGCTGGGGAAAACCAGCTCACTAAATCTCTACAGCCGAAAGATAAATTCTCCCAATGGTTTCTCTGGGGTGGGGCTCACCATTAGCAGTGGTAGGAGCACAATGCTTCCCCTTCCCCCAGAAATATTTTGGGGGCACCAGAAGCCACTTGCCAAAGCTCGCTTCCCAGGAGCGGGGGGGCTCACTTACCAGAAGGGGGAAAGCCGAGGGAGCAGGGAGGTCGATGTTGTGGGCAAACAGTGGCGCTTTGCCAGCTGCCCCACCACCCTGCCCCTCTCCCTCCTGGTGAGAACAAACGACCCAGCTGCTAGGAAGCTAGCGCAGCGGCTCTGCCCCAACCTCCTAGCCACTTCTGGCTGCTGCTTCAGGTGGCAACAGCTGCTGCCACCGTACTGGCAGCCCGGCAGCCATTTTGCCTCAAATCTAGCATCGCCTCAGGGCCTTGTGTGTATGAGATGTGCCTCCCCCCAAAAAATCCAGAGAAAATTCTGCACAGCTCCTCCAAAAGGCTTTGCACTCTACAAATCTGTCTGATTGTTGGGTATGTGCACACACACCCTCTCATCTGGAACAAGGTGTTCCATTCATCTCTACACCCCTCACTCTGTACCAATATAGATCCGATTTTTTGACAGGATGGAATCTCATGTTCTTGAAACCCACTTTACAATATATCTACAGTACCTAAGTGGGCAAGCCATAGGTCCCCTATCCAGAGAATTCACAGGAAGAAAGGACCATGTGGGCTCTAGTACTTGTGCAATTACCATACGCACGGACCAAGAGGGACTCATTACGCAGGTCAAAAACCACACTCACTCTCGTTCGTATCCGACCTTAGAGTCTGCTCTGACAGCTATACTCCTCCCCTTTACCCACGAATTACCTAACCTAGACCTCATGGAAACCTTCCGTACAGGGCGCATTGAATGGCCTCTGGCCAGATTGTTTTGGGTGTGGTCATCAAGAGCATACATGTGGATTACTATTCACATGCAGGGGTCCCGCTTCCTCAGCCATATTCACCCCAGATTCCGGGCAACTCTCACGTTACCTAACAGCCGCTTGAGAAATAGGCGATCCCTTGAATGCATCACATTGTCAAAGCCCAAAGCGAACAGGAAACGTGGCTCAGAGCCCTGCTCCCTGCTTACGGCACATTCTCTAATCATTTAGATATCCTGAGGTTAACGGATGTCCTGCTTTAATTTATGAAGGAATCTGAGGCAACTACTAAGTCCCTCCTCACAGAGCTTACACAGGTCCGTCAATTCTCGATTCAAAACAGACTTCCTTTGGACTTTTTATTGTCTTCCCAGGGAGGGGTTTGTAAGCTCATCAGGGCAGAGTGCTGCTCATGTGTCACTGACCAAACTCTTAATATTACTGCCCATTTAAATACGATCAGTTCCCTGACAGATACCCTTGACTCCATCCAACATGAAGGTATCTCTTCCTGGGACCCCTTCTCATGGCTCCTGAACACGCTATGGATACGTGAAACCCTTAAAAGTATTCTTATAACATTCTCACAGCTGTATTACCTTGTTTTGCTATGCCAAATTAGGAGCTAGGTCTTTAATCATTGGATCTTGACTGATTAAAGTATTCCTTTCATTGGCTTAAAATCGCAATACCTCGTGGGGTTAATGAGGATATATACTCGGCGTCTAGAGGTGCAAATGGCCCTCCCTTGACGACCTTTGTCGAAGCAAATGCCTGACGTTGAGAAGATTGCTGAAAGTCGGCCAGAGTGTTTGCCATGCCCCTTGTGGGAGTGCAGGGGCGGAGGGAGAGACTTTGTGATTTAATTTTAAGACGGCACTTTTATGTGTGAGTATGTTAGATAGTAATATCAATTAAGGTTTTTTGTTTTTATGTGTATGCTTTGTAAGAAACGTGCACCCTCTTTATAAGTAATTTTAGTTACAATAAATACTGAAAAGTGTTTCTTGGTTGGTCTTACTTGCCTTTGAATGAGTGAAGCTGAATCCAGAGCCAGACCATTCAACCACTACTAGATACTTTGTTGTTAATTGGGTTATAATTTGTGAGTTAAACTGTGCAACCCAGATAAGGGCAGCAGGAGTCTCCCTAAACCTTCTAAGTAATAGCACGACTGGGAGTGGTGGCAGCCTAACTGTATTGCTAAGCTCTAAGAGAGCCCCTGGCTTTATCTAAGTTCCCGCTGGGGTAGAAGGGGCTACAAAGAATCGCTACAGCCCCTCTCCCTCCCCCACTCCCTTACAAGCAACTTTGAGAACGGCCAACTCTCATCCTGAGATCCTTCCCATGTCCCACCTTAGGGAAGGTGAATACGTCACCATTAATGTGAGGCAATAAATTTTGATATAAAAATTAAGCCTCAAAGGGGGGAATTGTTGTGAGAGGTTGCCATGGTTACATAGGACACGAGTTTTTAAAGAAACAAGGGGGGGGGGTGAAGGTAATTGCGCTGCAAAATAAAGGAATCATTCCCGCAGTTCCAAACCTCCGTATGCAAAGCCACCACCTTAATAAAATAAGATTGTTTTCACACCTCACTACCTTATTATCGCTCCAGGCTTAAATAAACTGAGAAGGATCACTCATGGAAAAACAAGCTGCGGTTCTGTCAAAATGCTATATGAAACAAGAAAACAATTGTATAGTCTCAAAGCTTGCAACTCTGTATCTCTGGTCTCTTGCTACACTCTTCTTTATGCTTGAATTGTGAAACCGCCTGTTTAAACAATGTATCTCTGAAATGTACACTTCCATTCCCTTATGCAAGACTTCTGTACCCCAGGAGCGAATGGATCTGTCCCTCCCAAATCCCCGAATTAACCCAATGGTCCATCATCTTCATTTGCCATTCTTCAATGGTTGGCAATGATTGTTTCTTCCAATATTTTGCCATTAATATTCTCGCTGCTGTTGTGGCATACAGAAAAAAAAGTAACATCTTTTTGGGGGATTTCTTCCCCCACTATTCCAAGTAGAAATGCTTCTGGTTTCTTAATAAATGTGTTTTTCAACACCTTTTTCATCTCATTACAGTTACAGTTATATCAAAAATTACTGATTTGGTTATACTATTAGAAATACATAGATAATTATGAAATCATTGTGAGGTTTAATAAGTTAACTGTTTATATTTGGACAACTTTTCTGCTATGCTTTATTGGAAGGAGAAAAATAATCCTTTCCTTAATAACAATTTGAGCAATTTATGTAACTAAAACAACAACATTATAGCATATTTATCCACGTTTGTTAACTGATGTGGTTAAACTTTTTTTAAAAACCAAACCCAAATTAGACTGAGTTTCAGCACACATGAAAAACTTAAAACACATCCTTATTTTCTGTTGAATAGCCTTTGGACTATAATGTAATGTAACTTAAATAGAAAACTATCCTTAGAAATATTTTTCCTCCAAAAGCATTTTATTTTAAAAAATCCTATTAATTTTTTTTTAAATCCAATTTAATTTTTTTTTAAAAAAATCCGATTTAAATTTTAAAAATCCTATTATTATTTTTAATCATTGATTTTTATCCACCCTGGACCAAATGAACTACATGCAAGTCTTGGCTGCAGATTGAGATCCATTCCAAGATGAACAAACAACCACCCCCAGTGTAAAGCTAATAGGCAGAGAATGAATTGCCTCTCCCCTAAGTCCCAGTCAGCCGTCATCGCCAGAAGCCAGGTATGAGAGTAAGGTTAAAAAAAAATGGTAAAGGACCCCTGGACTGCTAAGTCCAGTCAAAGGCGACTATGGGGTTGCGGCACTCATCTTGCTTTCAGGAGAGCAGGGGGGGGGGAACCCTGGAAGGGCTGCTTGAGATCTCATGGGGGCCCTCATGCAAGGCCCTCATGCAAGCCCAGTAAACAAGGCAGGGGGCTCAGCGCTGGCTTCAGACAGGTATCAATGGTCTGTGGGGCCATGCCGGCTTTATGCAATTTTGCTTATACACACAATAGCCTCTCTCTTTTTCTACCCTTCTATCTCTATCATCTATCTATCTATCAATCATCTATCTATCTATCTATCTATCTATCTATCTATCTATCTATCTATCTTTTTATCTCATTCATTCTCTCCCCCCCACTCTTTCTATTGTGATCTACCTCCCTGTCGCTCTCTATCATCCCTTTCTCGTTTTTTCTCCATCTCTACCCTACCATCCATTTATCTACCATAGTTATCTATCTTGGATAGCTCAGCCAGTAGAGAATGGGACTCTTAATCTCAGGGTTGTGGCTTGGATCCCCACATTGAGCAAAATGATTCCAGCATTGCTGGGGGTGGACTAGATGACCGTTGTGGTCCCTTCCGACTCTACAATTCTATTATTCTATTTCTGTCTCTCTACCTTTGTCTGTCTATCCATCTAAATTAATACATAGGCTGCAGTTGACTATACTCACTTACATGGGAGTAAGACCCATGGGTCTCAACAGGACTCACTTTGAAGTAGACTCATATAGCAGAGACTTCTGCTGCAAGTTGTGTGAGTGGAATTATAAGCATTTCTTCAACGCATGATTCCATTTGTAGCATCTGTAAACAAGGCCCTTCGGTGTCCTGTGTCTCCTGTATCTTATACAACGCTATGGAGAGCAGGGGTGCCAACTAAAATAAAATATTAGGGTGGGGGCAGGTAAGTCCTGCCCCACATAACCATAAGAAGTGGGGGACACACACCATTTGAATGGCAATGCACACACTTTTTGTACAGACCTTTAAAGCCCTAAACGGCCTCGGTCCAGTATAACTGAAGGAGCGTCTCCTCCCCCATCGTTCTGCCCGGACACTGAGGTCCAGCGCCAAGGGCCTTCTGGCGGTTCCCTCGCTACGATAAGCCAAGTTACAGGGAACCAGGCAGAGGGCCTTCTCGGTAGTGGCACCCACCCTGTGGAATACCCTCCCACCAGAGGTCAAAGAGAACAACAGCTACCAGACCTTTAGAAGGCATCTCAAGGCAGCCCTGTTTAGGGAAGCTTTTAATGTTTGATGGATTTCTGTATTTTAATATTTTGTTGGAGGCTGCCCAGAGTGGCTGGGGGAACCCGGCCAGATGGGCGGGGTATAAATAATAAATTATTATTATTATAATTCTCCCCAGTAACAAATAAGGTGACCATGAGTCCTGCTTTACAATCCTCTGTTTGGAGGAGTCTTATCTGAACAGTTAAACAATAAAGGACCACAAGAAGGGAGCTTGAAGTAGCCCAACAAAAGTTAACAACAGGCTGAGCAAGCACACACCTGGCCACACTCTTCCACATATGCTGAGATTTATTGCATTTTTGTTTAGGTTCTAGTCTTTACTTCTAAATTTGCACCCATGGGTATAAATTAGCATATGCAAACCAGTGACCTCATGAGGGGGGGGGATACTTTTTTTGCAATGCGTAAATGGCCACCCAACCTTTCTCAACCTTGAGTCCCCTGGTGTTGCTGGACCACAACTCCCATCATCCCTAGCTAACAGGACCAGTGGTCAGGGATGGTGGGAGTTGTAGTCCCAAAACATATGGGGACCCAAGGTTAAGAAAGGCTGCTCTTTACAAATTTCTTCCCCACCTACCTCTGCATTAACATTCATACGCAAACATTGCGTTGGGCATGGTTTTTGACTTGTGTGCCCTTCACCTTAAAAAGTGCTCTTTCATTTGTTTTTCTATGTACAACCACCAGATGTCAGCAGATAGGTATTTGTTAGAAAGTGGGAATTTTGTTTGGATAAAAGTCTTAATTGCAGAACCAGCCCTACCATTAGGTGGCATAGTGTGGCTGCCTTAGGGGGCTGATTTGGGGTATTGTGAAAGCATAGCAAATTTATATTTTTTTATTTTTATTTTTTTATTGCTTTTTTTTACAGCTGATATAGGCAAAAATCTGCCTTTATTCCCTTATTGGGTTCTCCATCGGTTGGAGAATATAACAGAGGCCAACCAGAGAAGTTTGAGAAGCAAAGCCTTTATTTTCGCTGTTGCAACAGGGTCCTTCCCCTCACGCAGGAGAACAAGGAAGGAACCCCAAACAAAGGTGTCTTGCCCTTAAAAAGAAATTTGAAATTGGTTTCAGCCCACCCCCCAGAAGCATCATCCATATGTCACAGAAGGGGTGTAGCCCAAGACCCCTCTCCCTAGATTCATCATAGGTGCATCATGAACGGGGAGGTCTGGTGGCAGTAATCTGAGCATCCTGGACCCTGCCCCCTGCCCCCAAAACCTAATCAACAAAAGAGAGAGATATTTACATTTCACTGTTCCCCAGCCAAGTTAATCACACCCTTTTGTCTGGCACCCAGGTATCAGGACGCCAGGGATTATCACTTTAATTCCTGAGACAATGAGAAGGTTCCCCCCACCCCACTTCTTCCTTGCAGAGGAACACCTGGTCAGAGAGAGTCAAAATGGTGTCAGTCAGGCCTGTTTTCCTGTGCTGCTTCAGACATGTTTCTGTACATTCATGTACATGTTTTATGAACAATTATTATTATATATATATATATATATATATATATATACGACCTCAAAATTCTTATAACACAGCCAAGGTAGGAGAAGCGGCATTTCTCGGGTTTTCTCTTCAGGTGCCAAAAGTTCTGAGTAAACATGGTAGTTAGGATCAGACTGAAGTAGTACCTACAATCTTTTCCTCACCTATTAAACCAAGTATTTCTTTTGGGTATTTTTAAGAGTCAACATTTAGAGAAATGACATCCTAATGCTCATTTAGCATTTTCTACCACAGGAACATCTTTTGGGAGAGTAATTCTTTGAGGAACTGAATGACGATTAAATTGGTTTTGTACTAATGACTGGGCTTATGCTCTGCCCTGAGCCATATTAACTTTTGTGTAGTCTCCTGGAATTGGAAGAATTGCTAGTTTCATTATAGCTTTGCCTCAAGTTATTCCTACAGTTTTCTTACAGAATGCCACTATTTGGTAGTAGTAGTAATAATAATAATAATAATAATAATAATAATAATAATAATAATATTTTTTATTTATACCCCGCCCTCCCCAGTCAAAAACCGGACTCAGGGCGGCTCACACCAACAAAACCACAATAAAACATAAAAACAATTAATTAAAATACAGATTAAAATACAGTATTAAAATTTAAAATGCAGCCTCATTTCAAGTAGTCCATAAATCCAGGCCATGAGGGAGGAAAACACAGGGGTCAGGCTAAGTCCAACCCAAAGGCCAGGTGGAACAGCTCTGCCTTGCAGGCCCTGCGGAAAGATGACAAATCCCGCAGGGCCCTGGTCTCCTGGGAAAGAGCGTTCCACCAAGTTGGGGCCAATACTGAAAAGGCCCTGGCTCTAGTAGAGGCCAATCTAGCCACCTTATGGCTCGGGATCTCCAGAATATTGTTGTTTGTGGACCTTAAGGTCCTCCGCGGGGCATACCAGGAGAGGCGGTCCCGTAGGTACGAGGGTTCCAAGCCGCATAGGGTAGATATGTGTATTAGTGTGAAGCTATTCCCATGGAAAGATCACTACCTGCTGGAGGCATGTGTGTGGATCTGGCTGGCCTCCTTTGCTGTGGGCTAGGATGGTCCGGCCATAGAAGCTGAAAGATTGCTTTGAATTCCAAAAATGCTCTGAGAATGATGCTGCCCCAGGAAGATGTGAAGCAGGAAGACTATCTGGGGCAATTGACACTCTCCCACCTAAACAGGCCTGGCTCCCTGCAGTTTTATGAGGAGTTGACCATTTGATAGATATATCAATATAGTCCTGGACTGTGTCGCTTGCACAAATGTCCTAAATAAGTTTGTTCCACTCAGTTTACACATTAACGTGTGTTTATTTATTTATTTTAAGGAAACAGCATGAAAATATTGGGAAAAATCAAGATGGGAAATATTGGGAAAAATGTTTCCCTTCTTGCTGTTCCAAGCAGCAGGAATGCCCAGCTTTGGGCTTGTCCACACTGGAGTTTATTGTGTGTTTGCAGCTGAAGTATTTTTTAAAAGGCAGTTCTTGGGCCACCTCCTAAGAGTGTGAGTAGGTCTCAGAACTGAGCAATTTGCGGGATAAGTGCACACTGATCCACACATTAGTCCAGGTCGAGCATCCCTATGCAAAATCTGACATGCCATAGAACCACCACCAGGAGGCAGTGGTGGTAAATAACTTTTTTTTTTCTCCTGCACTACGGCTGCTTAAGCAAAATTGTGTCTGGCAGACCTTTTTCTGGTGGATTTCTAACTAGCTAGTAAAAATGATTCACCAAATGACAAGTCAACTATATCCTGCTGGGACAATATCACACAATTCTTTGCAGATAAAATCACCCAGCTTTGTTCCAACTTGTATGCCACAGTTCAGCTCATCATAATTATTTGGATAATCACATTGGCACAATTTATCTCAAGGATGCCGACAGCTTACTTGGCATTGCGAAGGGTACCACATGTAGCTTGCTCCCCATTCCATCATGTGAAAGTCACTTTGAGTGGCAGGGGTTTGGTCCAAATAATGAATGTCTCCTTGAATGAGGAAGGAGTCTTATCTCATTATGGAGGTGATGGTAATCATGCGATCACATTGGGGATGCATTGCAAAACACCTGATATGCATGTAAGGACACTGAGGGTTGGGGCACCCCAAGTCTGAGTCATGCAATCTTTTTGAATGCCCAGAGAGTGCTAGGGTATCAAATGGTTGTGGAGATCGGGAGTTAAAAACTTAGCTGGCGCAGAGACTAAGAGAAGTATTTGTTTCCACTGGCAGGCCAAAATCCTACACCTATAAAGTGTCAGGAAGAGGAGCTAGCAGTAAATCACTCCATGCATGTTGGAGTTAACTCTTCATTAGCAAAAACACAATCTGTGTCAGGCCTAATGAGGACAGCAACCCATCTCCGGTAGGTCTTGCGCCCATGAAGCAGGTGATGGACTGAAGGTCCCTGCCTCCCCACAGCTGCCTAACAACTTTCTCCAGGGTTCCCCCCCCAAGCAATTGGAAACTGGGTCTGCGCATCACTAATCTTTTCTCCACCTTCTTCATTCTCATTTGGTTCTGGAAGACAAGGCAGGAGGGGAGCTTGTTACAGCAGGAGGGAGAGACACCAGCCTGACTCATCTCTGCCTCTTGGCCTCTCTCCTCCCATTCCGATCCTGATTCTGGACTGCCGTCTGCCACAGACTCTCCCTGCTCACTAAACCCTGTTACCTCTTCAGCTTCCGACACCACTCTTCTCCCTCTGACCACTCATCATAGTTCCACCATCAGGGGCTCTGAGCCTTCTTCCTTTGGTGGTTCCCCAGCTGGTTCCTCCCACCATTCCTCTGCCTCCAACCCATCCATGACATAACCACTGAGGCTGTAAGAAAGAAAAGATTATCTCTGAGCATGCATTAATTAATGGGCTTGGTTCCAGCCTTCATCATTTTAAGTAGCAGAACGAGTCTCCCATATCTGCAGCCAGCAAAGCCTTAGCTTACCACACAATATTTTCAGGAGATTTTTAGAGAAGGAACAGGTAGATTCAAGTCACAGAGACCATAACAATACAAAACTAAACTCAGTCTGCAGCATCTCTAGTTAAAAGGTCCTTAAGTTGCAATGCTATAAAAGTCCCCCACTCAATTTGAGACCCTGGGGAGCTTACCTTCCAAGTTCTGGACTGCAGAATCCGGGACCGGCAGCCGTGTGACACCGGAAGTTGCATCGACGTACCTTCCGATGTCACTTTGCCCTTCTATGGGCACCAAAAATGCCACCGCCGGCTTCAAAAGTAGCTTTTACGCATGACCGGAAGTGCGTCAACGCAACTTCCGGTGTCGCCCCGCCCATCTATGGGCACCAAAATGGCCGTCGCCGACACCGGAAGTCGCATCTACGCACTTCCGGTCATGCGTAGATGCGACTTTTGAAGCCGGCGGCAGCCATGTTTTGTGCCCATAGAAGGGCAAATCAGAAAGAGAAAAAAATGGCCGCCAACAGGAGAAAATAACGGAGAAAAACAGGAGACGAAGTGATACGGGGGACCACCGGGAAAAGGTAAGTAAAAACGGGGGTTTCCCGGGGAAAACGGGAGACTTGGCAGCTATGCTGAGGAGTCACAGCCCGGGTAGGTGGATCACTAGTACGATACAGGAATTTATTGAGTTCAGTGATACATGTTCAGCACTCTGAGAGAATTGACAACTAGCTTGATACTGTATATCAATGAAAGCTTGCGCCTAGCTTCTTTTATGCCAGTGAGTTCTTCAGAAAAGTGATTGAACTGAATGACCACTCAGTGACTAAAATAAATAATCGGGGTAGGCCATACACTTCATGTTTCCTTTAATGAATCCATTCACTTGTTTCCCACAATATGGCACTCTTTGGGAACTCTACTGCTTTTGGATATGCGAAGCAACAACGTCAGTCATGTATGTCAATAGGCCAGTGGCTGTGGTGATTGTCATAAGGTAAAGGTAAAGGGACCCCTGACTATTAGGTCCAGTCGTGACCGACTCTGGGGTTGCGCGCTCATCTCGCATTATTGGCCGAGGGAGCCGGCGTATAGCTTCCAGGTCATGTGGCCAGCATGACAAAGCCGCTTCTGGCAAACCAGAGCAGCACATGGAAATGCCGTTTACCTTCCCGCTGTAGCGGTTCTTATTTATCTACTTGCATTTTGACGTGCTTTCGAACTGCTAGGTTGGCAGTTTGAGCTTGGTGTGTCAAAATTGGCAGTTTGAGCTTGGTGTGTCAAAATTCGCCAAAAAACCGAGCATAACTCGGGTGGTGTGTCACTTTGAGAAAAAAATCCATAATTTCACGATATTTATAGTTTAAATAACAAAAATGTATAATTGTAATATATAACTGTATTTAATAAACCAAAAACTAATTATTTAACCAAACCAAACAAAAAACCCCTTATTTATCACAAAGTGCACAGAGTTATTGAGCTTTTGGGGGGGAGCCGCTGACAAGTTTTGGAGGTTTTTTTGGGGGGGTGCCCCAAAGCTGCTGCGCTTTTTAGGGGGGAAAGAGAACAGAAATAAATGACGAATAATACCTTCGCTGGAACTAACACGCGGCACCAACAGTCTGCCACAGCGCCAAAAAACCAGCACAGAACAGGTTAAAAAATGAACGCTTTTACACCCATAGTCTGCCAAAGCGCAAGAAAAACAGCACAGAAAGGGTTAAAAAACCAATCTCTGGCTACCAGCAGCAACAACAGCAACAACAACGGATCCGGGTTTTAACAGCGGAGACAAACTGTAGCGGAGACAAGCTGTAGGAGGAGCAGGAGAACAAATGGAGGGGTGAAAACAACAACAACAGCGTGAATGGGCCGATGGGGCGCATGCCAGCAGTGGGGGCTCTGCGTGTCACAGGTTCGCCATCACTGATCTAGGGGGAGAATTGCTCGTTTTACTGATAAATAGCACAAAGCTGCACAAACATCACAAAATGGATTATTTTGCTGACATGCCCGACTGAAGCATGTCTCACTGCTGTTTGTTCATGCCTTCACAGGAAAACACAACACGTCTTCCAGTAACTGTACACAACTCCCGACCAAAAGGTAAAAACCCCATGGTTGTGAAATGGAATGCTTCACTCCTCACATGTGGCAGAATGTAAATGAAAGGAAGTGGAAACATGGTGCATATGGCCGAGGAAGAAGCGAAAGGAAGATGTCTGTCCAAGGATGCCTAACACGAATTTATTTATTTATTGGAAGTATTTTTATTAAAGATTTCTTGAAGTCGCATTGATCAAGGAAATTTCCCTGACACAAATTAAGAGCTGTAGAGAAGAGCAGTACCCTGCGCTTGCAAAACTCCCACACATTTCATCAACAAGACTTGAATTAATCCCTGGATTGTGCCCTTAGCATCCAAAGTCCTCTTCCAATATGATAGGGTTGCTCTCTCCTGCATTCCTTCCAGATGTTGCTGAACTCCAAATTTAATCACCGGAGCAGGGCCGGATTTAGGTTTGATGAGGCCCTAACCTACTGAAGGTAATGGGGCCCTTTATATGTCCAGCTGTCTATTGTCATCAACAAATTGGTATCTAAAGCCATAATAGGATCAAAATAAATAAATTATGTATTACATGAAATCAATCAGTAGGCATAAGACTCATACCCTTAGTCTATGGTGCCTGATCATCAGTCTACAAGCACTCTTTAATATTCAGGTACAACAGCTTGCCGATCAGAAGGTCAGCGGTTCGAATCCCCGCAACGGGGTGAGCTCCCGTTGCTCGGTCCCGTTGCTCAGCTCCTGCCGACCTAGCAGTTCGAAAGCACGTCAAAGTGCAAGTAGATAAATAGGTACTGTGTGCTGGCTCCCTCAGCCAGTAAAGCGAGATGAGCGCCACAACCCCAGAGTTGTCCGCGACTGGACCTAATGGTCAGGGGCATAGCTGCCAAGTACTGTACCCCGTTTCCCCCAGGAAACCCCCGTATTTTCTTACCGTTTCCCGCAGGTGTCCCGAATGGCAAAATACCCCGTATTCCCCCGGATTGCGGAGCTCCTGCCGGCGGCCATGTTCTTCTGGTGCCGCGCCTGCACTGGAAGTCGCTTCTACGCACTTCCGGACATGCGTAGAAGTGACTTCCAATGCCGCTGTGCCCATTTCCAAAACGTCTGCATGCATAGAAGCGACTTCTGGCGCTGCGGACATTTTGGAAATGGGCACAGCGGCATCAGAAGTCACTTCTACGCATGTCCAGAAGTGCGTAGAAGCGACTTCCGGTGTCGCGCCGCTGCTGATCCCGGATTTTTCAATCCGGAACTTGGCACCTATGGTCAGGGGTCCCTTTACCTTTACCTTTACAACAGCTTGACCTACATTCAACTGTGCTGCCCTGGAGCTGCATGCTACATGTTGCCATGAAACCAGTCCATGCAGAATGTAGGCACCCTATATATATAGAAATGAGCAAACCAGTGATATTTTAGGGAGCAGGTTAGCAGGCGGGGCCCATTATCTACATCAGGCATCCCCAAACTGCGGCCCTCCAGATGTTTTGGCCTACAACTCCCATGATCCCTAGCTAACAGGACTAGTGGTCAGGGATGATGGGAATTGTAGTCCAAAACATCTGGAGGGCCGAAGTTTGGGGATGCCTGATCTACATCATAGGAGCCTACACAACACTAAACACTGCTGCTGTATGCTGGTTTTATTTTATTTGTCTTTTATCTTATATTTTGGAAATGCACATCCAGGTGTTTTTTCCTTTAATTTTTTTGGGGCCCCCAAGAGAGTGGGGCCCTAAGCTATAGCTTGGTACAGAATAAGATGGCCCTTCAAGCTGGGAAAACCCAGCCAGATGGGTGGGGTATAAATAATAATTTATTATTATTGGTTGGTCCCAGGCTGCTTAGGTCTTTACCAGTGAGACCTGAAACTAAGCCTGTTGGCATACTGGCAGCCAATGCAGTTTCTTCAGAAATGCAGGCATGCCCAACTTGCGGTTTTTCCCCGGTTTATTCTGGCACGGCAGCCATTTTGGAACTGGGCACAGCAGCATCAAAAGTCACTTCTGAGCATGCTCCACCCATTTCCAAAATGGCCGCCGCGCTACTTCCGGTATGCTACTTTCGGTCCGGTCCCTTATTTTTCAGAGAGGAACTTGGCAGGTATGCTAGGATCTATGCAGCACTTAGAAACAGCACAGGCCATGTCTGGGTTTAACATCTAAGACCAAAAGGAGGCTCAGGGGGGTGGTAGGAGGAGAATCCATCATAGAAGGCCTGGTTTAGTCATGAGAGATGGCCCCTTTGCTGACAGCTTTCTGTCGTGACTCAAAATCTTAGGCTGCCTACGCAACACCACTTGATGTGGCTCCAATGCATTCCCACCGCTGGCATCTGAAGCCAAGCACGCATGACATTAGCCACGATCCATAGGCACTCTGTGGCTTCTTGAGAAATACCCCTGCTCTGTTAGCTTCCCTGCGGACCAGCTTCCACTGGGTTTGAAAATGGAAGAGGTGCCAGCTGTCAGGGGCTGTCAGGGGAGCAGCTTCATCAACAGGTCAGAAGGGAGACTTGGAGACTCAAAGTAGAGTCAGCTGTTCTATTTAGGAAATTAGTATACAACACAGATCGCTCGGGCACAGCTGCCCCCGTGAAGACGTTGCCAAGTCTGGCTCTTGACACCTCCTCTTCCTTCTACCTATCCTCTTCTGGAGATCTTCCAAGCAGACGCAAACTCCGGCGGAGAGGAGGACACACACACCCCTTGGGCTTTCCCAGCTTTCCGCTCAACTACTTGTAAAGTTCTGCATGGCCTTTGAGTCAAAGTGGGAGGGGAGCTCAATGCAGAGGGACCGACCTGCCGCTGGGAAGCTGTTGCAGCGCCTGGCTCCTTCCTGTCCTCTCCTTCAGATCCTGAGCTCAAAGTGTGTCCCTCTGCATCCAGCCCTGTCCTTGGAGGGCTCCCTGCCTCTGGTTCTTCTTGTTCTTCCACCTCCCAGCTTCCTCCCTTCTCTGATCCGTCTTCTGTGTCCCACCACCACTCCTCTAGCTCTAAGCTGCCTTCTTCTGTGGCTTCCCTAGGGGGGTTCCTCAGCTGGAGCCTCCCAGGACTCCTCGCCATTCAACCAGTCCCTGATTCCAACCTTTCGGACAGCCATCGTGTTTGCGCTGATGAAAGCTTCAGAGAACTGGAGTTCCGAGTTGGGAAACAAATCCGGTAACGGCCATCGGTTGGAGACCTTCCTGCCCCTCTCCAGTCTGCACAGCAACATAAGAATGAGAATTGAAATGCAGTTGGTGGTGGTGCGAGAGAACAACTGCACTGCATTTCTGGCCATTAATGTGTATATAGCCTCAGTTGTCCCTGACCCTGGAGGAACAGGGACAGTGCTACAGAAGGAGGATATTGGGGTCTGAGGCCACGACAACAACCCTATTTAGTCTGCTACAATTCTTGAGGGTCAGCATGAGAAGCTTACACAAACCCTGCCGCAGATAGTTCCAGAAGGACCTCGGTGACCCTCAAGAAGACTGGAAATGGAGATGAGGGTTTATACAATAACTAGTATCTTGAAGCCCGTTAAATTAACGGGTGCTAGAACATGCAATTCCCCCCACCCATTCCCGCTCTCTCTCTCCCCCTCCCTTCTTTTCTCCACCCACACGCGCCGGGACTCTCCTGGGCTGCCACTGGCGCTGCTCTTCCGGCGCTGCTCCACCTCCTCCGCTGCTGCGGTTCATGCCTAGGCAGGGGAGGGGGAGGGGGAAGGTAGGGGCAGCCAGGGCCCTCTTTCCTTCCTGCCCTCCCCCTGGGCTCGAGCCCCCTCCTTGTCCGCCGCCTCAGGACCAGGCCTAGGACCTGCTGCTCCAGCGGCTGCTCCCACCGACGCTCTCCCTGTCGTTCGCTCCCCCTTGGCGGCGGCCACCGCCACAGCGCTACATGGCCGCCACCGTAGCCAACCAAAGTCAGTCAGGCACTCAGCCTCACAATTGCACCGTGAGGGAAACGGTAGGCAGAGGGGTGGGGTGGGGAGAGCGCTCTCACGTGTGTGTGACGCCCGCTTGCTGCTGTTCACCGGGGGGGGAGCGTAGGGGGGGAGGAAAAGAAAGCAGCCTCCTCCTCCTCGCGCTTTACCGCAAGCGCAGTGAGGCGCTGTCCGGCTCGGAGCAGCGCTTGGCAGCCGAAGGGAAACGGGAGGCAGGGGGGGAGCGTGTGCGTGTGTGCGTCCAGTCTCTGCATCCAATCCCTGTGTTCGTGGGGCACATGTGCAGTAGCGCAAACCCAGGGACACAGGGACTGGACGCAGAGACACTTGGACTTTATTATATAGGATTCAAGGTGTTTATTTAATTTATTAGGCTTTTAAAAAGATGGCTTTGGATTGTTTGCCGCAGCCCACGGCTAATTAGCACTTATTTGTCTTGCTTCAGACACAGGCGTCTCCTCAGTGTACTCGGCCGCTGAATAAATTTGCTGAAATCCAAATGCTAACTACTGATCTCGCCTAGGCAGAATGGCAAAACCTGGGATCTAAGACACAGGTATTTTTTTAAAAGCTTCAGCAATCTCCCCCCATGATTCCCTCTCTGTCCTCGTTTTTTTTATAAACAGGGCAAACACTAACTTCAGAAAGGGTATTATGATGGGTAATTCCTTTGCCTGTCAGCCGCCAAAGTGCCACAATAAAAAGCTTCTCGGCCAGGTAAATTGTGGGGAAGGAGTGGGCTTCCAGGCTGGGGGAGAGCCATAGCTCCATGATAAAGCATTTGCCTTGCATGCAGAAAGTCCCAGGTTTAATTCCCAGCATCTCCAGTCCAGATAGGGATGGGAATGTCCCCTGGCTGGAGAGCTGCTGTCGGTCAGTAGACTGTGCAAGATGAACTAAGTGTCTGGCTAGATATAGCACCTCCCTTCGCTGGTGGACTCTAGTTCCCATCAACCCTAGGCAGCACAGGCAAGGGGCAGGCTTTTTCCTCGAATCGTGATGACATGTAGCTGGTCTGTCCAAGCAATTTGGGATAGGCTATACCATATCCCTATCAGTGATGTAGCATGGGTTGCCAGTGCCCGAGGCCGTGCGAAGGGGGTGGATGGGTAACAGACGGAGTAAGAATGCACATTCAACTGCCTAACGGTATTTCTATCACCCAGGAGATCACAGCTGCAGAGATAAGAAAACTAAGAGTCGTTCCGTTATCTGGAGAGGTCCCTTCCTGGTTTGCATGGAGAAACCATTTTCAACGGGGCCCATAGGGATGTATTGAGGCAGCACCAGGTGTTGAAATAATGCGTCCCTAACAATTTTGTGCCTGGGGCAAACCCCCCCCCCTATGCTATATCACTGGTTCCAATTTGAGCAGAACATACCAGAATACTGGACATACCAGTATAAAGCAGCTCCCAATGTTCCTTACTGTGACTCTGTTAAGCTACAAAAGTTGATGGAGTTCAACGTTTCACGTTAAGCTCTGCCTCATCCACAGTGTGGTGTAGTGAAGAGCGTGGGGCTAATGCCAGGAGGGAAGGCCAGAAATTCAAACCTGCACTTGGCTATGGAGCTCACGGGGCTATGAAACTCACCATCTCTCAGCCAAACACACCTTGCAGGTAATTTGACCTTTACAGATTGTTGGGAGGACAAAAATGGCGGTGGGGAAGAGAATCGTGTATGGCACCTTGAAGTCTTTCGAGAAAATCCAGGATTGAAAAGTCATCAACGCAATAAAAATGATTAATCTTACCTCATTGCCTCATCTTTGGCAAAATAAGTTTAAAAGGATGAATTAAAATAAACAGAAGAAATCATTACATGTGTTTCTGCCAAATCTATTTGCTTAATTTTCAAAAATCCAGGAAATGGAATGTGACTATTTTAGAAGTCTATGTCGTTGCTATGCCTCCCCCGCCCCGTTTTTTTTAAAAAAAAAACATGGCTGAGCTACTGATATCCTGGGCTTTTGTTCTGAGTGTGTAATTCCCAGTATTGCAAAAGAGTTGTGGCTTGATCAAACAGCAGTGATTCAGTCCACGAATGCTCCGTTTTCAAACTCTCAGAGCCCACAATGACTTACTGATCAGAGATGTCATGCTGTGAATTAGAATTGTTTGTTTCAAAAAGAGCCCCTGAACATCTTGCATGCACAGATCTCATAATGATGCTAAAGAGCTTCTTCATTGAAGGAGTAAAACCTGAGTAACAGTCCCCAAGGAGAATTAAAAGTGTTCTGTGGCCATGAAATGCTGACTAACTGGGGGGGGGGCGACTTTGGAGAAAAACCATGCTGTGTTTGATTATCAGTGAGACAATTTATTGTTAGCTCATAGTTTGTTAAACAAACTATGGCTTAGCTTTGTGTGCAAACCAGGTCAATAGGCCTTTTTTTTCCTGAATAAACACGCAAAGGGAGCAGGATCTTTGTGATCTTTGTGATCTTTGTGTTTTTCCCCCCATATACTTTTTATTGAGTTTTTTCATACATAATCATCTCAACAAACTTATCTGTTCTCTTTTAGAATAAATATCCATAGCAAAATAATGTTCATATATAATCCAAGGTGATATTAACTACAATGTCAAAAACAATTATAACACAAAATGTGACCAAAAGCAAAACCCCCTAGACAACCCCCTTTGTTATCTTAACTTCTTTTCTCATCGTCTATCTCCCTTGGTTCCGCAGAACCAGACTTCCACCTTCTCTCACATTTGGTTTTCTGTCCTCTGTTGTCTAATCTCTGCTCTTCCTCCTTCATTTCCATATATTTTCTTTTAACCCAATCTCAGTTAATTTCCATTATTACAGTTGTAGATATTATCTTATACCGACTAGTGTTATTGTTGGTTTACCATATTTTTTTAGATATTCCATAAATTTACACCTTTCTTTTGGGGCTTTCTGATCTTTTTGTTCCCTTATCCTCCCAGTCAATTTGGCCAATTCCACATATTCTGCCAATTCCACATATTCTGATCTTTGTGAATCTTCCTTAAATTTCTCTCTCTCCATAGAACCATAGCACAGGCACCCCCAAACTGCGGCCCTCCAGCTGTTTTGACCTACAACTCCCATGATCCCTAGCTAACAGGACCAGTGGTCGGGGAAGATGGGAATTGTAGTCCAAAACATCTGGAGGGCCGAAGTTTGGGGGTGGCTGCCATAGCAGCACTGCACAATATCGTGTAGATGTGACAGAGGAGGAACAAGCAGATAATTTGTTTCCTGAAGCAAAGGACAAGATGGCACCTCGTACCCATTCCTATATACATAAGCAGCAAGGTGAAAAATTGCAGCCCTTATCAAGTCAAAATGTTACCAACCGCCACAGGATGAAGCCATTAGTGTTATAAACTTGATGACTGCTGCATGAAGTAGTCTAGGCCTTTTGGCCTAAGACTTTTGTATTTCAGAAAGCCTTTCAGGTAGGAGGTAGTGTGTGCTGAGGTTGTTGTTGTTGTTGTTTTAAGGGGAGGGTCCTTTTGCTGTAGGGACGTGGGTGGCGCTGTGGTCTAAACCACTGAGCCTAGGGCTTGCCGATCGGAAGGTCGGCAGTTCGAATCCCCTCGATAGGGTGAGCTCCCGTTGCTCTGTCCCAGCTCCTGCCAACCTAGCAGTTCGAAAGCACATCAAAGGCGCAAGTAGATAAATAGGTACCGCTTCGGCGGGAAGGTAAACAGCGTTTCCGTTCGCTGTTCTGGTTCACCAGAAGTGGCTTAGTCATGGTGGCCACATGACCTGGAAAAACTGTCTGCAGACAAACGTCGGCTCCCTAGGCCTATAGAGCGAGATGAGCGCCGCAACCGCAGAGTCGTTCGCGACTGAGCTTAACTGTCAGGGGTCCTTTACCCTTTTACTTTTGCTATACTGTAACATTTTTATCTCCTTATTTTATATTGCCTGCTGCTTATGTGTAAAATTTTAATTTACATTATATATAAAAACAGGCCATAAGGCAGAACACAATAATAAAATAAAATAATAATAATAATAATAATAATAATAATAATAATAATTTATTATTTATACCCCGCCCATTTGACCAGGTTCCCCCAGCCACTCTGGGCGGCTTCCAACAAAATATTAAAATACAGAAATCCATCAAACATTAAAAGCTTCCCTAAACAGGGCTGCCTTGAAATGCTTTCTAAAGGTCTGGTAATTGTTATTCTCTTTGACCTCTGGTGGGAGGGCATTCCACAGGGTGGGTGCCACTACTGAGAAGGCCCTCTGCCTGGTTCCCTGTAACTTGGCTTCTCGTAGTGAGGGAACCGCCAGAAGGCCCTCGGCGCTAGACCTCAGTGTCCGGGCAGAACGATGGGGGTGGAGACGCTCCTTCAGGTATACTGGACTGAGGCCATTTACGGCTTTAAACACAATAATAAATGTTTATTCGGCCTGAGCCTTGAGCTCAGCCCTGAAGGCTTTCT
Source organism: Zootoca vivipara (assembly GCF_963506605.1). Classification (NCBI taxonomy): domain Eukaryota; kingdom Metazoa; phylum Chordata; class Lepidosauria; order Squamata; family Lacertidae; genus Zootoca; species Zootoca vivipara. The sequence goes on from NC_083288.1 coordinate 11,896,263, forward strand.
TGGTTTTGATGCCGTTTCAGTTAGCAGAAACCGGGGAGAGTCTTTTCTGTGGTGGCGCCTTGTTTAATGGAGGAGCCTCTAATAAGCTCCAACCTTGGTTCTATTTTGGTGTTTGTTAAAAACATGTGTGCTCTCAATCTTTTCCTGTGTTTCCTAAAGGTCAGGAATTAATAGTGCTCTTAGGGTTATCAACTGCATTTTTAAAAAATGTACTTTTCCTGTTATTTGTTTTAACTTTTGAGTTAATTGGTAGTATATAAATAAATGAAAATTCAGCAACAGAATCTGGAAGAAAAATGTAGTTCAGTGCACTATAATTAGAAAAAAAACCCATTTTTATACAGAATGTGTCGCATTCCACAGTTAAACAGATAAGAAAAGGAATTTATAATCCAGACACACAATAATAAAATGCTCATTCCCTAAAAAAAACCATGGCAGTATGCCATACATTGAAGACATGAAATATCCAAGTGTACATAGAACATCGCTGTTCTTTACAATATTTTTTTAAATAAAAAATCCTTATTTAAATATACTCATTAAGCAAAGTTCATTAAGCAAAATTCATTCCATAGCTTCATAGCCAGGTTTGCAGCAATAATATCAGAATAATATCAGTGTGTTGTACCTTCACAGCAATGGGCCAGTGTGTCTGGCTATAAACCAGAAGTTTAGTGGTTCAAGCCCACCCAGGGACAGCTGTGGGCAAGATTTCTGCTTTGCAGGGGGTTGGACTAGATGACCCACAGGGTCCCTTCCAACTCCACAATTCTATGAATATACGTGTAATCAAAAACGTGCCAGGACTCTTGTGCTGCTCCCATTCATTTCAGCGGGAGCTGCCCAGAAGACTATTAGCTGAATGGCACTCTGGCATTTTATCGATATACTTAATACAGAGAATATTTCTACCCCATCCTCCATTGCAGAAACAGTGCTCAGAGTGGGCGGCAACCTATCAAAAAGCGCCCAAGTGTTGCAGTGTGTACATTCAGTTGGCTTCACAGAATACATAACAGTGGCATCTAGCGTGCTGAATCCACCAGGCGGCCGGATAGAGCTACAGGTAGCAATAAATACATTCCAATCAGTTTCGATAATAAATACGAGTGGATAGTTGTTAAGTGGTTCAGTTCTTAAGGTGCTCGACCGTAGACTTTGCATCCAGCTTCTCTAACCAGAGGCTTCCCACAACTGCTCCGTATCCATGCCCAAAGCATTTTCCGCAGCTTGTCGTGTTAGGGCTGAAACCAGAAAAAGGAAGAGATATATATATATATGCAAATGAGAACATGAGAAACTGCAATGCTTGTTTCCTCATCTGACCTTCTGAAAGCACTTCATGCCACAACCCAATGGGTATATGTCATCATGAGCTACATCATGTCAGCTGCCTGAATGATTTAATTTAATTTAATTTCTTATTTAATTTACAGTATTTAATTTAACTTAAAGGTAAAGGTAAAGGGACCCATGACCATTAGGTCCAGTCGTGACCGACTCTGGGGTTGCGCGCTCATCTCGCATTATTGGCCGAGGGAGCCGGCGTATAGCTTCCAGGTCATGTGGCCAGCATGACAAACCAGAGCAGCACATGGAAACACCGTTTACCTTCCCACTATAGCGGTTCCTATTTATCTACTTGCATTTTTATGTGCTTTCGAACTGCTAGGTTGGCAGGAGCTGGGACCAAGCAACGGGAGCTCGCCCCGTCACAGGGATTCGAACCGCCGACATTCTGATCAGCAAGCCCTAGGCTCAGTGGTTTAGCCCACAGCGCCACTTATTTCATTTCAAATGAGGCTGTATACCACCTTGATACCTTTTATAACATGGCAGCGCAGAAATCCTTTTTATAAATACAGTGGTACCTCGGTTTAAGTACACAATTGGTTCCAGAAGTCTGTACTTAAGGCTGAAGCGTACTTAACCTGAAGCGAACCTTTCCATTGAAAGTAATGGAAAGTGGATTCATCCGTTCCAGATGGGTCCGTGGAGTACTTAAACTGAAAGTACTCAAACCGAAGCGTACTTAAACCGAGGTAGGACTGTGAAAGGACTGATGCCATTAATTTGGGTTTCCCACACAATTGTTTTCAGCAATAAAAGGGAGGGGGGAGAGGCTCTCAGACACAGAGCTAAAAGCGCCCACCTGAACCTAGAAATGTAGCACAAAAAGGAAGCCCTCCCCCTGAGACGAGCCCTGAGATTTCCACTATGGATCCCAAATGATATGGCGGCTCCTTCTCAGCGCTTTCTGTAGTTACCTTTGCGATAATCTTGTTGACAATCAGCTTGACCCACGGCGCTTGGGGGTCCAGGCAGACTTTCCTCCCGTTGTTCAGGGTGGCTCTGTTCAAAGGAGGGAAGAGAAGGCAAAGAATTGAGCTGGTGAGCTGAAATATACTCGGAGTCAAGAGTGAATTTCATGCTCTTTATTCGGCTCATAGTCATCAAGGAGAAGAAGAGAAGAATAGCTCTTTTCCCAAAACCATCTGCTTATATACCTTATTTACACAATGGGTCTTGCGTGATTGGCTACTTCAGGGCTACACCTGTGGGCCAATCAGGTTGCAGATTCACTTCTGCCAGCCGCCTGATTGGCTGCTCCTGCAGGCCAATCAGGTTACGGATTCACTTCCACCTGGAGTTGGATTGGGTAGCTCCTGCGGACCAATCAGACTGCTGATTCTGAATCCTATTGTTCTAGGATTCAGCTCAGTACATAACATGAGCGAAGGGGCTTTTCGCACAGCACACAGTCACAAGGAAGGAGCTGGGCCCAGGCCAGGACACTTACATGACTTCAGGAACGGCACAGTGAGGTCCCTCGGGGAGGAGAATGACGGAAGCAATTTGCTTGCGTGGAATCGCACGGGAGACCGTTTGGATGCATTGACACCGTAGCTCCCCGGTCATAGGAGCAGCTGCGGAGAAAGAGCACAGAAACTTAACAATGCAACCCTAGGCATATTTACTGAGAAGCAAATCACAAACGCAGGCGGCACTGTGGGTTAAACCACTGAGCCTAGGGCTTGCTGATCAGAAGGTCGGCGGTTTGAATCCCTGCGACGGGGTGAGCTCCCGTTGCTTGGTCCCAGCTCCTGCCAACCTAGCAGTTCGAAAGCATGTCAAAGTGCAAGTAGATAAATAGGAACCGCTACAGCAGGAAGGTAAACGGCATTTCCATGTGCTGCTCTGGTTTGCCAGAAGCGGCTTAGTCATGCTGGCCACATGACCTGGAAGCTGTACGCAGGCTCCCTCGGCCAGTAAAGCGAGATGAGCACCGCAGCCCCAGAGTCAGTCACGACTGGACCTAATGGTCAGGGGTCCCTTTACCTAAATCACAAAAGGTATCTTTTCCTGGCTTCCTGTTTAGGGAAGTTTTTAATCTTCAAGAAATTAGTGTATTTTAATATTTCTGTTGGAAGCCGCCCAGAGTGGCTGGGGAAACCCAGCCAGATGGGCGGGGTATAAATAATAAATTATTATTATTATTATTATTATTATTATTATTATTATTATTATTCCCAGGAAAAGATATCTGTGCAACCACACTGAACGCTGAACCCAACCTACCTCTAACAGGTAAATACACACACACACACACAAACACAGTATATATTTAATAAAAATACAACACATTGCCTCAAAGCTTAAGTCCACATTAGAGGGCAAATTGTTAGCTTACATTCAGTCCTTTCTATCAAACCAGCACGTACAGCACCGTCAAGGTTTCCCATTTCCTTTCAGCATCCAGCACAGTATTTCAATCTCACAAACTTTGCTGGCATTTTAAACTGCACTGACGCCTTCCCCTGTCTGTCACACGCCTTCAAGGTTCATTTTAACGCAATCATGGCCAGCCCTTCTGCCACTTTGCCTTCTGATGGACAGATATCCTCGGTCTCTTCCAGTATTTAGTTCTGAACAGACACACCGGTGCATTGTCGAGCAGCACCTTAGGCTGCATGTAGTCTCTGGGAAATTAGCTTCCCAAGCCCCCTGAATTACGAGCTTAATAGCATCGCTACTCCCAATGAAACACTTTCAATATTTCAGCCTCCCCAAAATGGGGTGTGCCAGCTTGGAGCAAAGGAGTGCCACTCCCACAGCCGAATCTGAGCCAGATTTCTGCCTGTGAACTTGATCTCCATATGAACATGTGCAAGGTGAATTTCCTCCATGGCTGTACAGCCTCAAACTAGCTCACACGCACCCCTGGCGAAGTTGTGCAGCTTCCATTCAGGCGTGAACCAAGCCCCTTTCATTTAAGGAATGAAATGCGATTAGCAAGCGCATGTTAAGTTCCATGGCCAAGGGAAATGCTGGTTCTTCAAAGGGCACCTGAGTTGAAAGCAGTATATGCAGCCTAATTCTTTCAGGAGCACAAACACCGAGGGGGCTGACAACTCTGCAGCCAGGAGGCACCAAACTCTTGAGAATTTTGCCCAGAGCACCAGGTCTTGCCAGCTCCAGAATGGCATTCTAACTTAGATGCTTCAATAGTATAGGCACCATCCAATCGCAGACGCTTTTAAACTTTCACCGCTGTTGGACTTGAGATGCCCAGCTCTGGCTAGATCCTTTATTAAGATTTTAGATGCCTAGTCTTAGAGCTCTGGGCACTCCCATCTCCTAGTTGTATCGTCCAGGCTTTAGCACAACTAAATTCTCTGCATGGTTATTTTCACCAAATGAAGACCGAAGGTCTCTGGAACCTGACCATTACATAACCAGCCTTGGAGCAGAAGTGTAGCAAAGCCCTCTTCAAACATTTGCTGAGCTTGGGGAGTTGGGGGGTGGGATGGTGTTGCTCCCAACCTCAATGTGTTCATAATGGTGTGAAAAGAGCCTAAAATTCTGTATGTTGCATGCCTGTCCAATCAACTTGCCTTAACTAGCTACTCAACTTCTCCAAATTAACCCCCCCCCCTTGAAGGGTTCTAAAAAAGCTGTAGCATGACTTGGGAATGCAAAAAATATTTTGGTGAAATCTATATAATTTAGTTTTGCTTGGCAAGTAAAAAAAAAGCATATAAAATTGTATAGGAATAATAATTAAAAGGGGGGGACCCAGGTGGCGCTGTGGGTTAAACCACTGAGCCTAGGGCTTGCTGATCAGCAGGTCCCAGCTCCTGCCAACCTAGCAGTTCGAAAGCACGTCAAAATGCAAGTAGATAAATAGGAACCGCTAGAGCGGGAAGGTAAACATCGTTTCCGTGCGCTGCTCTGGTTTGCCAGAAGTGGCTTTGTCATGCTGGCCACATGACCTGGAAGCTATACGCCGGCTCCCTCGGCCAATAATGCGAGATGAGCGCGCAACCCCAGAGTCGGTCACGACTGGACCTAATGGTCAGGGGTCCCTTTACCTTTAATAATTAAAAAATGATACCTTTACCTTTAATAATTAAAAAATGATAGCCAATTATTTGCAGTGATGATGCTGATGGCCTGACATTTTCCTGAAGGTAAAAGAACAAATTCTTTGGTTTTCTGAAAGCAGTTCATCATCAGAGTCCTACCAAGCTAAATATTACCCAATCACAAAAATAGCAGATTTGAATCCCTCATATCTGAAAACATATTTTTAATACCCCCCCCAATAAATCTGCAAAAGCTAAGTTTCACCCCCTAAAACGGCACACTTTAGTGGTACAACTTCACCCCTCTGCCCCCCATTTATCCAGCAAAAAAGTAACTTTAATGTGAACAGCCCAGAGGTGAAGAGCTCCTCTGAGCGTGAGCAGAGTTCTGCCTCAAAACACAGCAAATCCACAGACAGTGGGGACAGGGAGCTGGGTTTACAAAATTTCCATGCCGAAAAGCATGGTATCTGCTATCTCCCATCACCTCGCGTTTTAGAAGCTGTGCCCCACCTGTCGCAGATCTTTAAGTCATCTTTAGGACCCTCGGCGAAGTCTGCCTCTCTACCAACCGTCTAGCTGGCTTTTTGTTTGTTTGTTTCGTTTCCGAGCCAGGATTCCCTCCCCTGAATGCGGCTTTAAATTTGCAACGGCGGCGGCGGAGCTTGCGGAGTTTTCTCACCCCCGACGGCTGCCCCAAAGGATGGATTTTGGAACCTACCAGAGCTTCCAGGAAACCCCGGCACTTGGCCCCCGCATGCAATCGCCCACCCACCCCCGAAATGGAAATCAGCGCTGAAAGGATGTTAATGGACCGCCCCGTCGATGCACCTGAGGTTAACATACCCTGGCTGTGCGAAGCGCTCCCGGCTAGCAGCAAGTAGACCAGCAGGACGGCCACGCAGGGGACTGGACGGCACGGATTCATTGTTGCAGCAACGGATGCCAAGGCGCTTAGAGGCTAGGCGGATCCCCGACGTGATGCTGCAGCGGCCGTCGAGACGCTCTGAGCTGCTCTGTCCCGCCGGCCGGTCTTTTATTGTCCTCAGCTGCTGCGATCCCCGCCGGCGCCGCTGAGGGGCGCTCGAGGTACGAGTCCCGCCCCTTTCCCCTCGCACTGCCTTGGCATTGGCGGGGTGCGGGCGTCGGGCCAATAGGTCGGGTGAGAGATGCGACGGAGCGGTCCTTGCCAGGGGCAATTCCCGTCGGAAGCAGCAGGTGTCGCTGTCTGCTGAACCAATTGGAGATGGTGGGGTTTTTTTAACCCTTTCCTTTTCTTGCCAGCTGGGTGAATGGATCCACATCATCAATGCCTGTTTTTCATTCTGGCTCCAGATTTTGCTTTATCTACCGGTGTTTTGTGTGTGTGTGTGTGTGTGTGTGTGTGTGTGTGTGTAACTGATTTTATTTGTTGCGCATTGCCTTGCTCCGATCGTGCAGGAGGCATCGAACAAATTAAAATGAATAATAATTCCTCCCCCCTCCCCACCCAGCAAGATCAAGTATTCCAAAGGGTCTGGAGTAAATTTATACGATATCTGAAAGATTATTGTAAGCAATTAACATCGTTAGCATGGTTGTCTGAAGACTTGTAACGAGAAATTTTCTACCTTTTTATATTTATTTAAATTTTGAGTTATTTTGTAATGAGCATAATTAGAATTGTAAAATGTACAAAATGTAATGCTATAAAAGTTAATTTTGAAAGCCATGAGGCGGGAGAGAAGGAAGTCGATAGGCTCTAAAAGAGCCAGTGACAATAAAGTACAGTATTTCTATTTCTAATTCTATTAAATGGGAAACAAATAAGAATTATATATAAAAAATAAAAATAAAATGAACAATAATTTCTCAGCCTGCCTTAGCTGGGTCATTTGGCATGCACACACCAAAAGGGAAATTGGAGAAGAGGAAATTAGGGCTGCAGTGAAGAACAAGCTGTCTTCATCCTGTCTTGGGCAGTTTGTTTGAAGTATGAAAACTGAGCTCGTTTTATCCTTTATATGATTTTGTGTTACATAACTGAGTTGGGTATGTTTAGCCTGGGAAAGAGGAGACGGCGACTGACTATGTTTGCCATATTCAGACATCTGAAGACATGGAAGATGGAGCAAGCTTGTTTTTCTCCTGCTCCTTGTTTGGGCAGGACCCAAACCAATGGGTTCAAGTTGCATGGAAGGAGATTCGTACTAAACATCATGAAGAACTTTCTGACGGTAGGGGCTGCTAGTGGAACGGGCTCCGCTTGCTTTTTGAGCAGAGGCTGGGTGGTCAGTTATCAGGGATGGTTTAGTTGTGATTACTGCATGGTAGGGGATTGGACCCAGGTGGCGCTGTGGGTTAAACCACTGAGCCTAGGGCTTGCTGATCAGAAGGTCGGCGGTTGGAATCCCTGTGACAGGGTGAGCTCCCATTGCTTGGTCCCAGCTCCTGCCAACCTAGCAGTTCGAAAGCACATCAAAATGCAAGTAGATAAATAGGAACCGCTACAGCAGGAAGGTAAACGGCGTTTCCGTGTGCTGCTCTGGTTCACCAGAAGAGGCTTTGTCATGCTGGCCACATGAGCTGGAAGCTATACGCCGGCTCCCTCGGCCAATAATGCGAGATGAGCGCGCAACCCCAGAGTCGGTCACGACTGGACCACGACTGGTCAGGGGTCCCTTTACCTTTACTTTTAGGGGATTGGACTAGAGAACCCTTGAACTCTACAATTCTGTAGTTCTATGACATTGCTTGTCATTCAAATGCTGAATAAGCACACAATATGTAGACCCTTTGACTGGTGAACAAGTCAAACGGAAGGTTTGCAAACAGTAATAAATGTAATTGGTTGAATTACTGCGTTTTCCAAACCCCCTTCTAACCAAAGTATACAAAGTGATGCATGGGATAAATATGATAAATCTGATTAATAATAATAATAATAATATAAATTTTTTTAAAAAAAACCATTATAATGGGTAATTACAGTATAAAACTGCCATGAGCATGCAACGTAACAACATGACAATATTTTGGATTGCCATCAAGTTTAAAAAAATTGGGTAATAAGGAAATGCCTCTCTTTCCTGGTTTTTAAGTGACTGAACATTACTAAGCAGTCAGGGAGGGTGTTGTGCAAACATTCCATTTCTCAGGAAATGGGGAAGTTGAGAAAGTAAATGTATTTTGGTGCACAGATATAAATTTTATTACCCATCATTTGCTGTGGAGTTGAATTTCCATTTCAAACATGGCAATGGCTAACTCCGTTGACTCTTTCATATTTAGGGTGTTCTTATCTTCTTCCTTTCCTGAATATTTGTGGGAAATTGCTACCCAGGAGACCATTCGCCTGGTGAAGAGGGCACGCCGTGGTGCGAGGTCCAACTGGAAGTGGATCAAAGCAATGGGTTGGTGTTGGGTACCAGGAGAAGCTAGTTCAGCATCATCAGAGGAACCCAGTGGATGATCAAACTTCTCTTTATTAATTCAGCAGGTCTTCATCACTGCTTTGTCTGGGATGTGATGCAAGATGATCTCGGGTATACAGAGATGCATCTGGGTTGAAGCCTCTAGAAGCATGGAGATGGCTAGGTTTGGTTCATCCAGCTTTCTGGCATTTACCTCTCTTTCAAAGCTCTACCTCTCTTTCAAATCAGTGAAGGCAGTGAAGGTCCTGTGTGAGTGCCTGGAGGCGGTTGGAGGATGGATGGTGGCTAACAGATTGAGGTTGAATCCTGACAAGACAAAAGTACTGTTCGTGGGGGACAGGAGGCGGGCAGGTGTGGAGGATTCCCTGGTTCTGAATGGGGTAACTGTGCCCCTGAAGGACCAGGTGCGCAGCCTGGGAGTCATTTTGGACTCACAGCTGTCCATGGAGGTGCAGGTCAATTCTGTGTCCAGGGCAGCTGTCTATCAGCTCTATCTGGTACGCAGGCTGAGACCCTACCTCCCTGCAGACTGTCTAGCAAGAGTGGTGCATGCTCTAGTTATCTCCCGCTTGGACTACTGCAATGCGCTCTACGTGGGGCTACCCTTGAAGGTGACTCGGAAACTACAACTAATCCAGAATGCGGCAGCTAGACTGGTGACAGGGAGCGGCCGCTGAGACCACATAACACCGGTCTTGAAAGATCTACATTGGCTCCCAGTACGTTTCCGAGCACAATTCAGAGTGTTGGTGCTTACCTTTAAAGCCCTAAATGGCCTCAGTCCAGTATACCTGAAGGAGCGTCTCCACCTCCATCATTCTGCCCGGACACTGAGGTCCAGCACCGAGGGCCTTCTGGCGGTTCCCTCATTGCGAGATGCCAAGTTGCAGGGAACTAGGCAGAGGGCCTTTTCGGTGGGGGCGCCTGCCCTGTGGAACGCCCTCCCATCAGATGTCAAAGAGGAAAACAACTACCAGACTTTTAGAAGACATCTGAAGGCAGCCCTGTTCAGGGAGGCTTTTAATGTTTAATAGATTATTATGTTTTATTTTTCTGTTGGAAGCCGCCCAGAGTGGCTGGGGAAACCCAGCCAGATGGGTGGGGTATAAATAATAAGTTGTTATTATTACTATTATTATTATTATTATTATTATTATTATTATTATTATTATTATTAGACCAGAGAGTTCACAGCTACCTTTCCCCACAAAAATGGACTCTGAACACAACACCTTGAGTCATTCCATTCATTTGGTCTGAAGTAAATGAAAGGGCAAGTAAATGAAAGTGATGTGCTTTACAACCAAGGCTTTAGCACATTCAATACCACCCTCTCCCCTTTCCCTTGGAATTTACAAACATCTATACTTGTGTTTACCAACCTACAGATCCCCCTAACTAAGCTTACAGAAAACAGCCACGACCTCATTTCAGTGGTACCTTGGTTCTCAAACTTAATCCATTCTGGAAGTCCATTCCAAGACCCAAGTGTTCCAAAACCAAGGTGCGCTTTCCCATAGAAAGCAATGCAAAATGGATTAATCCGTTCCAGACATTTAAAAACAACCCCTAAAACAGCAATTTAACATGAGTTCTACTATCTAATGAGACCATTGATCCATAAAATGAAAGTAATAAACAATGTACTGCAGTCACACAATCAAGCAATCAGTAGCTGAACTGGGTTCCACACAGTCACACACAAAAAAGAGCCGCAAAAACAAAAACGCAAAATAAATAGCAAAAACAGACAGACCTCAGCGTAACACTCAAAACGGAAGTGTGGCACTCAAATCGTAACACTCAAATCATCAGCATAGCAATCAAATCGGAAGCGTTACACTCAAAACGGAGCACATTCGGCTTCCGAAAAAGGTTCGCAAACCGAAATACTTACTTCCGGGTTTGCAGTGTTTGGGTTCCAAGTTGTTTGAGAACAAAGGCGTTTGAGAACCAAGGTACCACTGTAATTTAGATAAAATGGCCACCCGCATGCTAGAATTGATGGCTTGATTATTTGCTTTATTTCTGCATTCCAAAATCTTATTAATTTCCATTACATTCCAGTCATAATAATAATCCCTTACACAACAACTGCAATATTAATAACTTCTATTCGTGTTGACACATTAAATGATTTATAAAATTACAAATGAGGCACTCAAACTATATCCTTGTTCTTCCAGTGTGTGGCAATTATTTTGTCCGTGGTATTTCTTCCAGTCCTTGTAAGATGTTATGTCTTTCTTTCCCCCAGTTGTTGCTGTTATCCTTTTATGTGTTGGGTGGAGCTGATACCCCATTGTTGTTCCGGAAATTTCTCTATGGCCGTTGCAAGGCATCTTCAGCTGGTCTCCGAGGCACCACTGTATTTAGGAAGTCTCATTTTATTTTCAACTGAGGTCACAACTAGAGAAAGCAGGTTGGATCTACAACAACATGTTGCAGTGCAGCTGCCTCACTTCCAAGCAGGAACGGGCCTGTTCAGAGTTCCATCCATGTTGTCCTCCAGTATAATCCTGCTCCAGGCTCTAAGGAACAGGGATGGACAGATATGTTAATTTCTACCAGTTTCTCATTTTTCCAGTCTTAAATTCAGTTTCCCACGCTTCCACGGCAATTTGCAATAAAACTCCTCATGAAAATCTCCCGCTTGAGACTCTGTTCAGGCCTGTGCTTTGAATACAAACGGGAAGCTGTATTCCTTTGTTTCTTCACCTACACACACAGGGATCTAGGATTAAATATCTACCAATCATTTAAAAATTACAGACACACACAAACAAACAAACAAACAAACACACAATAGATGATAGATAGATATAGTAATTTGTTTTTAATGTTTTCGTTGGTATTTTTAATAATTTAGGCTGCCTGCTGTAAACCCCTTGGAGATCTTTTGTTCTAGTAAGTAACAAGCATTCTGCTAAATAATGAAGCAACAACAAATTTCTTGAAAGCTGCAGTTGTAATACATTAATTGACTTTTCAGTTCAGTTGTCTAAATGATAACTTGGGGTTGAACCTCTGGGACACAACTGGGACACCCTTAATGGCTGCTAGATGTTTATTTTAAAAAAACCAACAACAACCCGATCACAATCTTTTCTAAGTCCTTGATAACCAAGGAGGTAATCACTACAAATTTACCCTAAGAATGAAGTTTTGCTTTTGCTAACTCTATAAATCCGCTTGACGCTGCAGTGGTTAACATATTAACTGATGTTTCGGTTCAGCAAATTCATGATTAATGGTCAGAAGAATTCAGTAAATACGTAACGTATGCCTTCTCACACAATCATAAACTTCCTAAACAGATTTCTAGTTTTCCAGAAGCGTTTGGGTAATTTCCCCACAAAATTCCCAGAGGAGTTTTTGTCCACCCCCCCTCCGGAACTTGCATTTGTCTCAAGCTAGAGAGCAAGATTGTTAGTATCTCAGTTTCACATTCCTTGGCCAACTCTTGAGAAAACGAGTTTTTTTCAGCCACATTAAATCATTCAAAGAACACAAGGAAACCCCACAGCACAATCCACTTAAACTTCCTTCTACGCAAGCTCTGTTGAAACGACTGGTGGCTAAGGATGAAGAGCACTAAACTAAAGTGCTCTTACCAATCCATCTTGATGCAACTTCCACAGGTGAACACCTTCGTAGCCTGTTCGTACTTTTAAAAATTGGAATTGTTTTATTAGCTACGCAGCAAAGGCAGGCACCCACCGGGTAGATGATACATGATATTTCAGGGTAGAGAGTGATTTCTTTTTTGAGGCCAATGATACTGTACATGCGCCTAATCAGATTTTTCCAAGAATTCCACACTTTTGTTTATTCTGTTATTTTTAGGCACAGGTCTGAATGGCTTTTATTTTGTCCCACCGCTTTCCTTCCTGAATCAGCAGAACAAATGTCAATTCACAACATTCCCCAAAACTCTACTCCTGAAGGAGCATCTCCACCCCCATCGTTCACTAAGGTCCAGCGCCAAGGGCCTTCTGGTGGTTCCCTCACTGCGAGAAGTGAGCTTACAGGGAACCAGGCAGAGGGCCTTCTCAGAGGTGGCGCCCGCCCTGTGGAACACCCTCCCATCAGGTGTCAAGGAAATAAACAACTACCTGACTTTTAGAAAACATCTGAAGGCAGCCCTGTTTAGGGAAGTTTTTAATGTTTGATGTTTGATCGTGTTTTTAATATTCTATTGGAAACTGCCCAGAGTGACTGGGGAAACCCAGCCAGATGAGCGGGGTATAAATAGGTAAAGGTAAAGGGGCCCCTGACCATCAGGTCCAGTCGTGTCCGACTCTGGGGTTGCGGCGCTCATCTCGCTCTATAGGCCGAGGGAGCTGGCGTTTGTCCGCAGACAGCTTCCAGGTCATGTGGCCAGCATGACAAAGCTGCTTCTGGTGAACCAGAGCAGCACACGGAAATGCCGTTTACCTTCCCGCCGGAGCGGTCCCTATTTATCTACTTGCACTTTGAGATGCTTTTGAACTGCTAGGTGGGCAGGAGCTGGGACCGAACAACGGGAGCTCACCCCATTGCAGGGATTCGAACCGCCGAACTTCTGATCAGCAAGCCCTAGACTCTGTGGTTTAACCCACAGCGCCACCTGAGTCCCACCGGGGTATAAATACATTATTATTATATTATTATTATTACTCCAAACTCCGGCTTTGCCTGTGGAGGGAGGGGCCCCCACCCATTTACTGTCTTGCACCGAGTCCCTTAATCCCTTTTAATGGCTCATCACCCAGACTGTAACCTCACCAGGAGGCTAGCCTGACTATTCCAAGAATTAGAAGCCTGGGTTAAATTCTAACACTAAGCTGGATCCAGGGGACTAGAGGGGTCAGGTACACAGTACAACATCCCAAACTCATAGCAATATAAAATACAATTATAATAAGGAATACAGGACAATCTGCAAATTCACACAGCAGCAACAGCATTTGAAAAGGACAAAATCCACAATGGTTGCTTACTGACAGTCTCCCTGCCTGAGCTGACAGAAGTAGTCTTGGATGTGGAATTGAGAGCCCTGCGGTTGTTGGCCTTGGGAGACTTCAACATTCATATTGAGGTCACTAAGTCTGGGGTGGTGCTCGACTGCATCACCGCTGTGACAACCATGGAGCTGTCCCAAATATGTCATCTGTCCAATACATGTGGCAGGCCACACTCTGATCTGGTCTTCTCAACAGGGCAGGAAGAGCGGGGAATTTGTAATATCAATGTCTTGTCTTAGTTGAATCCTCTTCTTTTTTAAATAGATAGATGATAGATAGATAGATAGATAGATAGATAGATAGATAGATAGATAGATATAGATAGATAGATAGATAGATTCATACCTCGGTTTAAGTACGCCTCGGTTTGAGTATTTTCAGTTTAAGTACTCCGCGGATCTTTCTGGAACGGATTAATCCACTTTCCATTACTTTCAATGGGAAAGTGTTCGCTTTAGATTAAGTGCAGACTTCTGGAACCAATTGTGTTTGTAAACCGAGGTACCACTGTAGATAGATAGATAGATAGATAGATAGATAGATAGATAGATAGATAGATGATAGATAGATAGATAGATGATAGATAACTTATTAAAAATATACAAAGGTTCATACCCATGGCAAGGTATCTTTTCATAATACACTGAAACAAAACAGCTACTTAATCTAAAAAAGAGCAAAGGCAGAAAGACAAAAAGAAAAGAAAAGAAAAAGAAGAGAGAGGGAGATTAAAGAAAGATAAAATGACTTCCAGTTCTCTGTCCTGTAGCTAAATATAGTACTGTGGTACCTCAGGTTATGAACTTAATTCTTTCCGGAAGTCCATTCTTAACCCAAAGCGTTTGTAAGGAGGACGGAACATAACCCGAGGTACCACTCAATTCACTCATTAAAATCCAACCATTGTATCTTATGCAAACCAGTATTATTTTTTTCAATCTCCATGTCCCAATGTTACAAGTTTGCTTTCTCTTTCATGCAAGAAGTCCATAAGAAGTTTCCAATTCTGAATAAATGTCGACAATTTTGATTTTTCTCTAATTAAGCACGTTCATTTTGCCGTCTTAGTCCCCCCTCCCCCGCCCTTCCTTTGTAAATGGGTAGGGCTGCATCTTTCATGGCTGGGTCATATTCTGATGAGTTTTAGATTTTCAGTGGCTTTCCCCACTCTGCAAAGGTGGGGGAGCTATTAGAATGGTCCACCCTAGGAGGCTGATGGACCCAACTGGTTTTCAGATGGTGCTTGGGGGGTTCCCATCTGACATGGCAGGAACCAAAGTCAAAGCCAATCTGAAATGCAGAGATCTCCTCATGATTGCAATTAAACCCATGTTAGTAGCAAAATGGGACCCAGGTGGCGCTGTGGGCTAAACCACTGAGCCTAGGGCTTGCTGATCAGAAGGTCGGCGGTTCGAATCCCTGTGACGGGGTGAGCTCCCGTTGCTCGGTCCCAGCTTCTGCCAACCTAGCAGTTCGAAAGCACGTCAAAATGCAAGTAGATGAATAGGAACCGCTATAGCGGGAAGGTAAACGGCGTTTCCATGTGCTGCTCTGGTTTGCCAGAAGCGGCTTTGTCATGCTGGCCACATGACCTGGAAGCTATACGCCGGCTCCCTCGGCCAATAATGCGAAATGAGCACGCAACTCCAGAGTCGGTCACGACTGGACCTAATGGTCAGGACCAGACTCTGCTTAAAAACCTCCAAGGAAGGAGAGTCTACAACCTCCCTGGGGGAAGTCCATTCCACTGTCAAGCACAGGTATCCCCAAACTAAGGCCCTCCAGATATTTTGGACTACAATTCCCATCATCCCTGACCACTGGTCTTCTTAGCTAGGGATCTTGGGAGTTGTAGGCCAAAACATCTGGAGGGTCGCAGTTTGGGGGTGCCTGGTCAAGCAGAAAGTTATTCCTGATGTTTAGTCGGAATTTCCTTTCTGGTAACTTGAAGCCATCTACAGTTGGTGCAAAACTCAGCAGGCAGATTATTGACTGGGACCAGAAGGTCTGAACCTATTAGGCCAATTCTGGCATAACTGCGCTGGCTACCAATTAGTTTCTGGGTTCAGTTCAGAGTCCTGGCTTCAACCTTTGAAGCAGGAATTTCCCCTACTCCCTCCACACCTTCCCTAGAAACGAGATTTCCTTAGAAGTCAATTCAGATCTTCAATTAGGCAGGTAATAAATATTTGCAAGTGACTCATGATTCTGATTTCCTGTTATAAGCAGCTTCCCTTCCCCCTGTCGCACCCTGCACAACTCATCAGAAAATCATAACAGGTCCTTAAAAGAAATTTGTTATTTTAAAAAGCAGCTCAAACTTCTTATTCTTTTTGAGATGGAGGCAGATAGAGTTTGCAGAAAGCCTGCAATTTATTCCATAGGAAACAGGGAAACATGCTGTTTTTGAAGATGGCGTAAAAGCTTATAAATGATCTGTTCATGTGAAAGGTGGTCTCCTCGCCATTCCTAAGGTCAAGGCTGATTCTTTTTGTAAAAAAAAAATCCTTCCAGTAGCACCTTAAAGATAAAGGGACCCCTGACCATTAGGTCCAGTCGTGAACGACTCTGGGGTTGTGGCCCTCATCTCGCGTTATTGGCCGAGGGAGCCGGCGTACAGCTTCCAGGTCATGTCGCCAGCATGACAAAGCCGCTTCTGGCGAACCAGAGCAGCACACGGAAACGGCGTTTACCTTCCCACTGGAGCAGTACTTATTTATCTTTCCCAACATCAGGGTCTTTTCCAAGGATTCTTCTCTTCTCATGAGGTGGCCAAAGTATTGGAGCCTCAGCTTCACGATCTGTCCTTCCAGTGAGCACTCAGGGCTGATTTCCTTAAGAATGGATAGGTTTGATCTTCTTGCAGTCCATGGGACTCTCAAGAGTCTCCTCCAGCACCAGAATTCAAAAGCATCAATTCTTCGGCGATCAGCCTTCTTTATGGTCCAGCTCTCACTTCCATCCATCACTACTGGGAAAACCATAGCTTTAACTATACGGACCTTTGTCGGCAAGGTGATGTCTCTGCTTTTTAAGATGCTGTCTAGGTTTGTCATTGCTTTTCTCCCAAGAAGCAGGCGTCTTTTAATTTCGTGACTGCTGTCACCATCTGCAGTGATCAAGGAGCCCAAGAAAGTAAAATCTCTCACTGCCTCCATTTCTTCCCCTTCTATTTGCCAAGAGGTGATGGGACCCCCTTCATGGATCAATGCCTTGTCGTGGTGAAGGGGCTTGAATAACTCAGAGAAGCTATGAGCTATGCCATGCAGGGCCACCCAAGATGGACAGGTCATAGTGGAGAGTTTTGACTAAACGTGATCCACCTGGAGAAGGAACTGGCAAGCCACTCCAGTATCCCTGCCAAGAAAACTCCATGGACAAAACAACAGGCATATTCGTGCTGCTAAAATAATATATAACAGGGTGGTCCAACGCACAGCCCAAGGCCTTTTTGGCAGTCCACAGGAACATGTGATGGCCCGCCCCCAGCCCTCATACCTTCTTCCCAAAGCCTAGTTAGGGCATTCCCGGCTTTGGGCGGGAGGTGGGAGGGGTCCAGGACCTTGCCAGAGCCTTGTGTCTTTGCCAAGGGCCAGTGCTTTGCTTACCCAGCTTTGGGAAGGTAGCAAGAGGGTAGGGGTGTGTGTCAATTTTTAGCCTTGCTCCCTCCCAGCATGTGACAAGGCAATGTGCGGACCGCAGGTTCCGTGTCAAAGTACCCTTGCAACCCACTGGGTACAAAAAGTTGATCTGCCCTGATATATAAGATCAATTCTTTTGACAATACACCTGCATTGGCACCATCAACATATTCAGTACATAATTTTGGACCACAAACAATAGTTTCTTTGGTAATAAAGGGCAAAGCTTTCAACAGGCTCAGAGAGCTCTTTTGTCAATAGTCAGAGCAGGAAGTGCCCCCAAAAAACATGTTTGAACATGATAGAGAGCGTTAGAACAATACTTGCTGCTGGTTCTATGGAAGTGGAGCTTTTTGGAAAATGCATTTCTAGTGGTGGAAAAGGAGGGGAAGGTGCAACCCTTCTCCTCCTCCCCCACCATTATCACACCAGCCATTTCTCCAGACCTATGTTTCCAGACATGTTGGCGAGGTGGCATCAGGCTTTGGGGACTCAGCTTCCGCCTCCCCCCCCCCCGGGCCACAGATAAGCAGGACAAAGCGAAAAGAGTTGCTTACCATTTAAAGAGTCTTTAATGATCACAGCAAAAGAACAAAGCAGCCATTCTCAGAATGACGGTGCTCCCAATTAAGGTCTCCACCCACTTCAGCCCTAGTCACTTCCGTGCCTTGCAACCTGATCTTGGAACCACTGTGCTTTTTGTGTAGCCACCTTATCTTCTCTATGTGACCTTGGACTGACACTTTCCGGTGAGAGACAGTCTGTTAGCTCTCTCTCTTCCGGTTCTTCTTCACTTTACTGTTCACTTCCCCCCAGTTCGTCCTAACTTTTGTCTTCAGAACTATGCCCCTCTGCAAACCACTGTTCCAAATCTCTATTGCTCCACTGCTCCTGGGGAGCTTCAGGGTCCTGGCCAGGAGCAGGGGGAGGGGGAGGCTCCAACCATTCCTCATCAGAGCAGTACTCCTCAGCCTGGTCTCTGACAGGTGGTAGAGGCTGTTTCATTTGCGTGAATGGGGCCCTGCTTCACCAACCTCCGCCTTGATTCTTCCAACTCCCCATGGTTTCTTCCTTACAGCCATTCAAGATGTGGCTCTGGCCAACTGCTTCATCCTTCTGAGTCTCAGTGCTGCACCTGTAGAACTCAGCAGGGGGACAAGGACAAATCTAGAACTGACTGGCTCTGGCAGCCATTGGCTCTGGCTACACCTTCTTTCTGCGCTACCAGTCCCAATGGGCAACAGACACTGCTGGGCAAGGGTAAACCTGTCAACAGCTCCATGGGAAAGGAAGCCTCGGGTTGGCCACAGTGAGAACTATGGGAGATTTGCAGTCAAACCTATCAACATACATTTGCTAGTTAGTATATAAAGGGTTAAAGTCCTAAATTGCTAGACTAGGCTCAGTGAAGTCACATCCCCTCTTCTCTTGAAAGGAAGTAAAGCCTGTTTCTTGTTCCTTTCTTCCTCTCCACTTTCACATTTGAAGCAATGGAGGCAGGTGTGCCTTACAATACCACCCCGCCAGAGACGTCTCTGAGGCATAGCTGCCAAGTTTTCCCTTTTCTCGCGAGGAAGCCTATTCAGCATAAGGGAAAATCCCTTTAAAAAAGGGATAACTTGGCAGCTATGCTCTGAGGTTAACTTTAATGTATTTCTAAGGATAATTTACTTGCATTATTTTACTGCTGCTGCACACAGAAAATGCATGTTGGAGACTTAGAAACTGTAAGTAAATCATTTTAAACTTACTTTGCAGTCTGTGGTCTGTTGTCAACATTTTAGCCCTTCAACCCCCCCCCCTTAAAAAAAACAGGGCTTTCCTCCTGTCTCAGAAAAGCTCAACAATTCTGACCTGAACCCCTAAAAATGGGCCTTCCTCCTTCCTAAAAAAATCTCAACAACTTTGACCTGAACCCCCCAAAAGGGGGTAGATCACTGCCAGTTTTTAACTCTGTGAGTAGATCACAGTCTCTTCGGAGTTGGCCACCCCTGGACTAGCCTAAAGTCCGATATATAGGTCACCACTAAAGAGACAGAAGTCTGGTGGGGCAATGCATTCATGTATCCATGGCGTGTTGATCTGTCCTGTATCAAACAGGTCAAGCCCGTTCGCATATGCAAATCCGCAGTTTCGTGTTTTGCTATTGTTTGTACCGAAACTATTGTGTGGATTCCCCTTTCAGGGGGAAACGCATTCCTAGCAGGGAGTATAATCAATATGGGAAAAGCACACTTAGGCATTTATTTTGATGTACTTCCTGGCCGGTATGTGTCTATCTTCTGTAATGTACTGTCGGAGCCAATTTTTTTCTAGAAGCCAAGTAAGTGACTGGCATTGCCCTTAACTCATTTCGACCTTTAATCATACAAACAATGGCCATATTAAATGTTTTCTTGCAACTGAGAAGGCTGGTTGGCAGTAGACTGCGCTTGTTTGAAATTCCTCTTGAAACCGCATGTTGTTGTTTATCCAACTGCCTGTCCGTCTCCATCAACTTAATGAATGTGGTGCTTTCCAGTCCTGCCATGGTGCAAAGATATGGATCTGAGGCATGGATCCTTATGGATCCTCTCTCTCTCTTTTTTTTAATAGCAGGTCCCCCTAAAACAGGGGTCAGCAAACTTTTTCAGCAGGGGGCCGGTCTGGGCCTTAGTTTGCCTTCCCATGCCCTAAAACAGCAGAAAACAACCTAAAAGCAGCAGAAAACATCCTTTCTCCCTCCTCTATATGAAATATATAAAAGGATGTCATATAGAGGAGGGAGAAAGATCGTTTTCTGCTGCTCCAGAGAAGCGGACATGGAGCAATGGATTCAAACTACAAGAAAGAAGATTCCACCTAAACATTAGGAAGAACTTCCTGACAGTAAGAGCTGTTCGGCAGTGGAATTTGCTGCCAAAGAGTGTGGTGGAGTCTCCTTCTTTGGAGGTCTTTAAGCAGAGGCTTGACAGGCATATGTCAAGAATGCTTTGATGGCGTTTCTTGCTCGGCAGGGGGTTGGACTGGATGGCCCTTGTGGTCTCTTCCAACTCTACGATTCTATGATTCTAAAACCACCATCATATCATAAGCAACCTCTGTGTACATAGAAGGGCTTCTATGAACTGTTGTTGTCTTTGTTTGGTGTGTGTGTGTGTGTGTGTGTGTGTAGTGCTGGCAAGTATGAGATCTGTTATTTTTACTGTACAGTCTATCACTGTAAGCTTTAATCTGAAATAATAATAATAATAATAATAATAATAATAATAATAATAATATATTATTATTATTATTATTTATACCCCGCCCATCTGGCTGGGTTTCCCCAGCCACTCTGGGCAGCTTACAACAGACAAATGAAATAAAACAATTAAACATTAAAAGCCTCCCTAAACAGGGCTGCCTTCAGATGTCTTCTAAAAGTCTGGTAGCTGTTTTTCTCTTTGACATCTGATGGGAGGGCGTTCCACAGGGCAGGCGCCACCACAGAGAAGGCCCTCTGCCTGGTTCCCTGCAACTTGGCTTCTCGCAACGAGGGAACCGTCCGAAGGCCCTCAGTACTGGACCTCAGTGTCTGGGCAGAACGATGGAGGTGGAGACACTCCTTCAGACCGAGGCCATTTAGGGCTTTAAAGGTCAGCACCAACACTTTGAACTGTGCTCGGAAACGTACTGGGAGCCAATGTAGATCTTTCAAGACCAGGTGTTATGTGGTCTCGGCGGCCGCTCCCAGTCATCAGTCTAGCTGCCGCATTCTGGATTAGTTGTAGTTTCCGGGTCACCTTCAAAGGTAGCCCCACGTAGAGCGCATTGCAGTAGTCCAAACATGCATATTTTACTTTATTCTGTTCATTCATTTATTAAATTTGTACGCCGCCCTTCCTCAGAAGATCTTGGGGCGGTTCACAGCACAAAAATGCAATGTAAAAACACAAAATGCATAATAAGAGCAAGGTCAAATCAAACCCCCCTCCCGCAAAGACGTTTAAAAGGGCATAGAATGTTAACCAGCCCCAGGCCTAGTTGAAGAAGAACGTTTTCACCTGGTGCCTAAAGGTGTATAATGAAAGCAAGTGGGGCGCAGGTGGTGCTGTGGTACAAACCACTGGGTTTGAATCCCCGCGACGGGGTGAGCTCCCGTTGCTCTGCCCCGGCTCCTGCCAACCTAGCAGTTTGAAAGCACACCAGCGCAAATAGATAAATAGGTACCACTGCGGCGGGAAGGTAAACGGCGTTTGCGTGCGCTCTGATTTCCGTCACGGTGTCCCATTGTGCCAGAAGCAGTTTAGTCCTGCTGGCCCCATGACACTGGAAGCTGCCTGTGGACAAACACTGGCTCCCTTGGCCTGAAAGCAAGATGAGTGCCCTTTGACTGGGCCAGAGCCGAATTTACGTTTGATGTAAATCAAACATTGATGTAAATGTAAATCAAACCTTTATATGTCCAGCTGTCTTTTGTCAACAACAAATTGTCACTGTTTTTTGTGTTGAATATATGCTATATGGTAATTTATGGACCTGAAGCCATATGTAAATCCAGCACTGGACTGGACCTAACTGTCCAGGGGTCCTTTACCTTTACCATTACCTTTTTGTAAGGAAGGAACCAGTTGAGCATCTCTGGGGAGAGTTTTGATTCTCCTGGATCCAACTTCAACCCCAAAGCCTTGGGAAAGCAAAGAGTATGTAGGTGTGCAAGACTGTTGGGGTGGGGTGGGGAGGCAAGAAGCCACCACCCTCAGTCTGCCCTGAGCCAACCACTGCCTGCCTGCCTGTCTTCTTCCTTACCAACCACCTGCCTCTCATTTCCACCGGCTCCATCTACTGCTAGCTTCTGTTTTACCACTCTCAATGGACATACACACACACACACACACCACTGTTATGCCCACAGCAATCTTTCCAAATTCCAAATGTGCCCCCGAAAGATTGGAGACCCCGGTGTAGTCTTTGGAAAGTAAATTAACCTTTGCTTACTGAGGTGGCCAACCAAGTTCCATCCATCCCATTCAAGCCACAGGTAGGGCTTCTCATTGTTGAATGTCCCTCCACTCAAAAGCCAAACAACCCCCCAGCACATGTACATATGGCATCCCCTCAAGCATCCTGGGAACTATATTTTAACCCTCACCGAGCTACAGTTCCCAGCACCTTTAAGATAAGATAAGATATCTTTATTGTCATTGTCCCCTTGCGGGAACAACGAAATTACTCGGTTGCTACATCCACTCAGATAAAGCATTCCGCATAATCCAAAATTATAAAAACCTAATTTAAAACAGTAAATATAATACAAATAACAAATAAAATAAGATGACTTCAAAGTCCAGGCTTTCCATTTAAGGCCAAAATCGCTCTAGAGAAGAAACTGTTCCTGAGACGGCTCGTTCTTGCCTGCATAGTTCTATATCTCCATCCCGATGGCAGGAGCTGAAAGAAATGGTGACCAGGGTGCATTGGATCTCTTGATATGTCTAGTGCTTTTCTATGGCACCTGGTGGTGTAGATTTGTTCTAAGGTGAAGAGTGAGCAGCCAATGATGCTCTCTGCTGTTTTAATAATTCTGCACAGCCCTGCTCTATCCTGAGAAGTACAGCTTCCGTACCACACACATAAACCATATATGAGCACGCTCTGTATGGCACAGTGATAGAAGGCAAGCAGCAGCTTTTGTGGAAGATGGTTTTTCCTTAAAATTCTCAAAAAAATACAGTCTCTGCTGCACCTTCTTCACAAGCCCCCTTGTATTAACACTCCAGGACAGATCCTCCTGTAACTCAATGCCTAGAAATCTAAACATTGTTACCCTCTCCACACAAATTCCGTCAATCAAAAGTGGCTGGACCTCGTTCTTCTGTCTCCTAAAGTCCACCACAAGCTCCTTTGTTTTCTTTGTATTTATGAGCAAGTTATTAACTCTGCACTACTCTGTCTTTAAACTACATCTCCCAAGATTCTTTGAGGAATACTGTGTGTTTTGAATATATGGTGTGTGTCAAGGGCGTACCCACCACGGGGCAAGTTAGGGCAGCTGCCCTACTCTAGAAGCAGGGCTGGTGGGCAGAGGCGGAGCACAGCCCGGCGGAGCGCGGGTTCGCCATTCCCGCCGTGCCGCACCCTCCCTCCAGCTCCCCGGCGCGCCCTCAGGCAAGGCCAAGCGCGGCGGGGAACCAGGGAGCGCGGCGCGGTGGGCGGGAACGCCAAACTCGCGCTCCGCTGGGCTGGGCTCCGCCTCCGCCCACCAGCCCTGCTTCTAGGGAGGGGCACAGCCCGGCGGAGCGCGAGTTCGCCGTTCCCGCCCGCCGCGCTGTGCCCTCCCTCCAGCTCCCCGTCGCGCCCTCTGGCAAGGCCAAGCGCGGCGGGGAACCAGAGAGCGCGGCGGGCAGGAATGCTGAACTCACGCTCCGCTGGGCTGGGCTCCGCCTCCGCCCACCAGCCCTGCTTCTAGGGAGGGGCACAGCCCGGCGGAGCGCGAGTTCAGCGTTCCCGCCTGCCGTTCCCACCCACTTTGTGGCCCCTCCCCTTCCGTGCCTTGGCCCCTTCCCTTGCCCCCCCCCCTAGTTTTGATCCTGGGTACGCCCATGGTGTGTGTGCAGCCTTACTTAGCTCAACTTGTGGGGAATAGCATCGTTCAGAGATCTGAACTCCAGCCCGAAGTCTGATCTGGTACAGGCCAGACATACGGTGCGTTTAGCATTTGAGTGAAAGCTAAGTTTCTGAAGTAAGGTGGGGGGAAATGCCGTCTGAGTAAGCATGTAAGCTTCTGTTTTGTCAGAGTCATTATTAAGACCAAATCTCCTACTTTATGTTGCTTTTGGATCACCCCGATGCGTAAGAACACTTCGGTTTACCGGCTGGGGCGCTGTTCCTTTCCACTCGGTTGGAAACGCAGCAACAACACAGATGTTATCCTTGGGGAAATTCCAGAAATGTTTTGCGTAAGATGAGGGCACGAAGCCAGCTTTTCAGAAACAGAAGAAACATCAAGCATATGGTCTCGTTCACGCCTCACTCAAGAAGGGAAATTGGTCGGTTGTGTGTGAAGCGATAAAGTAGGTCAATGATAGGAGACGCGGTAAAGAATTTCAGCCTAATCCCCAGAGCGGTTAACACAAACAAAATTGACGGTTGCTAATCCAAATTGAGTCTGTGGGGCTTTTTGCACAGGTGAGTAAGGGTTTTGTCGTCAGAATGTGTCAATCTTCAATAACCACCCTGTTTATGACCCTCTAATCTACGCACAGATTAGCTGAATAATATTAATTCCTGAAAGAAAGATAGCTCAGCTCTGTGACCACCATATTATACTGTATACGTATTTCTGTTCTGCAATGATCTACAGACTCGACAGGTTGTTTTGTTTTTTGTTTTTTTACAACGAAACAAAAGGCACATTATTAAAATCTTATTTAAAAGGTAATGGCTACATTCCACATAGGCAAAATGGCTAGTACTGTCAGTGGAAGGATTTATCCTTGCACAATTGAATGTTTTTCCCTTCCCTCCATGCCCCCCTAAATCCATCCTAGGGTTTCTCCCAACCCTCAATTTCGAATGACACAGGAAGAAGAGGAGTGGGGGGTCCCATTGCACTAGCAGTATTACATGTGTGGAACTACTTACGGTAGTTGAATATCTCCCTAAAAGTCCATCCTGGGCATTAAAGCCAACAAATACAGTATAGGAAAAATCACAATATTTCTGAAAGGTGTTTGGTACAAGGAAAGCCACAGCCCCTATAATATTCTCCTTTTGTGACTATGATGTTGAACCTGAGATTTACGGATGAAGGGAGGTATACAAATTTAATAAATAATAGTAATTTTAGTCTTGCTTGGCCACTGCTAGTCTACAATTAGCTGAAAGCCAATTAATTTAAAGAAAGGGAAATTACAGCTATGGTTCCTTGCGACAGCTGGTACATTGCTATCATTGAAACTGCCCAGCCTCAAACAGAAAGTAGGAGGAGAGTTTCTCCTGAAACCCACCCCAAATCATCACCTCACCCCACTTGAGGGGCTCCTAAAATGGTCTCCCAGATCAAGTAAAACTGTCTTTTTTGCTGAGGGCTAAACGAAACTGACGCTCTGAAGGAGAAGGGACGCAGGTTTCATCGCATGTATATTGTAATTTCAGGTTGTTAAGAAATTGAACTGCATCCTTCTCACATTAATTTTTACAAGTCCAGCTGATGAAGAATTGATCAAGATTGGCTAATGAAGCATTGAATGAAATAGATTGGTTATCCGGAAACTCTGTTCTGGTGATATTTGGTTACAGGTGTATATATGTATATATTAAACTTTTGAATTACTGTATTCTACTGCGACTGGTGAAGAAGATTTAGAGACTTTAGTTGCAATTTCTGTTCATTTGCAGTAGTCTGTAAATAGTGTTTAGTGCCATTGTTATTGGCCATCATGTTGTGTTATTTTGTTCAGCTTGTCTATATTGCAACACAGGGGTCTGTTTACAGATAACAGTCGGCCTGGAATTCATCTACATGAGTCATAAGAGGCTAATTGGATCTAAAAATGGTGAAGGCCAGAGAGGATCATGGGAAGCTCAGAGGCAAGGGGAAGAAGTTTGAAAGAGAGCTTAGGTGAATTAGGGAGCATCAGCAGTAAGGAACAGATAGCCCTGAGGCATCAAATGTGAAGAGCCATCTCCTCTCAAAACATCCTGACAGAGGATGTCCAAAACCAGAATTATGTGCCCAGTACCAGAACACAGAGAACACAAAGGGATATCAGAAGCCTTCCTTCCTAAACATAAAATCACTTCAGAGTGCTGTAAATAAAACGATTCTAAGAAATATTATAGTGGATATTCATATGTGGTGCGATGAAGAGTTTTCTTTTTCCCTATCTATAGATGCCCCTTCATGGATCAATGCCTTGTCCTGGCGAAGGGGCTTGACTAACTCAGAGAAGCTATGAGCTATGCCATGCAGGGCCACCCAAGATGGACAGGTCATAGTGGAGAGTTTTGACTAAACGTGATCCACCTGGAGATGGAACTGGCAAGCCACTCCAGTATCCCTGCCAAGAAAACTCCATGGACAAAGACAACAGGCATATAAAAGTTATGACGCTGGAAGATGAGCCCCTCAGGTCGGAAGGCGTCCAACATGCTACTGAGGAAGAGCGGAGGACAAGTACAAGTAGATTCAGAGCTGATGAAGCGGCTGGGCCAAAGCCGAAAGGACGCTCAGTTGCGGATATGCCTGGAAGCGAAAGGAAAGTCCGATGCTGTAAAGAAAAATATTGCATAGGAACCTGGAATGTAAGAACCATGAATGGAGGTAAGCTGGATGTGGTCAAAAATGAGATGACAAGAATAAATATCGACATCCTGGGCATCAGTGAACTAAAATGGAAGGGAATGGGCGAATTCAGTTCGGGTGACTATCATATCTACTACTGTGGGCAAGAATCCTGTAGTAGAAATGGAGTGGCCCTCATAGTCAACAAAAGAGTGGCAAAAGCTGTAATGGGATGCAATCTCAAAAATGACAGAATGATCTCGATACGAATCCAAGGCAGACCTTTTAACATCACGGTAATCCAAGTTTATGCACCAACTACCGGAGCTGAAGAAAGTGAAATTGACCAATTCTATGAAGACCTACAACACCTTCTAGAAATGACACCAAAGAAGGATGTTCTTCTCATTACAGGGGATTGGAATGCTAAAGTAGGGAATCAAGAGATAAAAGGAACAACTGGCAAGTTTGGCCTTGGGGTTCAAAATGAAGCAGGGCAAAGGCTAATAGAGTTCTGTCAAGAGAACAAGCTGGTCATCACAAACACTCTCTTCCAACAACACAAGAGACGACTCTACACATGGATATCACCAAATGGGCAGCATCGAAATCAGATTGATTATATTCTCTGCAGCCAAAGATGGAGAAGCTCTATACAATCAGCAAAAACAAGACCTGGAGCTGACTGTAACTCAGATCATCAGCTTCTTATAGCAAAATTCCAGCTTAAACTGAAGAAAGTAGGAAAAACCACTGGGCCAGTAAGATACAATCTGAATCAAATCCCTTATGAATACACAGTGGAAGTGAGGAACAGGTTTAAGGATTTAGATTTGGTGGACAGAGTGCCTGAAGAACTATGGATGGAGGCTCGTAACATTATACAGGAGGCAGCAACGAAAACCATCCCAAGGAAAAGGAAATGCAAGAAAGCAAAATGGCTGTCCAACGAGGCCTTACAAATAGCGGAGGAGAGGAGGCAAGCAAAATGCAAGGGAGATAGGGAAAGATACAGGAAACTGAATGCAGATTTCCAAAAAACAGCAAGGAGAGACAAGAGGGTCTTCTTAAATGAGCAATGCAAAGAAATAGAGGAAAACAATAGAATGGGGAAAACCAGAGATCTGTTCAAGAAAATTGGAGATATGAAAGGAACATTTCGTACAAAGATTACCATAATCAAGGACAAAAGTGGTAAGGACCTAACAGAAGCAGAAGACATCAAGAAGAGGTGGCAAGAATACACAGAGGAATTATACCAGAAAGACATGGAGGTTTCGTACACCCCAGGTAGTGTGGTTGCTGACCTTGAGCCAGACATCTTGGAGAGTGAAGTCAAATGGGCCTTAGAAAGCACTGCTAATAACAAGGCCAGTGGAAGTGATGATATTCCAGCTGAACTATTTAAAATTTTAAAAGATGATGCTGTTAAGGTGCTACACCCAATATGCCAGCAAGTTTGGAAAACTCAGCAATGGCCAGAGGATTGGAGAAGATCAGTCTACATCCCAATTCCAAAGAAGGGCAGTGCCAAAGAATGCTCCAACTACCGCACAATTGCGCTCATTTCACACGCTAGCAAGGTTATGCTTAAAATTCTACAAGGCAGGCTTAGGCAGTATGTGGACCGAGAACTCCCAGAAGTGCAAGCTGGATTTCGAAAGGGCAGAGGAACCAGAGACCAAATAGCAAACATGCGCTGGATTATGGAGAAAGCTAGAGAGTTCCAGAAAAACGTCTACTTCTGCTTCATTGACTATGCAAAAGCCTTTGACTGTGTCGACCACAGCAAACTATGGCAAGTTCTTAAAGAAATGGGAGTGCCTGATCACCTCATCTGTCTCCTGAGAAATCTCTATGTGGGACAAGAAGCTACAGTTAGAACAGGATATGGAACAACTGAGTGGTTCAAAATTGGGAAAGGAGTACGACAAGGTTGTATATTGTCTCCCTGCTTATTTAACTTATATGCAGAATTCATCATGCGAAAGGCTGGACTAGATGAATCCCAAGCCGGAATTAAGATTGCCGGAAGAAATATCAACAACCTCAGATATGCAGATGACACAACCTTGATGGCAGAAAGCGAGGAGGAATTAAAGAACCTTTTAATGAGGGTGAAAGAGGAGAGCGCAAAATATGGTCTGAAGCTCAACATCAAAAAAACCAAGATCATGGCCACTGGTCCCATCACCTCCTGGCAAATAGAAGGGGAAGAAATGGAGGCAGTGAGAGATTTTACCTTCTTGGGCTCCTTGATCACTGCAGATGGTGACAGCAGTCACGAAATTAAAAAACGCCTGCTTCTTGGGAGAAAAGCAATGACAAACCTAGACAGCATCTTAAAAAGCAGAGACATCACCTTGCCGACAAAGGTCCGTATAGTTAAAGCTATGGTTTTCCCAGTAGTGATGTATGGAAGTGAGAGCTGGACCATAAAGAAGGCTGATCGCCGAAGAATTGATGCTTTTGAATTATGGTGCTGGAGGAGACTCTTGAGAGTCCCATGGACTGCAAGAAGATCAAACCTATCCATTCTTAAGGAAATCAGCCCTGAGTGCTCCCTGGAAGGACAGATCGTGAAGCTGAGGCTCCAATACTTTGGCCACCTCATGAGAAGAGAAGAATCCTTGGAAAAGACCCTGATGTTGGGAAAGATTGAGGGCACAAGGAGAAGGGGACAACAGAGGACGAGATGGTTGGACAGTGTTCTCGAAGCTACGAACATGAGGTTGACCAAACTGCGGGAGGCAGTGCAAGACAGGAGTGCCTGGCGTGCTCTGGTCCATGGGGTCACGAAGAGTCGGACACGACTAAACGACTAAACAACAACAAATCTATAGATGACCATAGAAGCATTGACTAGAAATAAAAAGTACTGTTTATAATAGTAAAAAAAGGCAACCCATGTTGTTAACTAACTCATTCTGAGGTGAAATACTGTGTTAAAAGTGTAATTAGACTAAGGACGTCATTTAGAAGATGATGTCCTCTGTTTGAAGACTTCCCATAGTTCCCTACAATTCCATGATTTGAAGTGTCACTGTCCCCAGGATGGGGAAGCTGTACTTTTCCAGATGTTGCTGAATTACAACTCCCATCAACCCTGACAACTGGTAATACTGGTTGGGGCTGATGGGAGTTGGAGTCCAAAAGCATCTGGAGGGCCAAAGGATCCCCACCCCAGCTGTACCTGTAGGGACACCATCTTTCTCTCCCTCTCGGGATACCTGTCTAGCCAAGCCTGAGATTTGAATGTGTGTACCTGGTGACTTGCATGAGGGACGGATCAAGGATTGCATTGGTATACTGAGGAAAACAATAAGGAGACGGCAACCCTGCAAAACCTCAAATTCAACTTGACCGTCAGCACTGGACAAGCAAGCGCTGCGACTGCACCTTAAGTTTCTGAAATATTGCTGCAGATCAGCTCTGTAAAAAGATGGGAGGATAACCTGGAAAAACCCTGAAATGCCATGTTCCTGGCCACATCCTCCCCTGCGATTTCAAGAAGAACAGAATGGATTGAATGAAGAACAGATTTCACATTGACTACCTATTCTGAAAGATGCCTTGGCTATTCCAACGGCCACTTTTACTGCCCAATGGCCTGCTTGCAGCCATTATTAGTCATGGAGTACAAGGAGCTGTCCAGTGAGTCAGGAATTAAGGTATTGAGGACGAATGAGGAGCTGTCCAGCAAAGAGAAGCTTTTGCTTCAGCCTGGCCTAGGCCTTATAGACAGCTCTTCTGCCTCACTGTCTTTTGGGCACATGAGGAATCTGACTTCCTCCTGATGAGCAAGGACAGGAGATGATCGCCTTTGTGGTACCAGACACATCTCCATTTTGGGGTTGCCACTCAGCGATGCCGCGGTCTCTTCTCCTGGGGGTGACTTGGGCGTATGTGGTGTGTGAGAGCAGTCAGGGTGCATGGTGTCCCCCAAATGGCAGCCTCCTCAGGCAGGGTATGGTGGCCTTAGGAGAGCTATGGTTATCCTCTGACTCCCTTTGTGTGTGTTTTTTGTATATAATTTTTAATAAGTATCCGGTTTTACAATTTAAGATACACATTTTCCTTAAGAGATCAATGACTTCCCTTCTTCCCCTTCCATGGTTCATTTTGCATATCATAAACCCCTGCATATTTTACAAAAAAAACTATACCATTCAGGATTCCGTTACTGCATCCATCAAAACTTATTCACACTGATGAATTCATCTTAGTACTGCCAGCGTTTTCAACTGTACACAATTATTTCCCATGTATTCAATAAACGTACATTCTTCCCTGTTTCTCATATTTTAAGACATACCCATAAAATAAGCCATAGCAGGATTTTTAAGCATTCAAGGAATATAAGCCATACCCCGAAAATAAGACATAGTGATAGGCGCAGCAGCAATGCCAGCCGCGGCAGGAGGAGGAGGAAAAAATAAGACATCCCTTGAAAATAAGCCATAGTGTGTTTTTTTGAGGAAAAAATAAATATAAGACATGTCTTATAATATGAGAAACACGGTTCTTGTTCTCTTATTCTGTATGTTAAGTCTGTCAGTTGTGCATATTCTGTCAACTTAAGTTGCCACGCTGGTTGGGACTTCACTCGTTTTCCATTTTGGGGCCAACAAAACACGGGCCACAGTAGTAGCATACACAAATAACCTTTTTTTGACACCTGGGAATTTCAGTCTGAATTATCCCCAACAGAAAGGACTCTAGTTTTTTTAGGGGGAAGTACTTTTAAACTCTCTTCCCCCCCCCCCAGATTCATTATGGATCATTTCCCAATACAGTGGTACCTCGGTTTACGAACGTTCCAGAAGTCCGTTCTTAAACCGAAACCATTCTTAAACTGAGGCGCGCTTTCCCTAATGAGGCCTCCCACAGCCGGTGCCCTTCCACCGTTCGGATTCCGTTCTTAGACTGAGGTAAAGTTCGCAAACCAGGACACCACTTCCGGTTTTGCGGAGTTTGTAAACCGAATTGTTCATAAACAGGGCTGTTCTTAAACCGAGGTACCGCTGTACTCTTTTACCCTTTTGCAAGTCCACCACATATGAAAGAACATTCCCCTCCCCCCTTCCTCTGACTCCCTTTGGATGCTGTCAAAGCCAACAGCAGGGCCATTCCCTCCCTCTGAGGTCTCATCTGGTTCTGGTTTGGTCATGTCAGGAAATTGGAGGGACACAACACAGTGGTAGGAAGCCAGCTGCTAGGGAGACACCAGCCGCTTTGACTAGGAAGGGCCTGCAGTCTGAAGCAAAGCCTCCTTTTCCTAAAGAGATTTGTTATGTATTAGTGTATATAGTTTTCCCTCAGGTCCTCAGGTCCTTGACAGTTGTTTTAGGAGGGAACTTTAGGAGGGAACTTTGAATTATGTTTGATACACTGTTTGAGCCAGCCTCTATAAAAGCAGGCCAGCTCGGCAATGCAGTTCAGTTCTGTTCCAGCTTCCGAATAAAGAGCTGCTTTGGAGAGATTGCTGTGTCGTCTGCTATGCTTACCCACAACTTAACAAGATTCATAGGACCTGAGTGGCAGGCCTTCTTCTCTCCCTCTTTTATAAACATTTTGACATTTCAAAACTTGACTTCCTTCCCCCTCTTTCTGCGGTTCCTTAAATTTATTTTATAATAGGTTCTGCATATCCAAATTAACTTAATTTGCTCATTTTTTTCATCTTCTTTTAATATATACTCTTATGAAACTGCAGGTTATTACAACATAATCCTGCCAATGTTCTTATCATCTGTTTACAATTCATCTGTAAATATTCCAGAAACCATTTCCTTTCTTTTATAAAAAGTTTGTCGTCTTGATTTCTTACTCTTCCAATATGTTTTGCCATTTCTGCATATTGTATAAGTTTTTGTATCCATTCTTCCTTTTGCTGGGACTTCTGTTTCTTTCCATTTGGGGGCAAATAACATTCTTTACAGCGGTAAGAATGTTACTTGCACCAAAATGGAAAGAAGCGTACAGTCGTACCTCGGGTTACGAACACCTTGGTTTGCGAACAGTTCGGGTTACGAACTGCGCAAACCCGGAAGTGTTTTCGCCGCGTGTGTGTGCGCAGAAGCGGCACACGCGGTCTGCACATGCGCAAAATGGCGCTTCGGGTCGCGTTCGGTTTACGAACTTTTCGGGTTACGAACTGCGATCCGGAACGGATCGTGTTCGTAACCCGAGGTATTACTGTACATGGATAAGTTTCTATACAGTTTAGGTAGTTCTGTCCCTATAATTCCCAAAAGAAAAGCTTCTGTGTTGTTGCTTTTGCAAATGTTATTTTAAACATCCTTTTCATTTCATTATATATCATTTCCCAGTAAGCTTTAACCTTCCTACAAGACCACCACCCCTTTTAGCTTTTGATACAGGCAAAGGTCATCGGCACCACATTCTCAGAAGGAATGAGGGGGGTGTTCGCCAAAAGGTTTCACCCCACACCAAATTCTCCTCTTGCCAGATTTATGACGGGATCCTGGAGCTGAGGCTCCAATACTTTGGCCACCTCATGAGAAGAGAAGACTCCCTGGAAAAGACCCTAAAGTTGGGAAAGATGGAGGGCACAAGGAGAAGGGGACCACAGAGGACGAGATGGTTGGACAGTGTTCTCGAAGCCACCAACATGAGTCTGAACAAACTGCGGGAGGCAGTGGAAGACAGGAGTGCCTGGCGTGCTATGGTCCATGGGGTCACGAAGAGTCGGACACGACTAAACAACAACATCTTTTAAAAAGACTACACCATCTCCCTTTACGTAAGCATTAATGCTTGGGCGCGTTCTGAGGAGTAGCACACACAGTTGACATGCTTTTTGGCATCTTCCTTTGCGTAAACAAGGCTGCTGGCTGCGCAAGTATTTTCTACGGTTCAAAAGCCGGCCAAGGCATGGGAGAGGATGTTGCACTTTTTGCCAGCAGGCAGCCACAAGACAGAGATTTTCCTGCCTGGTGATTTGAATTCGGCTGCTCGTTGCACAAATGTCCTCTTCCCCGTACATTGCTCTGCCCTGACCGAGGGGGAAATGACATGTGCCACCCAAATGTGTGGCACAGAGCCCTTACTCCCCTCTGCACACCCGAAGCCCAGGAGCAGCTTCAGAAGACTGCCCCTGTGTCTCTTTCTGTTCAAAATTGTGCTCCATCATGGCGTTCCAGAAGTATGGATAAGGAGCCATTGTTGTGAGGCTAAAATGAAAAGAGGCAGAACCATGTATGCCACCTTGAGCTCCTTGAAGGAAAGGTGGAATTGATATACAGCTTTTCTTGGGGCGTGAGCAATTTGCAAGTTCACTGGGCATGTGATGGTGGAGGACAAGCAGGGCCGGATTTAGGTTTGATGAGGCCCTAAGCTCCTGAAGGCAATGGGGCCATTTATATGTCCAGCTGTCCTTTGTCAACAACAAATTGTTGCTGTTTTTTGTGTTCAATAGATGCTATATGGCAGGCACGTCCAACAGGTAGATCGTGATGGATGTCTGTGGTAGATCACTGGTAGATCACTGGCTCCCCCCAAAGCAGCTCAACAACTTTAGCTCCCCTTAAAAAAAGCTCACATTTTCGCCCTGAACCCCCCCCAAAAAAAACAGGGCTTTCCTCCTCCCTAAAAAGCTCAACAACTTCGACCCGAACCCCAAAAAACAGGTATTTCCTTCATAGAAAAAGTTCAACAACCTTGACCTGAAACCCCCCCCCCAAAGGGGGTAGATCACTGCCAGTTTTTAACTCTGAGAGTAGATCGCAGTCTCTTGGGAGTTGGCCACCCCTGCTATATGGTAATTGATGGACCTAATAGATATCTAAAGCCATTTGCACATGCACAATGTACCGTAGGCATCCTATATATAGAAATGAGCAAACCGGTGATATTTTAGGGAGCAGGCTAGCATTACTTACATCATAGGAGCCTACACAACACTAAATGCTGTTGCTGTAGGTAGGTTTTGTTTTATTTGTTTTTTATCTTATATTTTGAAAATGTACATCCAGTTTTTTTTCCCTTTTAACTTTTTGTGGGGCCCTAAGCTATAGCTTGTTTAGCTTATACTGTACTTAAATCCGGCACTGTGGACAAGTCATGTCTTGCACATTGCTCATGCCCCAAGATAGCTGCAAAAATCAAGGCAGTGATGATACATAGAGACTTTGCATATAATATCCAACTTTCATCCGGGAAAAAGTTATGGAAAGAGGAAATAAAATGGACTGCATGCTGTTCGTTGAAAGAAAGTTACAGTATATGAAAATGATGTATTGTTGGCGTCTACACTGAGTAAAATTGCTAAAATGTACAAAACAAGTTTTAAACTGTGTTGGAAATGTAAAGAGAAAGAGGGCACTTTTTACCATATGTGCATTGGTAAAGGCTTTCTCGGAAAGGATATATAATGAACTTAAGAAAATGTTTAAAAATACATTTGTTTAAAAAATCAGAAGCCTTTTTACTGTGTATTATAGGTGAAGAGTTTCCAAGAGAAGGTAAAAGACTTTTTATGTCTGCAACAATGGGAGCAAGAATGCTGCTAGCCCAGAGATGGAAGGAAGGAGAAACACCAAGAAAAGAAGAATGGCAGGTGAAACTGATGGAGTATGTGGAAATGGTGAAAATCCGAAACCAGGAAGATCAAGTATTTTCTAAAGACTGGAGTAAATTTGTAATTTACTTAAAAGACCACTGTAAACAGTTAAAATCTTAGGCAGGGTTGTAAAGACACTTGTAATGTGGAAGTTTTAATGGTAATTATGATTATTATACAATAGTTAGATAAGGGTAAAAGATGCAGTAAATTTAATCTTAAAGATGGAACCCATGGAGGGAGGGAAGGAGGTCTAAGGGTTCAAAAGAACTCTGTATTTTAATGTTTGAAATCACTATGGTTTATATGAAATTTAAAAAAACTTAATAAAAAATTATATTAAAAAAGGGAAGCTGGAAAAATCACATTGCGATCGAAAAGCTGGGACTCTGCTAACTCGGTGTTACTTCTGTGGATGCTGTTGCCAGCAAGCGAAGAAGCCTTCAGCTCCCTATGCAATACAAGGATATGCCGGAACAGCCACTGGCTGAACTCATCTGAGGACTGTGTTTACAAACATGTGGGGGGGAGGGAATAACTGTATGATCTATAGATGAATTTCATGGAATGCACACGATTACAGGAAGAGCAATGCACCATGAAATAACAAGCAGGGAGAACAGGTTTGGCCACGTGCAACGGAATAGGGATTTTCAAACTGTGGGTGGAGTGGGCTTTTAAGGGATTAGTCACAAGAGCTGTCCAAATTGCTGTCTAGTTGCAGTCTAGGTTGCCCTAGGTCATGGGGAACTAATAATAATAATAATAATAATAATTCATTATTTATAACCCGCCCATCTGGCTGGGTTTCCCCAGCCACTCTGGGCGGCTTCCAACAGAAAAATAAAATACAGAAATCTATTAAACATTAAAAGCCTCCCTAAACAGGGCTGCCTTCAGATGTCTTCTAAAAGTCTGGTAGTTGTTGTTCTCTTTGACATCAGATGGGAGGGCATTCCACAGGCCGGGCGCCACTACCAAGAAGGCCCTCTGCGTAGTTCCCTAGCCATGAGAATAATAAAGCAATAAACGGAATTGTAATTGAATTTTTTTTAAAAAAAAACTAAAAATAATGATGATCAGGTACCCTCTTTGATCCTTTGTGCATCTGGTAGGATTCTTCAAGTGAGTTCAGTGTTAATTATTTGGGACAGTGTCATGATCAGAATGAAAATATCCACAGGGTGCTGTCTCTTCATCCTAAAGCTAATGGCTGAAAAAGCCTTATGACACATAACAATTTGCTTTTATTTGGAAAAGACCCTGATGTTGGGAAAGATTGAGGGCACAAGGAGAAGGGGACGACAGAGGAGGACAAGATGGTTGGACAGTGTTCTCGAAGCTACGAACATGAGTCTGAACAAACTGGGTTGCTTCCAACATATAAAAACATAATAAAGCATCAAATCAGGAAATCAGCCCTGAGTGCTCACCGGAAGGACAGATCCTGAAGCTGAGGCTCCAATACTTTGGCCACCTCATGAGAAAGGAAGACTCCCTGGAAAAGACCCTGATGTTGGGAAAGATGAAGGGCACAAGGAGAAGGGGACAACAGAGGACGAGATGGGTGGACAGTGTTCTCGAAGCTACGAACATGAGTTTGACCAAACTGCGGGAGGCAGTGGAAGGCAGGAGTGCCTGGCGTGCTCTGGTCCATGGGGTCATGAAGAGTCGGACACGACTAAATGACTAAACAACAACAACCGATTCCCAAGCAGCACCAGGCACTCCCCCGCAAGTTTAATACAAAATATATCACATGCGTAGGCTGTAATCTGCACCAACATCTTTGATAGTATCTTATATAATTGCACAATTATGCATTGTGACGGATTGTGTTTCAGACGGATTTATTTTTAGCCTCTCTTTCTCTCTTCTTCTTCCTTTTGCTGGCACTCCCAACCGAGGTAATTTCCCCTAAAGAATAACCGTTTTGCCACTGAGTTGGATCAAAACATGCTTGACTGTGGAAGATATTTGTCTCGTGCAAACTTCATATGGCAGTCTACCTTAGGATCTATGGAACACCAGTCTGAAAATCTCATACACTGTTGCATGGCACCCCAATCTCCAAGGGGTGCACGATACCCTCTCTGGCATCTGGCTTCAGCCTGTTTCTATCCCACCTCTCTCACACCCCTGCCCTGGCCTTTGTCCTTTTCTATACTATCCAGGGACCCAGGTGGGCTTGCCGATCAGAAGGTCAGCGGTTCAAATCCCCGCAACGGGGTGAGCTCCTGTTGCTCGGTCCCAGCTCCTGCCAACCTAGCAGTTCGAAAGCACATCAAAGTGCAAGTAGATAAATAGGTACCGCTACAGCGGGAAGGTAAACGGCGTTTCCATGTGCTGCTCTTGTTTGCCAGAAGCAGCTTTGTCATGCTGGCCACATGACCCGGAAGCTGTACGCCGGCTCCCTCGGCCAATAACGCGAGATGAGCGCCAGAACCCCAGAGTCGGTTACGACTGCACCTAATGGTCAGGAGTCCCTTTACCTTTACCTTTATACTATCCAAGTTATACTTTATACTATCTGGCACAGAACAACAACCCATACTTGGGGGCCATTATGGCCTTTGCCTGGCTAATTCAACAATGAGGTCCTCTATTAGATTTTAACCCTTTCTGGACTCAAGCATATAGCCCACTCCACCCCCAAACTTGCAACAATATTTTGTAGACATAGCCATTGGCTACTGCTTGCTATGATATTTATTTCATAAATGAATCTTTCCAGCACTGTACATTCAGTGCATGTAAACCCATGAAATAAAAACCATGACTTTTTGCATGTACTTCGACTTCCAAAACCAAATTGCAGCTTCTGATTGGCTGCAGGAAGCTCCTGCAGCCAATCAGAAGCCGCAGAAGCCCCGTCGGACATTCAGCTTCCAAAAATAGTTCGCAAACTGGAACAGTCACTTCCGGGTTTGCAACGTTCGGGAGCCAAAATGTTCAGAACTAAGCTGTTCAAAAACCAAGCCACGACTGTATTGGACAAATGTGCATTAATGGCTTGGGGGGAGCGGTTTATGGTTCGTTATCAGAACTAATGGACGGAAAATAGCTGGAGATATTTCTTGTAATTTCTGAATGGGAAAGGGGTTTTTCGGGGGGGGGGAACATACCTTTTCTTATTCCTTCCCATCTGAAAGGAGGGGATAATAAAGATGTTGATATGTTAGTGTTAAGGATGGGAAGGAAATTTGGATTCAGTTCACATTTAAAAGCAAATCTATCAAATTTGCTCTTACTGAAATAAGGTGAGAACTGAAAAGCAGCTATCTTTTGAAATTCAGACTTCTCCAAATTTTGAAATTCAGTAATCCAATCAACCAGTGATTCGAAAAAATGCATATATTATGGGAGGTAAAGGTAAAGGTATTTATTATGGGAAAGTATGCATAACAATTTACATATTAGTGAAAATTATATACAAAAAAGGCATTATACTAGGGAACATTGCTTGCAAAAGAAAAACACATTAGCCAAAACAGCCTATAAAATTTGTTTATTAGGAGAAATTCACATGAACACGGTGTTGGATTTCCATGAGGTCTTTTTAATTTTAAACAATTGAAATTCCTGGAGAACTAGGATTAAGACAGGAAATATGAGGAAGTGAGAGGACAAAAAAAATTTAAAAAATCTTTCAGTTCAACGATAGAAAAATGTCTATAAAACTGGGAAAGCACCGCTGACAGGATTGGGGGGGGGTGGGGGAAGAGGAAGAAACTCAGTGCACTTGAAAAAAAAAATGTTTATTCAGGTCAGATGTGTTTCGGAATAATCATTCTTCTATCACAGTAGGAGAGTTTGTCACCGTTGATGCACTTGCTGAGAAACACTTTTCAAAACATGCCCTCGGAGAAGGATTAATTCGAAGCCTGTTGGGTGTGGACTTAATCTTTCTTCGAGCATCTGAAGTTTCTTCCCCCCACCCCTGTAACAACATAAGTAGGTTTAAGGAAGCTGGGGAGAAGCTGCAGCTTGAGAGCAAGAGAGTGAGAGTGGCATCAACATTGGCACCGATTCTGGACGAGATCTCACCAGTGGCATAGCAGAGGAGGCTGGCATGCCGTGGCTTCAGGCACATTTTTTGAGGGGGCGCAATGAGGCAACAGACTCCCTCCTCAAGCCACTTCCTTTGTTACCTTAACAGCCCATACTTCGTGGGCCATTACCAGGAGACTTGTTTGCCTATTACAATAATAATAATAATAATAATAATAATAATAATAATAATAATAATAATAATTTATTATTTATACCCCGCCCATCTGGCTGGGCTTCCCCTGCCACAAACATTAAAATACATCAAATATCACAGATTAAAAACTTCTCTAAACAAGGCTGCCTTTAGGTATTTTCTAAATGTCAGGTAGTTGTTTATCTCTCTGAGCTCTGATGGGAGGGTGTTCCACAGGGCGGGTGCCACTACCGAGAAGGCCCTCTGCCTGGTTCCTGTAGCTTTGCTTCTCGCAGTGAGGGAACCGCCAGAAGGCCCTTGGCGCTGGACCTCAGTGTCCGGGCAGAACGATGGAGGTGGAGACGCTCCTTCAGATATACTGGACCGAGGCCGTTTAGGGCTTTAAAGGTCAGCACCAACACTTTGAATTGTGCTCAGAAACGTACTGGGAGCCAATGTAGGTCTTTCAAGACTGGTGTTATGTGGTCTCGGCGACTGCTCCCTATCACCAGACTAGCTGCCGAATTCTGGATTTGAATCCTTGCTTAAACAAGATAAAGGACCCCTGACAATTAAGTACAGTCGCAGAAAAACTATGGGGTTGCGGCGCTCATTTTGCTCTTTATGGGCCGAGGGAGCCGCCGTTTGTCCCCAGACAGTTTTTCCGGGTCATGTGGTCAGCATGACTAAGCCGCTTCTGTCGAAACCAGAGCAGCACATGGGAATGCCGTTTACCTTCCCACTTTATCTACCTTTACCTTATCTAATTGCACTTTGACGTGCTTTCGAACTACTAGGTTGGCAGGAGCTGGGACCGAGCAACGGGAGCTCACCCCGTCACAGGGATTCGAACCGCCGACCTTCCAATCGGCAAGCCCTAGGCTCTGTTGTTTAACCCACAGCACCACCCATTTTAACAATTGCTGGATCCAGGTATTAGAACAGAGCCCAGGTATACACCCCAGCCTAAACTCGTAACAATATGAATACAGTATAAAATGGGGATTATTGTAGCATTTCTCCCTTAGAGTCTTATTTCTGTGGTTTAGTCTCTGGGGATTCGTTCCAATGCTAATAGCGTGTTCATGGGGTGCTGGTGGAGAATATGAAGGGAATATTGCAAAATGAAAGAACTGGATTACAATTTCAGCCAGGTGGGCTTTAAATGCAATGAATAAATGGGGAAGTTGCTTGGCAGGATCGGTGGGCGCAAGCCTTAGATCAAGAAATAGTTCACTCTGGCTATTGGGCAGGTAAACATTTGCCAGGTACCCTGATTAGCTACCAAGCAATTCAGCCTATTAGCAAACATGGTCATTTCGTGAACTTTTCACTATTTGTATGTTGTTGGCATTCTGTGACTCAAAGCGCAAATGGCCTTTTCAGCACATTTTGTGGAAATGCTTCCGAGTGACGGCCTGTGAAATATTGCATAAGAAGGCAGGGGGAACCCAGAAATTTTCCAACATTGCACATGGCGAAGCAAAAGATTGCGCTGTGCTGGTGGCAATGTGCCAAGATGAACATTCTGAAGACACATTTTTTAAAAAATGTCATTTAGCTCTATTCTGAAGCTTTTCTTGCACTAATAGTAAATGCCAGAGAATAGCGTGTTTAAAATAACGTTAGTAAAAACAAACAAACCCAGAAGCCTTTCTCTTGGAAATTATAGGGATAAAGGTAAAGGGACCCCTGACCATTAGGTCCAGTCGTGACCGACTCTGGGGTTGCACGCTCATCTCGCATTATTGGCCAAGGGAGCCAGCGTATAGCTTCCAGGTCATGTGGCCAGCATGACAAAGCCACTTCTGGCAAACCAGAGCAGCACATGGAAACGCCGTTTACCTTCCCGCTGTAGCGGTTCCTATTTATCTACTTGCATTTTGACGTGCTTTCAAACTGCTAGGTTTGCAGGAGCTGGGACCAAGCAACAGGAGCTCACCCCGTCATAGGGATTCAAACCTCCGACCTTTTGATCAGCAAGCTCTAGGCTCAGTGGTTTAACCACAGCGCCACCTGGGTCCTATATTATAGGGATAGAACTACCTAAATTGTATAGAAATTTATTCATGTGTGCAAACAGTGCTTTATTTCCTACTCATTTTGACTCAAGAAAATCGCCATTTTATAGTTCAAATCAGGAAAAATAAAGACAGTAAATGGACAAAAGTACAAAGATTCACTAAATGTTTAGGGGTATGCATACCCCTGCAGCCCCCCAGAAAAAAAGCACTATATGCGACTACAGTGGCAAGAATATTACTTACCCAAAAATAGAAAGGAGAAGTCCCAGCAAAGGAAGAATGGATACAGAAACTTATGGAATATGCAGAAATGGTGAAACTTACCAGAAAAATAAGAAATCAAGACAACAAACCTTTTTACAAAAGAATAGAAATGGTTTATTGAATATTTACAGACAAATTGTAAGCAGATAAAAACACTGGCAGGATTATTGTAATAACCTGCAGTTACATAAAAGAATATATTAAAAGAAGATTTAAAAATGAGCAAATTAAGTTAATTTGGATATGCAGAAGATATTATAAAATAAATTTAAGGAACCGCAGAAAAAGGGGGAAGGATTCAAGTTTTAAAATGTCAAAATGACTATAAATCAATGAAATGTATATATGAAAAGTATAAATAAAATTTTAATAAAGAGAGAATAGCATGTCCTTTAGGTGGTAAGGGAAATAATTGTGCTGCTTTCAAAGGTGCGAGTTCTGAAGATGCAAATGCAATTTAATTTAATATCGTGCAGCACACAGAGATTTGATTGAGATGTGGTTAAATCACAGCAACTTGATTTAACAGAGGGTCTATTTGAGGATGAAGGGGACTCTCCAACACCCTCCCTCCCCCCCCCAAATATGGACTGTCAGCAAGTGAATATCTTATTATAGCAGCCACCCACACACTTACTTCCTGCCTCTGATTTGGCATGCGAGCAACCAGTTAGCATCCAAGTCTCCCATGCCTAATCTAGAAAATTGCCATAATTACAAGCAAAGCAGACAGAACTAATGACCAGGGAACTAGTGACACACAGACCTAGTGACACACACACAGTTGCACATAGAGGAAGCAACCAAACTGGCCCGGCACTGGTGATGAGAAAGCAACCTAGCTTAGGCACATTGCCACTCTCCAGCGCTCAGTATCTGCCGCCGGAGGCAACCGCCTCACTCTCCCTAATGATAGGGCTGGCCCTGCTGGTTAAACCAGAGTCTCAGCCCTGCGCTGGCTCTGAGGGGAGGGACAAGCAACAGTCAGCCCTGTTCTCTCCTTGAATCATTCCAGAGCTTCGTACTGTACTCTGGCTGCAAGAGCTGTTTTTCTCCTCTAGCATTTCATGGGATTAGAGCCGATACCGTGGCGTGTTCAACTGATAAGCAGTGTGTGGAAATGTTTGTGTTTCCTGCCTCTGGCTGAGGCTAAAGAGCTGCAGTCTCTTCTTCGGGACACACCCTCAGTCTAAGGGCCAGACATCCCAGCCGCAAAACTTGGGCTCATCCTTGTGTCAGCCAGCCCTGAGGATTTGGCACGAGTTCAGCGCAGGTTCAAGGACATGGCACATTTGTCCCTTGGGGATAACTTGCACTGGAATGGAGGATCAAATTCCCTAAACTCTTCTGGGCGTGACCTAAATATTGCAGACACTCCCCTGAAGCCTTACATTGCGCTATAGTTCAAGGGTGCCCTTCTGCATGGCAATAATGTAATACGGTGGTACCTCTGGATACGCACACCTCCGGTTGCATGTCCTTCAGGATGTGAATGCAGCAAAACTGGAAGTATTTTTCTGGGTTTCGCTGCACACATATGCGCAGAAGCATACGGATCCCGTCCGCAACCGGAGCTACCACTGTAATGGGACGTGGGTGGCGCTGTGGTCTAAACCACTGAGCCTCTTGGGCTTGCTGATCAGAAGGTCAGCGGTTCGAATCCCCACGACAGGGTGAGCTCCCGTTGCTCTGTCCCAGCTCCTGCCAACCTAGCAGTTGGAAAGCACACTAGCGCAAGTAGATAAATAGGTACCGCTGCGGTGGGAAGGTAAACAGCATTTCCGTGCGCTCTGGTTTCCGTCACGGTGTTCCGTTGCGCCAGAAGTGATTTAGTCATGCTGGCCACATAACCCGGAAAGCTGTCTATGGACAAACGCCGGCTCTCTTGGCCTGAAAGCAAGATGAGCGCCGCAAGCCCTTTGACTGGACTTAACTGTCCAGGGCCCCTTTATCTTTTTTACCTTAATGTAATAATATTGGGGAGGCAATGCAGAACAACTAATAAAGCAGAATAATATGTGGAAGGTGCTGTATGAATCCACCGCTATTGCACTGTTATGCCAATGTCACAGGAACACCCTGGTCAGTAAGCACACAGTTCAAAGATCTGATGGAGCCTTGCATCCTTCCGGCAACTCCTGCAGCCAAGCTGGTGCCAAACATATTGCTCTGCTTTCCTTTGGACCACATCAGCGAGTCCAAGATGGTGGTCTCCTTGTCTGGGCAGCCCAGGACCTCCATAC
Organism: Zootoca vivipara; assembly: GCF_963506605.1. Taxonomy (NCBI): domain Eukaryota; kingdom Metazoa; phylum Chordata; class Lepidosauria; order Squamata; family Lacertidae; genus Zootoca; species Zootoca vivipara. The sequence goes on from NC_083288.1 coordinate 11,940,240, forward strand.
GCACTGCCCAGGCTCGCACCCCAGGGAGGTCACTTCAGTGCTGCTAACTCAGCGGTTTGGCTTCACCTCCGAAGGCATACTCCATTGTCTCTCGAGGCAGACAGATGCCAACAACAACAACCGTAAAAATAAGGTGGGCCTCCAAGTGGTCTACTTACTCCATGGCTGGCAACCGTTTTTTGGTCCAAGTGCCAGATGTTTTATCTGAGGGCCAAGCAGGCGGGACCAAAGAGCAGTGTGTAAATAAATCCCTTGGCAAAGCGAAATGAATCATCTTTGCTGAGTGCAAACAAAACAACAAGCCCCGCCTCCAAACAGAGGGCACAATCCTCTAGCTTCTCTAATCTTTTTTTTTAAGGCATCCAAGTCACCTCTTGTGAATGCTGGGAATTAATTCCTTTCTGGCACTGTGCCAGAAAGGAACAGAGAAGATAAGTAATTTCTTTTGCAAGTGCTGAACCAAGGGCCTTATCAAGTTCATTGACTGAAAGTACACTGTGGTGTTCAGCATGCTTTTTACTGCTGCTGTTAACTGGAAGGAAAAGCTCTGGTTGTTGGGGAGGAAGAGCGATCAAGCCGTAAACAGTAGCCTCTCCCTCGTTCTCCCATCTTTCAGCAGAGGCTAGAAAAGAGCAGGTAAAAAAGGTAAAGGACCCCTGGACGGTTAAGTCCAGTCAAAGGCGACTATGCGCTCATCTCGCTTTCAGGCCGAGGGAGCCGGCGTTCATCCACAGACAGCTTTCTGGGTCATGTGGCCAGCATGACCAAACCATTCTGGCGCAATGGGACAATGGGACAGAAACCAGAGCGCACGGAAACGCCGTTTACCTATTTCTCCACTTGCACTGGCGTGCTTTCGAACTGCTAGGTTGGCAGGAGCTGGAGCAGAGCAACAGGAGCTCACCCCGTCGTGGGGATTCGAACCACCGACCTTCTGATCGGCAAGCCAAAGAGGCTCAGTGGTTTAGACCACAGCGCCACCCACGTCCCCTAGAAAAGAGCAATGGGGATGGAATGAGCACAGCCCTGTGCAAGAAGCGCCCTAGAACATGAACACTCACAGGGCAATGGCTTCTCTTCTGAGCTCTCTCCTTCTTCCAGCATAGCGGCAGTGTAGTGTCTGAACAAGAGAAGGAGGCAGTTTTTCCATCTCCCGATCCTCTCTCTTGCTCACCTGAGGATTCCCTGTGGGTAGCGCAGCTGGGGCAGAGAAGTGAGGAGCAGAGTCGTCAATGCTTTGCCGCCCAAAATAAGAGCACAGGTGAGCAATTGTGGAGATCAGATCATGCACATCTGCACTGTCTATTTAAAGCATATTTAAAACACGCTGCCTCCCCACAAAGAATCCTAGGTGTTGTAGCTCCCGGAGGGGCAAGTGGCAATTCCTGTGGTTCTTTGGAGGAACCCACGACTGTTAATGAGGTGTAAATATGCCTTGAGCATTTTAGGAGCAGACCCTACCTTCACTTGCTTGCCGACTTCACGACCACCTCAGAAGAAAAAGTGCTCAAAGGGACCAGCAGTGGATGTGCTTCCAGACAGTCGCATTCAGTCAGCTACCAGCAAAGTCAGCTTGCACAATTATAGTCAATAGGGAAGACATGTTCAACAAACCCGATTAGTTTCTTTCTGTCTTTTACAACAAGGAAAGTGATGGGGAAATGCGCTGGAAACCATGGGATAACGCTTGCTTTGATGCAACATTGTCTTCTTCTTTTGAAATCATTTTTATTTGATTTTGCAAATTTAAATTAATTACAATACCAAATACATATCCATAAAATGCATATTTCTCTGAATCTCAAGACTACCCCCCCGCCGCCCCCGCCGCCCCCGCCATCTCCTCCATGGGTTCCTATTGTCAACATTTCCGGCTGCATATAATTTCATAGTCTATGTTTTAGAATCATAGAATCGTAGAGTTGCAAGAGACCACAAGGGCCATCCAGTCCAACCCCCTGTGGGGCATAGGAATTTGTTCAATTTCTTTCCCAAAATATAGTCTGGCCCACCACATGGTCTGAGGGACGGTGGACCGGCCCACAGCTGGAAAAAGGTTGCTGACCCCTGGCCTACACTCTCTGAGCCCCACCACCACCAATGGTAGCAAGAAAACAATGACAAACTTAGTTGGTCTCTAAGGTGCTGCTGGAAGGAATTTTTTTATTTAGCAAGAAAACAGTTCCACACTGGAGCTATGAAATTATTCTACTACTACATGGTCAGCTTGCACAGCAGCACCAAACCGGTTCACAGGTGTGCCAACAGTGTTCGAAATTAGCCAGGCGCCAGACGCAATTTGCACCTGACTATCGGCCATTTGCGACCAAGTGAAGATGCCTGGGCGCCAGGATGATGCCCGACATGTCCACCATCTGGAGGTGCATGTCTGGGGACCCTTGGATCTGGACTGTTTTCACACATTAATACCCCATCCTGTAGAAATCAATCAGTCATATTTTATCTGCACAATCAGAATGAATTTCAGGAACCACATTGCTTTTTCTGTGCAGCCTGAGCAGGAGCAGTCGCCATTAAGAAAAAAAGAGGTTGGAATAAGCCAATATAGAATCATAGAATCATAGAGTTGGAAGAGACCACAAGGGCCATCCAGTCCAACCCCCTGCCGAGCAGGAAACACCATCAAAGCATTCTTGACATATGCCTGTCAAGCCTCTGCTTAAAGACCTCCAAAGAAGGAGACTCCACCACACTCCTTGGTAGCAAATTCCACTGCCGAACAGCTCTTACTGTCAGGAAGTTCTTCCTGATGTTTAGGTGGAATCTTCTTTCTTGTAGTTTGAATCCATTGCTCCGTGTCCGCTTCTCTGGAGCAGCAGAAAACAACCTCCATCCCTCCTCTATATGACATCCTTTTATATATTTGAACATTTTTGTATTTATCTATATTGTCCATAGTATTTGTTACATTACAAGTGAGATTAAAACCCTGCTAATGTTTTCGTCTGCTTACAGTGGTCTGATGCAACATCGTCTATCCTCCCCGCAAACAGAATGAATGCTCATTCCATTGCCAACGTCATCTAATCTCCCTAGAAACAAATCGGGACGAATGCTCAAGGGATTGTCTGGAAATGCCCTGGGGAGTGTGTGTGTGTTTGTGTGTGTGTGTTTAGTACCACCGCCACCACTGCTTTTTTTAGCCCCAGTCTCAGGGCGACGTTGTACTTATTGTTTCCTATCCGAATGCCTCTCTTCACTCCACCAGCAACAACTGCCAATCAACTCCTTTTCCTTCAAGATAAAAGTGGCAGTGTCGGGTACTTCTGTTGTTGTTTTTTTAAAGCTTGCTTGCTCTATGAGGTTATAGTTGTTTCCTTTCTGCTTATTCTGAGGGGAGCTCAAAAACAGAGCCAAACGTGAGATGCCTCAATAAGAAAGTGAGGTTTCTCTGCCCCTGCACCCCAAAACAAGCTGCTTTCTGTTACCCCCAGGAATGGACGACTGTCCCCTTTAAGAATCACAAGAATCTTACCCAACCATAAACTGTTGCTTTTGCACAGCGCTCTTTAACGTGAGATGCCCCCAGGCAAGACTTACAAACCAGGAACTTGCTCAAACACCACTCTGTTTCTGGAGAAGGGGAGCCGGTGGCGATGTGGTCTAAACCATTGAGCCTCTTGGGCTTGCCAATCAGAAGGTTGGCGGTTCGAATCCACATGACCGGGGTGTGCTCCCGTTACCTTGTCCCAGCTTCTGCCAACCTAGCAGTTTGAAAGCATGCCAGCGCAAGTAGATAAATAGGTAGCACCGTGGCGGGAAGGTAAACTGCGCTTCCGTCCGTTCTGGCTTCCGTCACAGTGTCCCATTGCGCCAGAAGCAGTTTAGTCATGCTGGCCACATGACCCGTGAGATAGAGAAAACGGGGGTGGTTGGCTTTTGCTGCCCAACTCCGCAAGGGACTGATTCCCCTAAGTCCATGATCGGTCAGAGATGAATGGATGGAGGGCAGGATGAAGTGAAAGCAAGGCATATCTTTATTTTTCTGTTGCAACAGAGTTCCCTCCCCTCCTAGCAAGGAGGCAAGAGAGACCCAGAAGCCAGAAGAAACCTCTTTTTTAGGGTTTGCATTTTGGCGTAGAGAAGAACGACATCCCCTCTACAAAAAGTCAGAAATTACATCACATTTCAGGTGGGGTTACTGTGGCTCAGGCAGGCCAAGGTGCGATATTCCTGAGGATTGAGCAAGCTTTGCATAGTTCCAGACACAGTTTACACAAAACATTCACATTTGATAAGACAATCAGGATGGCAGTCAGAGAACCCTCAATGCCGAGCATCTGGGCAAACGATGACAATACCAAGGAGGCTCATAGATCTAGGAGAGGAATCCTTTAGGAACATCCCCTGATTGCTATCAGGCAAGGGGGATTAAGGAGGCAGAGGAAATATTGAGTCTTTAGGAGAGCCAAGATGGCTTTCGGATTGCTCTCCTGTACTATTTTAGAGATGTGGTTTATATATACCAGGCATGTCCAACAGGTAGATCGTGATCTACTGGTAGATCACTGGACGTCTGCGGTAGATCACTGGTAGATCATTGGCTCCCCCCCAAAGAAGCTGAACAACTGTGGCTCCCCTAAAAAAGTTTAACATTTTACCTTCCCCCTGAAAGAAAACTCAACAACTTTGACCCGAACCCCCCCCCCAATGGGCCTTCCTCCTTCCTAAAAAAAGCTCAAAAACTTTGACCTGAACCCCCAAAAAGGGGTTAGATCACTGCCAGTTTTGAACTCTGTGAGTAGATTGCAGTCTCTTGGGAGTTGGCCACCCCTGTTATATACTTATGCATGTGTGTTTACCTTGTTGCAATGATCGACATTCATTCTATATTTGAGACCTTGGAATTCCTATAACAGACCGGGAAAGCTGTCTGTGGACAATCGCTGGCTCCCCTGGCCTGAAAAGCGAGATGAGTGCCGCACCGCATAGTCACCTTTGGGGCTCCCCTCCAGGGGTCCTTTACCTTACCTGACCTTTGCCTCCTCTGGGGAGTGTCCTCTGCTGGACACCCCTGCAACTTGCCCCAGCCTGATTTTTGTGCAATACACGCTGAAGCTCCAACCTCTTCCTCACAGACTTGTTTATCTGGGAGAGGTGGTGGCCCATTTCGCTGCCTGCAATAGGAAGGTGTTGCTTTGTGCATCTTGCGGGACTCTCGTGAGATTTCGCGAGGCTCTCGTGAGATCTTGCCGGAACCCGGAACCACAGTTGTTAATCCAACAGGGAGGAGTGTCAGGAGTATGGGCAGGAGTCAGGCTCTGGGGCCTGTAGTGCTTTGCAGGACTGGGGCCTGCCTCAGCTTGTGCTGGAGAGGCAAGGAGTGGCCACTCAGGTGAGACCTCAGCTTGTGCTGGAGAGGCAAGGAGTGGTCACTCAGGTGAGGCCACTTGATACCTCACTGCACCTGGTGGCAGGAGCTGGGAGGGATTAAAGCTCAGCATTTCCCTTCAGCTCTTTGCCACAGCAACGCTATCCCTGCCTGGTTGCCTCTGGCCTCTTGCTCCTTGGACCCTTGCCTTGCCGACGCCTTGATCCTCGACCCTTGGATCTTGCCTTGCCGGCGCTTTGCTCCTTGGACCCTCTGCCTTGCTGACGCCTTGATCCTCGACCCTTGGACTTCGCCCTGCTGACGCCTTGATCCTCGACCCTTGGGCCTTCACCTTGCCGACGCCTTGCTCCTTGACTCCCAGACCTTCACCTCTGCCTTGCTCCTTGACCCTGCAACTGCCTGCTGCTGGACCCTCAGCCCTGCACCTGTTCCTGCTTCTACACCACCATCTTGCCTCTGGTCCTGACGTCCTCAGCCAGGGCTTCAACCGCCCACCGACCGGACCGTGACAAGGAGCACCCATGGAGGCACCCCTTGGATTCTGCCACCTGAAGGGGCTACCTCAGTCTGCCTCATGGGTGGGTCTGATCCTGTTATCTTCCCCACATACCCCAGTAACAAAGCTTTCTGTCCTGCTTATGTGTGAAATCTCTCTAAGGAAGCAAAGATGAAGCCAAATGTCCACTTACTGCAGCAACAAGACACAGGAACTCCGTATTTCAACATGAAAATAATTTATTCCGTTGCACACAGGCAAACATGCTTTGACAGTGCTCAACATTTCTTGGTCAATAAATACATAAATAAAGACATCTCATGTGCAAATGCGAGGCTTCAGAATGGCATCTCTGCGTGAGGAATTCTCAGGTGAGGAAAACTTCAGGCTGTGCTTTGACAAGCCATTTGAATAAATAAGATCCCCCAACTTAAATATGACGATTTTCTAATAATAATAATAATAACAATAATAATAATCTGACACAGAAGATTTCAAGGACAACAAATAATTACTTCAGATATGACCGTGTGAATAAATAGGTTAGAAACTGAAAAAACCCAATATATCTGAAAGGCACTTCAGATATGACAGATATTAACTAAATAACATTTCATTTCATCCCACCCTTCCTCTGGTGCTTGGAGCATCACATGTGGTTTTTCCCCCCTCAACCCTGTGAGGTAGATATGGCTGACAGATACGGACCAGCCCAAGGCCATAGGTTGAGTTTCATGGCTGAGTGGGGATTTGAACCCGCGTCTCCCGGTGCTGTGACCACTAAAGTGACCAACAGTAGGTAGTTGGCTCTTTTGATGCAACTGTGTTGGCTTTGCCTGTGCCCCAAGGGACCAGGATCTGTTGCCAATATGTACTATAATAGTGGCTTGGTGTACACACAGTTTCACCACTATTGCAACTGCACTTAGCAATACATTCCACTTTCCAAATCACCTTGATTTGACCACTTCATCTTCCTGCACAAGGCCTTCCTTTTACACTTATTTTAAATACATCCTTATAAAGGGTTTTCTATCAGTAAAGTTGTAAAACAAATACATAAATAAGACCAAAATATCCCCATTTATAAAAGGCTCTTATATAAAGTAGGCTTGGTAGAAATGGCTCAGCTTCTTTCAGGGAAGCAAGACAGGAGAGATTCTGAAAGTTTTTTTCCTTATAGCTGGGATTCAGCACTGGCTTGAGCCCTGGAATAAAGGAAAAGCAAGGAGAAGTTAGAAACAAGTTGACGGAATGGCCCAGGAGAACCGAAATAAGCTATTTTTTAAAAGCAAAAAACATATGCCCATAAACTGAATCATTAAAGGTCTGATTCAGTTTATGGGCAAAGCTGAGGCATGGAGTCATGCTTATGTTGTCTGATAGGGTTCATCCAAACCTCTGTTTGCCCTCCTGCTTTCCCCTGGGGAAATCTGATCTTTAGTGCTAAATTGGAACAAAAAGCAACTGAGTGTTCCACGGATTGCTGGTTGTTCTGTTTTAGCACCAAAGAGGGGGTTTTCTGGAGGAAAGCAGAGACAAAAATGCTCAGATTCATGCCTAGAGAGCTCGGGACAAGCAGAAAACTGCTCCGACCCGTGTTTCTAGGCAAGGGGAAAGCGGAATTGTGCCTTGAGTCTCCGTTCAGATATGCCCAGTTAAACCTGGTTCTTGCAAAGACTGCACCAACGACATTCATCCTCTGCAGGGGGTTGGACTAGATGACCCTTGGGTCCCTTGCAACTCTAAGATTCTATGACTCCCCTAATATTTCATGGACTTAGCCATGGTCTGTGGCAGGGACGGGGAATCGGCAGCCCTGCAGATATTGTCGAACTACAACTCCCATCATCGTTGCCTGTCCTCGCTGGGGCTTATGGGACTGGGAGTGCGACATCCGGAGGACCACAAGCTTGGTCCAGGGCTAAGGCAACGAAATATCTCCTATGTATAACTCATTTTCTTTTGCCAGCCATTAGAACATTATCGTTATGATCACAAGGTTTATTAACATTTGTCTGGTTGTGGATGCAGCCTGCAAAGAGGGGCGGGTGAAGGATTTGGGGTATATCTGGAAGGAGAAGGGACAATGGCACCTGGAAGTTTTCTTGCACAAACCTAATTGAAAATAAGGTTTGCAACACAGTTTTAGGCATGTTTGAGCCAGAGTCCCACTGAGTCCCACTGTGAGCTTACTCCCAAATATATATGTGCATAGAATTGCAGCGTTAAGCTCTTAAAACCAGAAGAGAATGACGACTTACTTATCAAGGATGGCTTTGATGATCACTTTCACCCATCTGGCTGTGGGGTCCAAGCATACTTCTTTCCCGTTCTTAAGAGTAGCACTGCAATCAAAGGAAAACAGGAGGGTCAGGCATCTTCTTTGCAGAGTGTTATCTATCTGTTTGTTTGTCTGTTTGTTTAGATTTATTATAGGGACCCAGGTGGCGCTGTGGGTTAAACTACAGAGTCTAGGGCTCGCTGATCAGAAGGTCGGCAGTTCAAATCCCTGCAACGGGGTGAGCTCCCGTTGTTCGGTCCCAGCCCCTGCCCACCTAGCAGTTCGAAAGCACATCAAAGTGCAAGTAGATAAATAGGGATCGCTCCGGCGGGAAGGTAAACGGCGTTTCCGTGCGCTGCTCTGGTTCGCCAGAAGCAGCTTTGTCATGCTGGCCACATGACCCGGAAGCTGTCTGCGGACAAACGCCTATAGAGCGAGATGAGCGCCGCAACCCCAGAGTCAGACATGACTGGACCTGATGGTCAGGGGCCCCTTTATCTTTACCTTACCACCCTTTGATACATTCATGATGCAAGAACATTGACCTAACTACTTGGTTAAATGTCTTAAATGGGTGTTTGCGTGTGTGTCCTAATCCCCTAGTAATCAACTTTTCAAAGAATGTCCAGTTACAGTTTTCAGCGGAACAGTTTCTGCATTATCAGCCATTCTTTCCCCTCTATTGCTATTTCTTTTCCACAACTGGGGAAGACACCCACCCGCAAACACCATCTACTGGGGAGTGATGCAACCGGGAGTTTTAAACACATAGGAGTTGTGCAACGGGCCATTTCGCTGCAGAAAGTCTTGGTAGATGGGGCTCTAAATCTAGAAAGAGAGAGACTCAAGTCGAAAAGCGGACTTACATGATTTCGACGTTCTTGCAGTGGGGCCCGCTTTGGGTCAGTTTGACATCCTGAATGTGTCTGGTCGGGATGAACGTGGAATGGGTGCTTATGCATTGGCAGCGCAGCTCGCTCCCGATCCGGGCCAGTGAGACACCTACGAAAGAGCAGAAGGATAGAAACCGGTTAAATGGGACAACTCTCCTTACAAAACAGCTTTACACTGAACATCTGTTCCCCAGCCTCCCCCAAAGCACAACTTTAAAAGTTGCCTTTCTCAAGGCCTCTTCGACGCCATTCAGTTGGTAGTGCCTCTTTGTATTTTTATGAGCTAGAGTCGTAAAGCCATAGAATTGTAGACTTTGAAGGGACCCCCAAAGGTCCTCTAGCCCACCCCCTGCAATGCCGGAATCTCAACATTAGAGTTAGCAGCTGCCCTAAACAGTGGACCGTTGTTCACAACTGCAGGCTTCTGCAGGTTTAATTTTAATTAATACACCAACTGAGATGTCATTGATAAAAAGCATTTCAATTTTGGGAAAGCAATAGATACCTAAAAACCTAATAATTGCCTACCCTCCCTGAATTTATTTAATAAGCTATACTAGAGAAGTGAAGATATGCCCAAAGGAAAGCAAGTGGAGCGACGTAAAACAAGGATGGCAAATATTTCTGCGGATTTGAAGCTCGGTTTATCTTAAGCATTCTTCGATTTATTTATTTTTTAATAATAATTTTTATTGGGTTTACAGATGATCACTTTGCGTAACATCGTATCTTCTTATTTAATCTCCTTGGCTCGCATTCTCCTAAACAAGCTTGAGGAACTGTTTCTGCATTATCAGCCATTCTTTTCCCCTCTTTATCCCTGTAGGACTGTGGTATCTGCGGCTTGCGGTCGTAAGCACAGCCCCGTGGGAATCTTTAAATAAAGTTCAGCAGGAATGCCTTGCTTACCTTCCGTCAGAGAGCTGGAGAGCACGAAAAGAGCCAGAATGGCAACAACAACCCTGGAGTTCATGTCGGGGCGAGGAATGTCTTTCTTGGCTGCTGTACTGAAAGGCAGGGTACTTTGAGAGCTTCAGAAGGTTTGTGTCTGAGCTCTGCAAGATCTACTGCTTTTATACCATCTCACTTGCCCTGAAGTGCCATGTTTCAACTCTGTCAGAGGAAATTCCCGGCACAAGCAATTCACAAATGAGTCATTGGGAAATCGTGTGGTAAAGTCTCTTCCTATTGCGACTGAGTTCCTGCAGGAAGGGGCATTCGATTCAGTTTGATGCCTTCTAACTCATTAGGCATTTCCAAATATTCGTTATCAACTGAATACCATTTCTGCAGTTTCTTTGTTGTGTTTTTTTTATAATGACCTGCACTATATAGGGAGGTTTCAGAAGTGCGGCAAAAGGGGTGCGGAATCCCTTTCCCCTTCCAGCTCTCCACAAAGCTGTATAAGGAAGTTTTTAAGATGTAAGATGTTTTAGGAGCATAGCATCTAGATCAGGCATCCCCAAACTGCGGCCCTCCAGATGTTTTGGCCTACAACTCCCATGATCCCTAGCTAACAGGACCAGTGGTCACGGAAGATGGGAATTGTAGTCCAAAACATCTGGAGGGCCGAAGTTTGGGGATGCCTGATCTAGATCAAGGGAAGTAATAGTACCACTGTAATCTGCTCTGGTCAGACCTCAACTGGAGTACTGTGTCCACTTCTGGGCACCACAGTTCAAGAAGGATACTGACAAGCTGGAATGTGTCCAGAAGAGGGCAACCAAAATGAGCAAAGGCCTGGAAATGATGCCTTATGAGGAACGGCTTAGGGAGCTGGGTATGTTTAGCCTGGAGAAGAGAAGGTTAAGGGGTGATATGATAGCCATGTTCAAATATATAAAAGGATGTCATATATAGGAGGGAGAAAGGTTGTTTTCTGCTGCTCCAGAGAAGCGGACACAGAGCAATGGATTCAAACTACAAGAAAGAAGTTTCCACCTAAACATTAGGAAGGACTTCCTGACAGTAAGAGCTGTTCGACAGTGGAATTTGCTGCCAAGGAGTGTGGTGGAGTCTCCTTCTTTGGAGGTCTTTAAGCAGAGGCTTGACAGCCATCTGTCAGGAATGCTTTGATGGTGTTTCCTGCTTGCCAGGGGGTTGGACTGGATGGCCCTTGTGGTCTCTTCCAACTCTTTGATTATATGATTCTATTTTAATTCGTTGGAAGCCTCTCAGAGTGGCTGGGGCAAACCAGTCAAGATGGGTGGAATATAAATAAACACATAAATACATTATTATTATTATTATTATTATTATTATTATTATTATTATTATTATTACTATCCTCCTCTACTGAACCTATTCTTGCCTGGCACCCGCTCAGTCACACAGAACATATAAATGGCTCCAGTTTCATAGGAACTCACACCATTTGGTTGGCATTTTCACCGTAATGCAGCTAACGGCAAGAGGAATACCTAGCCTTTCTTGAAGACGAAATGCCTGCGGATACATAGCTGGGAAGGGAACGAAAAGGTGCCTCATTTGAGCAACCTACTATATATTTTGCAAAGTGGTGTGGCCGTCCTTCTGTTCCCAATGGGTTCAGCCACCTCTCAAGGTATTGTCACCAAACTCAACGCAAATGTTCCTGAGGTGGGGGAGGCCATCTTCATTCGCATTTGGATTAGCAAGATGGTGGACAGAAACATGACTTGGGCATGACTTTGCCCAATTTTTGGTGCGAGGGGTCTAAACTCAGTATTTTTCGGTTTCTTGGGAGAAAAGCAATGACAAACCTAGACAGCATCTTAAAAAGCAGAGACATCACCTTGCCGACAAAGGTCCGTATAGTTAAAGCTATGGTTTTCCCAGTAGTGATGGATGGAAGTGAGAGCTGGACCATAAAGAAGGCTGATCGCCGAAGAATTGATGCTTTTGAATTATGGTGCTGGAGGAGAGTCCCATGGACTGCAAGAAGATCAAACCTATCCATTCTTAAGGAAATCAGCCATGAGTGCTCACCGGAAGGACAGATCCTGAAGCTGAAGTTCCAATACTTTGGCCACCTCATGAGAAAGGAAGACTCCCTGGAAAAGACCCTGATGTTGGGAAAGATGGAGGGCACAAGGAGAAGGGGACGACAGAGGACGAGATGGTTGGACAGTGTTCTCGAAGCTACGAACATGAGTTTGACCAAACTGCAGGAGGCAGTGGAAGACAGGAGTGCCTGGCGGGCTCTGGTCCATGGGGTCACGAAGAGTCGGACACGACTAAACGACTAAACAACAACAACAACAGATTCCCAAGCAGCACCAGGCACTCCCCCGCAAGTTTAATATAATGTATATCACATGCGTAGGCTGTAATCTGCACCGACATCTTTGATAGTATCTTATATAATTACACAATTATGCATTGTGACAGATTGTGTTTCAGATGGATGTATTTTTAGACTCTCTTTCTCTCTTCTTCCTTTTGCTGGCACTCCCAACCGAGGTAATTTCCCTTAAAGAATAATCGTTTTGACTCCCACGGAAACCAGATTTCATGAGTAGGCTTGATTGCTAGCGTGGAAGTACAGTGTCAATACAAGACATATCCATATGGAGCTGCCCCGCCCTTCTGACTGATTCTGTCTTGACAAAAAACCATCAGATTAAAGAAATGCCTGAAAATAGCACTTGTGCTTTAGGGACCAGCTTTAAATGAGTATGAGTAATGCCACTTGTTCGCATGCATCCTTTCTCACCTGTGCCTTTGTTTCCCCTTGTTTGCCCCCTCCCCCACCCCACCGAGAGTAAAATTAGCCTTGGCAGTGATATCATACCCATCTTGGGTCCTGTTGAAACTACAGTACAGGCAACTCCCAACTGATGCAGGGCTCACGTTCCAGTGAAGTTGTGAATGTTTGATCCAAATGATTTTTTATTATTTTTCCCGATTATTACAAATCAAGCCAAATTGATTAATACAATTTATTAAAATCAGGTTTCCCGCTCCCCTTTGGAACATAGGATCATCATCATTTCCTCGCACAGCCACATCATTTCTTATTTAGGGTCCAGTTGTCATCCTTCACTTGCCATTAAACCATTCTTCCAGCTGACCACTTTTTCCTCCTTACAGACAGCACCTCTGTTACGTCTTATAAATATAAAACCCAGTTCACGTGTGTAATCCTTCATATACATTTTTGTTCCAGACCTGTCGTACTGGGAGAGTTAATGACTATCTTCCATTGTTCGGTTCTTTGCAGTGTTTAACTGGATGGTATAAGGTCACATTCCATTCCTTCCGCTGTTTACAGACTAGAGTAGGAGCCACAGCCATATATAATTCAGAGAGTCGACATCGAAACTCCGCCATTAAAATTCCGCTCTGGAGTTCTTCCCTGGCACACAGTTAAAAACAACATACTGTATTTTTCTCAAATTTAGCCTCTTTGCCAGATCTTTGCCCCCACCACTTCATTCCTCCAACAGCACTGCAGCCCATTCCAGAAACAGTTTTAAATAAAAAACAATAAATAAGTTTTAAATAAAGTCCATTCAGCCTCGAGGGGGGAGGGCATAGGAAAACCTTGTTAAATTCCTTGTTGAGCATAAATCAAAAGCCTCCCCCCTCTTTTACAAAGTAACAAACGGAATAACATAGCAGCGGCTACACACGTCTTTTTTCAAGAAAAAAGGAGGCATACCTGCCAAGTTGCTGTTGGAGAAATAAGGGACCGGGCAGAAGTAGCAGACCGGAAGTCGCACTGCAGCCATTTTGGAACTGGCCAGAGCAGCATCAAAAGTTGCTTCTGAGCATGCTCCGCCCAGTTCCAAAATGGCCGCCACGCCAGAATAAACTGGGGGGAAACAAAAAAAACCGTTTTTTCAGCTAGGAACAGCTGGAAAAACGGGGATTTCCCGGGGAATACGGGAGACTTGGCAGCTATGAAAGGAGGCTATTTGAAAACCATAAGAAAGCACAAAGCATTTTGTCCTTCCCCTTCCTTTCCCGGCTGTTGTAAGAATTCTCAAGCTTCAAAGAAAACATTCAGATACCATCAAAGATCCAAGCCCAATCCTTTCGGCAACTGACTGATTACAGCCCATTAGCATATGTCGGTCCAGGAGCGCCTCTTGATTAATGCCAATTGTCTGAATTATGGAGGAACCAACCACAAATCATGCCAGAGAAAGAGGATCGCCCTTGGCAGGGACACACTCCTGGGTTGCACCTGCTGTGCCGTTCAAGTTGGCAGGCACAGGCTTGTGTGGCACAGAGGGATGTCCCCAGACCTCACTAGCGAACATTGCCAGGACTTTTGCCTCATAAATTCTGCCTTTCCCCTGCCTGAACCTCCTCACTGCCCACGGAGAGCAGCAAGGAGCGACCACCATTGACTCGTGACACAGCTGAAAACCGAAATTGTGAGTATTTGAAACACCACTGAGAAAGATTGCAAGCACCCCTTGCCGCCTCCCCGCCGGTGCCCTGTTCCGCGCCTTTTTGTGACGTTTTTGTAGCGTGTACTTCTGGCTTCGGCATGATGCCTATATATGCAGCTAGAAAGGTGAGGGCAGAAGAGGTGACTCAAAATGCAGTGTGGCTGGGTGGAAAAGGTGGACGGAACGTTACCTCCACCTGCAATTTTCACTCCAAAACCGTTGAGCACCAGGTGTTTTTGTTTGAGTGGTTGTTCCTTCTAGTTTAGAAATCCCATCGGCAAATAATAAGTAAATAAATATTGGGGTGCAGCTATTTATGCATTTGTGACTTAAAATACAGTTAGGTAGTTCCCTCCCCAGCTGCGTTTCAAGCATAGCTGCCAAGTACCCCGTTTTCCCCGGGAAACCCCCGTTTTTACTTACCTTTTCCCGGTGGTCCCCCGTATCACTTCGTCTCCCGTTTTTCTCCATTATTTTCTCCTGCCTGCGGCCATTTTTTTCTTTCTAATTTGCCCTTCTATGGGCACCAAAAATGGCCGCTGCCAGCTTCAAAAGTTGCATCTACACATGCCCGGAAGTGCATAGACGCGACTTCCGGTGTCGGCGGTGGCCATTTTTGGTGCCCATCGATGGGCAGAGCGACACCGGAAGTTGCGTCGACGCACTTCCTGACACGCGTAGAATCGACTTTCGAAGCCGCCACCGGCCATTTTGGGTGCCCATAGAAGGGCAAAGCGA
Organism: Zootoca vivipara; assembly: GCF_963506605.1. Classification (NCBI taxonomy): domain Eukaryota; kingdom Metazoa; phylum Chordata; class Lepidosauria; order Squamata; family Lacertidae; genus Zootoca; species Zootoca vivipara. The sequence goes on from NC_083288.1 coordinate 11,955,385, forward strand.
TCCCGGAAGTTACGTCGACGCAACTTCCGGTGTCACAGGCCTGCCGGTCCCGGATTCTGCAGTCCGGGACTTGGAAGGTAAGGTTTCAAGTCACATTTTCCCATTCCTATGCACATCAGAGAGGGAGACCTCTTCAGCCAATGTGTGTGACCTGATTTGTTTCTCTGCAACTGCAAGCTCCTGCTCAACAAAGCAGCCATCTGAGCACGTGCAACGGCTGTCCCAAGTGTACACACCTCAGATTACCTGCAGCTGATGCTTTCGAATCGGATGGAAGCTGCTTTGAGGGGAGACACATTCAACAGCAGTGTTTCTCCAGAAGCGAGAGGTTATGTGTGGGTTGAGACTTACATCATGTGTATCTTCAAACGTTTGCATGTCCTTAATGCAGGGTTGCTTTGTGCATTTTACTCTGCCATGTGGCAATGAACCAAAGGATGGCTTGTTTGTTTTCATCTTACACCATGTCTCTTCTTCACCCAATGGGCATTGCCTGATTTGTTTCTTTGTGCTTGCAACCCCTGCCAAACTCCTATTCAACAAAGCTGGTGGTCTTTCCTAATACAGAGACCTGCCTGCATCTCATCAATCTTACTGGCGTTAGTACAAGTGAAAAGAATGGAATAGGGAGAAGGGTGTGTCAGGTGTTGCAACCATACTGCTGGGCACTCCTACATTTTAATCTTGGGTGCATCATTTCCCCCTCGAGACACGTTACGCTGGCACGTATAAGCAAAACAGGAGAAAACAGATGCTAAGCCCGTAGCTTTATCTAGACATCCGGTTCCTCCAAAAAGAGACTTGGCACCAATGGAATCAACATGCTCTCCAAATCCTCTTTCAGTACTGAAACATTAATGCCATAAAACTGATGTAAACAAAATCTGCTCCTTTTCCCTTATGACAGGGTTCCCAAACTAAGGCTCAGGGGCCGGATGCGACCCTATCGCCTTCTCAATCCGGTCCGGGAATCAGCATGTTATTACATGAGTAGAATGTGTCCTTTTATTTAAAATGCATCTCTGGGTTATTTGTGGGGTCTGCCTGGTGTTTTTACATGAGTAGAATGTGTCCTTTTATTTAAAATGCATCTCTGGGTTATTTGTGGGGAATAGGAATTCGTTCATTCCCCCCCCAAAAAATATAGTCTGGCCCCCCACAAGGTCTGAGGGACAGTGGACCGGCCCCCTGCTGAAAAAGTTTGCTGACCCCTGCCTTATGGGGTATCCAAGAGCCCTTATAGAGTCCTTAAGCGGGTTCCCTATCGGTAGGAGAAAATAACAGAGGCCAACCAGAGAATATTGAGAAGCAAAGCAGCTAGTAAGCCTGATCTTTATTAAACTGTTGCAACAGGGTCCTCATTCACCACAAGCAGGAGGGAGGAGGAACCCAGAACAATGGTGTGCAACCCCTTATATAGACTTTTGAAATTGCCCACCCTGTAGTTCAAGACCACCCCAAAAAACATCATACATACATCACAGAAGGAGGTGGTCTACAACAGAAATCCTGTCTGCCAGGATACCTGACAATGACCAGTGATTGCTTACTTGGGCAGCCTGGCCATTCTTTTGCGATGGTACATACTTTACCGTATATTCCAGCGTATAAGACGACTGGGCGTATAAGACGACCCCCAACTTTTCCAGTTAAAATATAGAGTTAAATATATAGAGTTTGGGATATACTCGCCGTATAAGAAATACGACCTGGTGTATAAGATGACCCCCGGCCTTTGAGAAGATTTTCCTGGGTTAAAAAGTAGTCTTATACAGTGGTGCCTCGACTTACGAATTTAATCCGTTCCGAAGGCACCTTCGTAGGTCGAAAAATTCATAAGTCGAAAAACACCATTGGAAACGCGATTCCCCATAGGAATGCATTGGAAACGGAAAAATCCGTAAGTCAAAGCAACCCTATCTGGAAATCCGTAAGTTGAAAAATCCCTATCTAAAACCGCCGCGGTTTCCTTTCGGATGTTGAGACATTCGTAAGCGCGCGGCCATTAGCCCCATTCGTAAGTCGAAAAATTCGGTTGCCGAGTCATTCGTAAGTCGAGGTACCACTGTACGCAGGAATATACAGTAATTCCTGAATCCAGCTCACAGGCTCACCCTACCATTCATACACAAATATGCCCTTAAGACAGGTAAGCAAAAGACAATGGAGAGGCTTTCCCATTTCCTCCCTCCTTGCGGAGAAACATTTGAGGTCAATTTGGGGGAGTCAAAATGGTTTCAGGATTGTTCTCCTGTACTATTTCAGACGCGTGGTTTACATACTTATGTATGTGTTTGCCTTGTAAATTTTTGAACATTTAATTTATATATTTGAGATCCTAAACTCTTATAACAAAACCATCCCTACGAACAAAGCAAAAGGGGAAGGATGAGCATTGGCCCGACATTTGCGACCCCCAGCATCTCCAGGTAGAGGTGGGGAAAGCTCCCAGAGAGCTGCCGCCACTCGATGTAGAACACACAGAGCTAGGCGGACCAATAGGTCTCCCCTTGATGTAAGGTAGCTTCCAATGAGGATCCTAAGATATACGTTCCACATATTATTCCTGGCTAGAATGTGGTAGGTGACAAATTCTTCTAAACGGTGATGTCCCTGGCTCAGTTCCCAGAATCCTTGGCCAGTAGCTATGCTGGCTACATTTGGATGCCCACAGATGGCCCATGGATGACAATAACTCCTAGTTATTATAATAATATTATATTATATTATATTATATTACATTATATTATATTATATTATATTATATTATAATTATTCTATTATATATTATTATATAATATTATTATATATGCTTGTTACAAAATTGGCTGCACGGCTTTCAGCCAAGATCCACACCCAACTCTATGTAGGTTGAGAACTTTCCAGCTGCTCTCATGCGCTTGGAATGCAATGGCGCATATGAGCCATAATTGTATCACCTCAAGCAACTCATTTCGGAAAGGTAATTTCAATTAGAAATGAAACATCAAATCGTTTTGAGATCTTTTATGAGAAGCGGTTCAGACCCAGACCCTGAGATTGCCCTTCTTTGTGTGCCTCCTGCATGAGTAGTCCAGCGGGTGGTAACACAAGAATGGGCCTTCCTTGCAGTGGCTTCCCATTTGTGGAATGCTCTCCCCAGGAAGGCTCGCCTGGCTCCTTCATTGTATACCTTTAGGTACCAGGCAAAATCGTTCCTCTTCAACCAGGATTGATTTACTTCCTATATCCTTTTAAATGTGTTTGGGGTGGAGTAGGGGAGGTTGTTGGCTAGTTTTATTTTTGTCCTTGGTTTTTTTTAAAATGTATTTTGTGCTTTTTATATTGTAGTTTTATGCAGTGAACTACCCTGAGATCTACAGATGAAGGGCGGTATACAAATTTAAGAAGAAGAGTTTGGATTTGATATCCCGCTTTATCACTACCCTAAGGAGTCTCAAAGCGGCTAACAATCTCCTTTCCCTTCCTCCCCCACAACAAACACTCTGTGAGGTGAGTGAGGCTGGGAGACTTCAGAAAAGTGTGACTGGCCCAAGGTCACCCAGCAGCTGCATGTGGAGGAGCGGGGAAGCGAACTCAGTTCACCAGACTACAAGTCCACCGCTCTTAAGCACTACACCACACTGGCTCTCTGAATGAATGAATGAATGAATGAATGGAATCAATCAAACAAACAAAGAAGAAACAAATAGTATACTCTGGTTTCTCTTCAGATCGTAGAAATCTTTCGCCACCTAAATAAATGAATAGATAGTGCGACATCTCCATCCACTGAATATGAAAATGTCAACTTTTGGAAGTTTTTAGCTTGAACCCTTTTGATTTTAGCTATCAGTGGAAATGCTGTGTTTCTATCTAATGGACTGATCATTAGAACTTTCAAGGCTCTCTTAATTTGTGTATTTATGTATTTAATTTGTCTCCCAACCACCCTCCCAAATGAGCCCAGGGCAGCACTACTTTATGAAAGCAAGTGTTTTGTTCAGGGTTCCTACCCACAGAACAAGCCACAAGGAGTTCACATGTACGAGCTGGTTGCTTATGCTGTTTTCCATGAAGGAAGTGAGGCAGCAGACAGTTGCAGTTCGTGAAAGACAAAAAAAACACAAGTCTAGATCTTAGCTTGGCCTTAGTGAACGAGTTGCATGATTAGGAAGAACTTCCTGACAGTGAGAGCTGTTCGGCAGTGGAATTTGCTACCAAGGAGTGTGGTGGAGTCTCCTTCTTTGGAGGTCTTTAAGCAGAGGCTTGACAGGCATATGTCAAGAATGCTTTGATGGTGTTTCCTGCTCGGCAGGGGGTTGGACTGGATGGCCCTTGTGGTCTCTTCCAACTCTATGATTCTATGATTCTTTAGATCCTGTCCAACATGCGTAATTGGAAGACTTCAAAAAGTTAGAAAAAAGAAACCCAAACAAACTATAATCCTCTTTATTTCAACAAAACAGATTTTATCAATAAACCAAGGGCTACCAAGAGCCAAAGATTCCAGATGACAATTGTAATTTAAAACAAATCTGACACTAGTTTCAGGGATTCTTTCTAACCGCAGTGCCACATCCCATGGGTAGTAATTATAATTGTTGGTTAAATTGATTCCTCTCCCTATTTCCCCCACTTTAAACTTACAACATCTTCACACAAGATGAAGCTGCAGGAGGCCGATACTCCGCAGAGTGTTTCCTTGCAAATTAAACTGCAGCCATGCCAGAGAAAAAAGGGTGACCAGAAGACAAATGGCCAAAGCCTGCGTCTAATCATTTCGTTTTCAAGTGCTTTCGAAATATCGAAGCCTGGACTGGAAATTCTGGAATATCTTAACTAATGAATCACCAAACGTGACGGAGAACCTGGCTTGGTTTCAGAAATGAAATCATTCTAGAATGCGTTGCTTATTCAGTTTTTGCTCAAATACAGCTGCAACACGTGGCTAATAAGTATGGTAAATGTATTAGTAGTAGTAGTTAGAATATAATCCAAAAATTTACAAACCATACACATCATTATATAATGTATGAATAAGTCCATAAACAAGAAATAGTCAATGTAATGAATTGCTTTCAGGGAACACCACGACCCAGGCAGAATGCCTTTCAATAGATACAGTGATACCTCTACTTACGAATTTAATCCGTTCCGAACACACATTTGTAAGTCGAAAAAAATTGTAAGTCAAATCCCATAGGAATGCATCGGGAGAAAAAATTCGTAAGTCGAAGCAACCCTATCTAAAAATTCGTAAGTAGAAAAAATCCTATCTAAACCGCATCCAAGATGGCGGATGGAGCTCCATTTGTAAGTAGAAAAATTCGTAAGTAGAGTTATTTGTAAGTAGAGGTACCACTGTAACGCCCAACAGTATTGTAGTGGTGGGTGCCCCAATGATAAATGTGTAGCCAACTGTTCTATAAGCATCACATTTACCTGAATGGATCATTTATTTGAAATTATTTGCTGGCGAAGATTCATCTTCAAAACAGTTGACTTAATCCGGAAACACTGTCCGGCTTATTTGCTGTTCATTACCGAATTCTTCACGTGGGGGCACCCACCACTACAATACTGTTGGACATTATCTATGGAAAGGCAATCTGCCTGCGTCTTGGTGTTCATGCTTCTCTTTCGGCAACAAAGGGCAACTTTGCGATGCGAGAGACCTAAGGGTGTTTTTATCATGATCTAATGGCAAAGCAGTTATTTGGCGACTGGGACACAGACCGTGGGTAGGCAAACTAAGGGCCGGGGGCCGGATCCGGCCCAATCGCCTTCTATATCCGGCTTGTGGACAGTCCAGGAATCAGCATGTTTTTACGTGAGTAGAATCAATCAATCAATATACTTTATTCGACCGATAGTCAGAAACAAAAAACATTTCTCAATGCAAAGATAAACATATAAAACTGAAGGTATCAGAGGGATACATAAAAATATAAAACTGAAGGCATCAGAGGGATACATAAATGGGGTATGACCGCGCTACTAAACCTCCTACAGATAACCCACATCAAGACATTCGATTATACGTTTCCGACACTTAAGCGCCAGGAAGAGAAATTTAGCCACTGAGAAGGTTATTTTCCCAGTGGGCTTGTTGAGCAAATATGCCGCCTGCCATTCTCTTGGTCGGGAACTAAACTGAGATAAATACGGGTCTATAAGATATTGCCTTAAATCATTATAAAAGGGACAACTCAGTAGAATGTGTTCTGTACGTGAGTAGAATGTGTCCTTTTGTTTAAAATGCATCTCTGGGTTATTTGTGGGGCATAGGAATTCGTTCATATATTTTTTCAAAATATAGCCCGGGCCCCCACAAGGTCTGAGGGACAGTGGACCGGCCCCCTGCTGAAAAAGTTTGCTGACCCCTGGAGTAGACAATGCTGAGCACTGTGGTCCTTGTCCATGACATTTTGCATAAAAATGCAAAATGCATAGCATTTTATTTGTAATAATAATAAGGATAAGCGAGCTCCCCATGGTGTGGCTTTTGTCTGTATGCTGAAGAGACATCTCTCTACCCAGGCGTTTGAGCATTGAGATAGATCTGTTGAGATGAACCCTATTTTCTTGACTGAAAGTGGTTTAAACTAATTTTAATATTGCGTTTTAAAGCTGTCCTAATCCTCCCTAGGAAAGCATGGTGAGGGTGGGTTAGAACTGCAACATCATTATCATCACCACCAGGTATTAGCACCGCCAATGAGCTTTGGCCTCTCCACCAAATTCCAGGTCAGATTTGGGGTAATAAAAAGCTACACCTAATCTCCGTTGTCGCAATCGTCATGGCCAGGAGTGGGAGCACAGCAACAGCAATAGGAGCTTCTGAACAAGGGCCACCTATCCGAGCAGAGAAAATGTTCACTGGCCCTTTGCCAAATACCAGGGGGTGGAAGTGAGCCTCCCCTGCAAATAGAAACGACCAGCTACAATGCTGACTTGTTCATTTTCGCATGATCCGTCGTTTAAAACGGCCACAGGGGCTGGGGAAGTCTTCACCGTAATCGTCCCATCAGCACCACAAACAATGCCTTTCCTGGCATGGCCGAAATCAGGATAGATAACAATTCTAAAATGCTCCACATCTTGGCCATTGTTTGCCTTCTGGGAAATTCCTTCCAAGCTGACGTCGCCGGCTTTCTCTAAAATCCAGAGTGGATTTTGTGCAGAATTCTGAGCAACGCGCAATGTGTCAAATGCCCATATTTCACTTCAGCCAAAGTGTGTGAGCAACCCAAGAGAGGATGGTGGCAAGGAATGCTGTTGCAAGGATATAATTGATAAGAAGGAATGCTGATGGGTAAGAGAGATCATTCATTTCCTGGTCCTTTCCTGGCAGATTGTTGCCAACTGTAGATTTCATCCCTTTCCTTACTTTGCAAGTAGTCACACCAATCGTCAGCTCTTTTCTCTCCTGTCTCTTCCTCATCCACTCATCCAGGAAAGGGGTTGATCCCATCGACCGTGGCACTTTTGTTTACTGTATATTTCTGTGTATAAGACGAGCCCTATTTTTTGAGGCCAAAATTAAGAAATACATTTATTTATTATATATTTAATTGCGACATTCCATGTATAAGATGACCCCCCCCCCCGTTTTAAACTATAAAAATTGGGGGGGTTATAGTCTTATACACTTAAAAATACAGTATTTATTTACTTATATCCATTTGCTTTCCCACATAAATGTACCCAAAGTGGCTCACAGGAAAGCAATAAATAAATAAATTGCAAATTATAAATCATCACATTGTTACAATAGTCGTCTAAATGCTAATTCTCTTCAAAACATGAAATGACAATCCAGATAAACGATTCGTTTTTACAATATGGATGTTACAACCTTTTAAATGGATTGTGAAGTAAACATACCAGTTGATATCCATGAAAATATATAAACCAGAATCAAATACGTACGACTATATGACCCAGAATCAAGTATATAAACCAGAATCTAATATGTATGGTCCGTGAAAATATATAAAACCAAAATCAAATACGTGTGATCAAATAACATTCCCGCCGCGATCATGTATTAAGAATTATACATCCAGCAGGCAGTATGTAGCAGTACTAACAAATAAGGTACAGAGTCAGTGCTTTTTTTCTGAGGGTGCTCAAGCGCACCATTCCCCCCACACACACATACACAAATATTAAGAGGATGACACTTACTGTAACAAATTATTGGTGAGTACTGGCACCCTTTTTTTCTAAAAACAACAACTACAAACATTTTTTTCACAGGGTTTAAAAATTAGTGGACACAGTTGCTAGCAGCTTGATCATATACAATAAAGGGCACAGAAATCACCTCTCATTGATCTTCTCAGGGAGCCACTTTTCTGTTGACAACTGATGGTTGCAGACACTTTTTGGGTTCATCTCTCATCCGTCCCAAAAGAAGCGCTTAGAACCTGTTCAGGTGTTGCTGGTCAGGAAATGAAGGGTTTGGGGTCACTTTCTTTCTCCTGCTCTCTTTTTAAAAATATTTTTAATTGGTTTTACACACTTGTATACATTTTGACTCTAAACATTTCAAACATGGAAATAAAACGTTCTCTTTAACCTTCGGGACCTCCTTCCCTCCCTCCCTTAAAAAATAAGTTTTCTGCATCTTTTACTATTATCCATCTATTATATATCTACAGTTACCATAGTCAATTCCACATTACAAATATCATTACAACCCTGCCAATGATTTTAACTGTTTACAGTGGTTTTTTAAATGTTACGAATTTACTCCAATCTTTGAAAAATATTCCTGGTTTCTGATCTTCCCTGTCAGTTTTGCCATCTCTGCATATTCCATCAGTTTTGTCTGCCATTCTTCTTTTGTTGCTAGTTTGCCTTCTTTCCATGTCTGGGCTAGTAGCATTCTCACTCCCGTTGCTGCGTATATAAAAAGTCTTTTATTGTCTCTTGGTAACTCTTCACCTATTATACTAAACAAAAAGGCTTCTGGTTTTTTAACAAATGTATTTTTAAACATTTTCTTTAATTCATTATGTATCATTTGCCAGAAAGCCTTTACCCGTAAACATGTCCACAACATGTAAAAAAGTACCTTCCTTCTCGGAACAATGTATCATGTATGGTGGGGATGTGAGGAAATCAAAAAGTTCTGGGGTAGTATTCATGGGTGTACCCAGCGAGGGGTGGAGGGGCAACTGCCCCCCCTAGAAGCAAAAAAAATTAAATGGATATAAAGTGATGAACTGAAACAAAATTAGGTAGGGCGATGGCGAGTAATCAGTTGTTTACCACACTGAAATGGTGTAAAAACCGAGAAGTATCTAGAGCCGCCTAGCGACTGGTAGAGGAATCTATGTCAGCCAGCCATTGGGATTCAAGGGAGGGAGAGGTCTCTAGCGGGCTCTAGCAGAGAGAAGAGGGAATCTTCTAGAGGGGTCTAGTGAGTTCCGCGTCACTAAACTGAGACGCCCGCCGCTAAACTGAGCCGCCTGCTATTGGTTTACCTTCTTATTTACATTTAGAAGACATTGAGGCTGCCTAAATGGATATAAGAAACTGGTTCCAAAAAGGGAAGTGATTTCTGTAGAAAATTAAATTTTAAAGGGTAAAGACCTGGCTCAGAAGTGCAATGGGAGAGGACAGACTGACTGAGTTGTGTTTGATGAGCGTCCATCAGAAATTCTTCAAGGAAAATCAGGACTGGATTGAAATGAAAGTTTTGACCAAGTTTTCTTCAAACCCAAGAAAAATGATATTAGTATAAGACATGTAACTAGAATAAAACTTTTTAAAAATTCAAGCAAATAATTGTAATAACTACCGTAATAAAGCACTGCTATAATTATATATCATTTTCTTAAAATTTTGGTTTCATTCGCCCTTTCCGTGCTGAAATGTCACAACCTGAATGACCATGGCTTGCCCCCCCCCCCAGTTTTGATCCTGGGTACTTGTGTATACACACACACACACACACACACACGACATCTGCTGCCAGGATTCTAATTGCAAAAAATTGGAAGGGAGATATAGTCCCTTCAATAGCAGAATGGCAGACTAAACTCTGTGAATTTATTGAACTGGCCAAAATGACGGCAGCAATTAGATTGCAATCTAATCAAAAACTAAGGAAAGAATGGGAATGTGTAGAGGAATATATGTCCAAACATTGTTCCAAAAGAAACTTACTGATACACTCAGACTGAAGTTCGTAAAGTTAAGAGATGGAAAAGATTATACGGGTTATTATGTAAAATATATTGCATTAACACAACATTGGAAGAAATAAGATAACTGAGTAATGCCAAGCACGGGTGGAGGGAAGTCACAGGGATAGAAAGGGAGAAAACATATAGTTGTAAATGGATGTATATTTATAGAAGGTAAAGTAAGAAATGTTTTCTTTTCTTTCTTGTATGTAACATTGCAAAATAAAAGAAAGATAAAAAAGTACCTTACTTCTCTTTGCATCTCCAACACAAATTAAAATTTGTTTTGTACATTCTTGCAATTTTACTTGGTGTTAAATACCAACAGTACATCATTTTCATATAGTTTCCTTTCACCTGCACTCTTGAGCTGACGGGGAATTTTCCACTGCATTTAAATCCCCATCGCTCCTCAGCAGGGCAGATGTTCCAGGAACAGGAGGGAAATGAAATCTGCTAACCCTGTTCAGCTGTTACAGCCAATGCTGGTCACTGTCAGAGTTTCTGCTGATGCCAGGAAGGGATTCCCAGTGATTCCCAGTTCCAGCCATCCCTGACCCAAAAGAGGCAGATTTAGGGCAGCATGACCAGTTCTGTCACATGGGGCGCTGAGCCAAGGGGGTGCTGCAGGGCATCGCAACTGTGACACAGTGAATTGAGCAGAACAGAAAGCAATAGGGCAAGTTGGAGGGCGGATTTTGGCCTTGTGCAGGGTGCCGCTAAAATTTGAAAGTGCAAAGTCCACCTCTGAACCCAAACACCTTCTGAATCACCTGAGCCATCTCGTTGCGGTTCTGGTCTTTTCTGTAAAAAGGTAGCTCCAGGTGGTGGTGCTTTGCAGGTGCGACTCAAATGGTGCCTGGGAAAAAAATGATCCTTTGCATTCCCAGACTGGCTTCAAGCTATTCCTGCACTCTCGATTCTTTCACTTGAGGTTGGTGACATCAGATGATTGGCAGGCGGGAAACCCCACCCAACTATCAAAGTGTTTTGCATCCAACCAACTGGTCAGATCCATTTTCCTACCCCTGCCCTAAACTTTTTTTCCCCAATCTAGTTTTGCTGCTTTATATACACTCTACAGTGGTACCTTGGTTCTCAAATGCCTTGGTACTCAAACAACTTGGAACCCAAACACTACAAACCTGGAAGTAAGTGTTGCGGTTTGCAAACTTTTTCAGAAGTTGAACATGCTCCGCTTTGAGTGTTACGCTTCCGAGTTGAGTATTACGCTTCGGTTTTGAGTGCCACAGTTCCGTTTTGAGTGTTACAACCAATCAATCAGTAGCTGAACTGGGTTCCACACAGTCACAGAAACAAAACAAAAAAGAGCCGCTAAAACAAAAACGCAAAATAAATAGCAAAACCAGACAGACCTCAGCGTAACACTCAAAATGGAAGTGTGGCACTCTTCCAATAAGTACATGGCTTATTGCTTTCATTTTATGAATCAATTGTCTCGTTAGATAATAAAATTCATGTTAAATTGCTGTTTTGGGGGTTGTTTTTAAAAGTCTGGAATGGATTAATCCATTTTGCATTACTTTCTTTGGGAGAGCGTGCCTTGGTTTTGGAACGCTTTGGTTTTGGAATGGACTTCCAGAACAGATTAAGTTTGAGTACCGAGGTACGACTGTACAGTAGTCCCTAACTATTGTTTTCCGATCTTTTTAGCAACTCTGCCTTTAGATAGAAGAGTGGGGTAAAGGTGCATGGAAATATTAGCGTATATGTGCGTAACCTTCCCCCCGGTTTATCAGCCGTGCTCCCAAAGCACAGGAAATGAAGTGATGTCCCAAAAGGAGAATTACTGCACATCGCTTGCATGCGATACAAGTGACGCACGTTGTCTAGAATCACTTGAAGACACTGAAATTGTCAGCCCAAAGCTAATGACCAAACAGGAAGACAAAAGATGATTCAGCAAATTCATCTTTAGCTTTCCAACGTTTCTGGTTTTCCCCCAAAGCGATTATTTCCGCCCCATCATGATTCAAGGGCTGAACTCCATGTTACATGCAGTTTAAGATAAGATTTCTAATGTTTCTTTTTAGGGAATTAGAAATATATGCAACGAGTCAGCAACTGGAAGAAGAAGGAAGGCATGGACGTTGGTTGAACAGAAGGGCTCGTGTCATTTCCCTTATGAAAATCACCTCTAAGCTGCTATTACCCCCACTGGGGAAAATATTACAGCTATCCCACCCCAGTAGCGATAAAAACAGGAGTGGGAAGCGTGTTAAGAAGTGCCATTTCCTCTCCCACCAGTCTTCCTTTTCAAATGACTGCCTAAGCAACTATCTCTTGTGCAAATCGGGTCCTCCCTAACAAGAGGGCACATGTTGCGGTGGGACCTGGCAACCAGACCCAGTGTTGTGGGTGGGAACATTGGAGCGGCCACAACACCCTATTGGTGGTCCCTCGATCTTGGGAGCAATTGGACTTGAGGGACGCCAGTCAAAGCGATCGAGGGACCACAACTTAAGCACTGCACGTGGCCCTGAGCTTCCTCTTTTGGGCTTCAGTGCATCGGAACACCCGCCCACCTCTCCCTATATTTAGGGCTTGACCTTGAGCTTGCTATGCTGTTGCCTGTCTTTGGGACAGGGGCACGGCAGGAATTTCCCCCACTTGGCTGACTGGCTGGTGCCACTTGGGTTTCGCCTGCCACGTAGCAAATCATCACAACTTGTAAGGTTGCGGATAGGCTCTGGTTCTTGTGGATAGGGGTGGCAGGATGCCTAGCCATCCCTATGCGTTGGGTATTCCTTTAATATGTGTAAGGGGGAGGGATTATAGAGAACCCCCCCTCCCATCAGGAGCAGTCCGTCTCCAAGCAGTCATGAAAGCACGGGGTCTGAAGAGGCTAGTCAGGAGTCAGAGAAGGAGTGCCAGGTCTCTGGCAGCATGGGAGAGCTCCTGCTCCACAGGCGGGAAGAGAGAGAGGCGGGAAGGGGGGACAGGGAGAAAGCAGATCGTAGACCCTTCCCCCCGACACCGGAATTAAGGAGGAGGAGAAAGGGGAGGAGATTCACTGTCCCGAGGCTTTTATGTTGGTCAAAGTCGCGAAAAGGGGCAGTGCCGGATTCTGATACGGAATGAGAAGACATGAAACCGACAGCTCACTACACTGTAAATAACGTGCACCAATAAAGACTTTTGAAATACAAGTATGTGGAAGGTCGTTACTCAGGAGTAGTCTTAACAACCCTGACAATATGGAATCCAATGACTCATGGTTGGTCTTCCCCATGCGGGGTTGTGCCCTGAGCCTGAGTTCAGGGCTCATTCGGGTGGAGGAGCGGCAGACACCTCTGCTTGCCTCTTTCCCAGGTGTTCACCCAAGGCTGACTTATGGTTGGTGCCCAGTCAGCGCTGCCTGCAAGGGTGCAGGGAGCTAGTCGAACCAGAGCCTATGCAACCACTCACTCGATTTGTAATCAATCAAGTTGTAGCCTAAATTCTGCCAAAAACCAAACCAAAAATATGAGTCCTGTCTGAATTTATTTCTAGGCCTGGTTAAAGGGTCTCCACATGCAAATATTGTTAAAAGGAAAAATAATAAAAATTATACATTAATGATGATGATGATGATGATATCTGAAGAAAGATCTCAGGCATAAGTCATAGCAAATGTTCCTCTAAATCAGGCATCCCCAAACTGCGGCCCTCCAGATGTTTTGGCCTACAGCTCCCATGATCCCTAGCTAACAGGACCAGTGGTCGGGGATGATGAGAATTGTAGTCCAAAACATCTGGAGGGCCGAAGTTTGGGGATGCCTGCGAAGATTTGTGTGGCAGATGGTGCTCTTCATATTGAAGGGAGAGCCTGTCCCCTTATCAAACTTCCTGCATGTTCCAACTTTGTTGTTTATTTTTCATTTGCACTTACGGTACATCCGGCCCTGCCCATCGTTATTTCAGTAGCACCTTAAAGACCAACTAAGTTTATATTTTGGTATGAGCTTTCGTGTGCATGTACACTTCTTCAGATTTTTGATAATTTTTAAATTATCAAAAAACTTCTGTTGTACAGTTATTTCCTCTTCCTGTTTTCTACTACAACTTGAACTCTTGAAAATATTCCAAACAGCTGCAAAATTAATATAAAGCTGATGGAAGCATTTGCTCACTCAGGAATCTAGGCCTTGTATACATTCTTTTCACATAACCAAAAATCGTTCCCAAAATATATGCACTGCTTTTTAAAAACACGCATACAAGCACCAACACAAATTTTGTGAAGTAATATGGGAATAGATTCAGTCGCGAGTGTATTCCTTTGCTTAAGTCCAATTCATGTGCTCCCCTTCATGAGATTTTAATCATATATGGAGCCTGTGGGGTGGGCCATATTTACTGCCCCATCTGTTCTGTTTCTGTTGTTGCTCCTACAAAATAATAATAATAATAATAATAATAATAATAATAATAATAATAATAATGCCCCACCCATCTGACTGAGTCACCCCAGCCCCTCTGGGTTGCTTCCAACATATAAAAACATAATAAAGCATCAAACATTAAAAACCTCCCTATACTGGGCTGCCTTCAGATGTCTCCTAAAAGTCATATAGTTCTTTATCTCCTTGACATCTGAAGGGAGGGTGTTCCACAGGGTGGGAGCCACCACCCAGAAGGCCCTCTGCCTGGTTCCCTGCAACCTCACCTCTCGCAGAGAGGGAACCGCCTGAAGGCCCTCGGTGCTGGACCTCAGTGTCTGGACTGAACGATGGGGCTGGAGACGCTCCTTCAAGTATACTGGGATGAGGCTGTTTAGGGCTTTAAAGGTCACCACCAACACTCTGAATTGTGCTCAGAAACATACCAATGGGGTGAGGGCAGGAATTGGGGGGGGGGAGCATGAACAGGGCTTTAGTCTGAAGCAGGTCCTAACATTGTTAGATGCTGCTTTGGAATAAACAGGTTCTACAGTAGCCAAGAACCCTGGAGAGTAAAGACCTGTGACCCTATAATAAATGACGGAGTGACTGTGCAAACAAAATTCAGTTATTTCATTGGTTTTAATTCTGTGCTAGAGCATGAGGCCATAACACAACTGGAGTTCTCTACAGACAGTTTTAAACACATTGACAAGGGATTCTGGTCCGTATAGTTAAAGCTATGGTTTTCCCAGTAGTGATGTATGGAAGTGAGAGCTGGACCATAAAGAAGGCTGATCGCCGAAGAATTGATGCTTTTGAATTATGGTGCTGGAGGAGACTCTTGAGAGTCCCATGGACTGCAAGAAGATCAAACCTATCCATTCTTAAGGAAATCAGCCCTGAGTGCTCACTGGAAGGACAGATCGTGAAGCTGAGGCTCCAATACTTTGGCCACCTCATGAGAAGAGAAGAATCCTTGGGAAAGACCCTGATGTTGGGAAAGATTGAGGGCACTAGGAGAAGGGGACGACAGAGGATGAGATGGTTGGACAGTGTTCTCGAAGCTACGAACAAGCGTCTGAACAAACTGCGGGAGGCAGTGGAAGACAGGAGTGCCTGGCGTGCTCTGGTCCATGGGGTCACGAAGAGTCGGATACGACTAAACGACTAAACAACAACAACAGATTCCCAAGCAGCATCAGGCACTCCCCCGCAAGTTTAATATAAAATATATCACATGCGTAGGCTGTAATCTGCACCAACATCTTTGATAGTATCTTATATAATTGCACAATTATGCATTGTCACGGATTGTGTTTCAGACGGATTTATTTTTAGCCTCTCTTTCTCTCTTCTTCCTTTTGCTGGCACTCCCAACCAACCGTTTTGACTCCCACGGAAAAGCAGATTTCATGAGTAGGCTTGATTGCTAGCGTGGAAGTACAGTGTCAATACAAGACATATCCATATGGAGCTACACCACCCTTCTGACTGATTCTGCCTTGACAAAAAAAATCAGATTAAAGAAATGCCTGAAAATAGCACTTGTGAAGAGGAGACTCCCTGGAAAAGACCCTGATGTTGGGAAAGATTGAGGGCACTAGAAGGGGACGACAGAGGACGAGATGGTTGGACAGTGTTCTCGAAGCTATGAACATGAGTTTGACCAAACTGCGGGAGGCAGCGCAAGACAGGAGTGCCTGGCGTGATATGGTCCATGGGGTCATGAAGAGTCGGACACGACTAAACGACTAAATAACAACAAGGGATTCTGGTACTGCGCTGCCCAGCTCACTGCTTGTCTGAACAGTCTCAGGAGATCTCAGGGGTGGTGTTGAAGTCTCACGGCCTGTGTGTGTGTGTGTGTGTGTGTGTGTGTGTGTGTATCTATCTATCTATCTATCTATCTATCTACACACACGCACACCACACCTTTTTCCCTGACAGGGACTCAAGGAGACTAACAGATAAAACAAGAACAGCTAGAAACAGGGGGGGGGGCAATAATTTCTTTTAAAAACCCAAAACTAAACAAAAGAAGAAAAAAGCCACAATTCTCCTGGGAGATTTCAACATCATAATCACATACAAATAGCCTTCTGGGTCAGGTCAATGGCCCATCTAGTCCTGCATCCATTTCTCACAGTGGCCAACCAAATACCTGTGGGAAACCAGAGGGCATGACATGAGCACAATGGGAACTCTTGCTGGTATTCGGAAGCATGTGGAGGCAGAGCATAGCCATCACACCTGGCGACCACTGATAGTCCTCCCTTCTTCCACGAATTTGTCCAATCCTCTTTCAAAGCCACCCCTGCCTCCTCCGGGAGCGAGTTCCAGCGTTTGATTATGTGCTGCGCGTCCTTTATTGGCCCTGAATCAGCTTCCTTAGATGTCCTCCTCTGTCAGGTCCAGCTCAAGGTTCCGTGGTCTCTCATGCAGCTATGAGCCCATCTCTCAGAAGAGGTGGCCCTGCACTTCTGAACGGGTGGTAATACCCAACTGGAGTTTTGTACTGGGCAGGAGGGAGCAGGGACTGATGAGAAGGTCCCCTTGTCACAGACGGGTGTCATATGTGGTGAGGTGAAGCCTCACAGCATCTTCTTGCAATAATAGCCCTTCCCTGACCTTCCTTGGGGCTGGCTACTGAAGACCCCTGTGTGACCTGAAGGAAGGCAGAAGCAAGGCAGACCAGGCCAAGAAGCACATTCCGTTGGCTCCTGACAGAGCCATCAGTGACCTAAGGGAATTGCTGTAGAAGCCTTTCATCTTTCCTTCTCCTGGGGCTACTGAAGACCTCCGTGTGACCTGAGGGAAGGTGGCAGCTACGAAACCCAGGTCAGGGGGCTTGTGCTAACAGCTCTCAAACAGCCTGAGAGGACTCTGCCGTTCTACCCTTTCTGATGTTTATTTGTTATTTCACATTGCAAACCACCTTGGATGGAAGGCAATGAATGAACACATAATAAACCTCCGTGGGCATGAGGGACAATTCGTAATGGTCCACCAAGGTTGATGGAGATGATCAAAATTCGGACAGCTCTGTGGGACTTTCCTGCTGATATGGCTGGTGATGCTATCAATGCCTTGGTCACCCTCTGGTATCAGAAGATTATTCAGGAAGTTGGTGCCATCGCTCCACCTCCCATCATGCATCTGGCACCATGTTTTCTCCTAAGAGCTGAGGCGGAGTAAATGGATGGTTTAGATAGTTATAACTATACAGTAAAGTAAAGGTAAAGGGACCCCTGACCATTAGGTCCAGTCGTGACCGACTCTGGGGTTGCGCGCTCATCTCGCATTATTGGCCGAGGGAGCCAGCGTATAGTTTCCAGGTCATGTGGCCAGCATGACAAAGCCACTTCTGGCGAACCAGAGCAGCACACGGAAACACCGTTTACCTTCCCGCTGTAGCGGTTCCTATTTATCTACTTGCATTTTGATGTGCTTTCGAACTGCTAGGTTGGCAGGAGCTGGGACCAAGCAACAGGAGCTCGCCCCGCCAAAGGGATTCGAACCGCTGACCTTCTGATCAGCAAGCCCTAGGCTCTGTGGTTTAACCCACAGTGCCACCTGGGTCCCTTCATAAATATACAGTAGTTGCATAAAAAATAAGATGAAGAATGGGCATCACGGCTGAGGTTCACAAATGATAAAATCCAAACTTAAAAAACATAGGCAGTTTCATTTCCGTTTGGTCCCCACATGGGGTTTTAGTTGAACTAAGCATGTCTAGTTTATTAATTTCCATGTTGTTAGGCAGGTATTTTCAACATTTTCATATTTTCATATTTTTCCCAGATAAGTGAGCTCTTCCACATAGATTTGTATTGGAGTGGCTCGGATTCAGCAGGGCTATTCCCATCACGATTCGAGAAATAGTTCCCCTTACTTAAATGAGCCACATTGAATAAGTTCAGACCCCACACACCAAAACAGGTTGGGATGCAATGGAGTTCAACCCCTACATCACACTCAGCCCTGTAAACATCTAGGGTCCCCCATAAGCTTTCCTCCCCCTGGAGATACAGTGAAACCTCCCTTTACCTCTTCTGCAGTTAGAATAGCAGCAGCATCAATAACCAGGTCAGTATCCACATCACACATTTAAAGCACATCCCTTCCCCCAAAGAATCATGAGAACCCTAGTTTGTTAAGAGTACTTGGAATTGCAGCTCCGTTCCCAGGAATCTTTGAGGAAGAAATGGATCTTTAATGTGTGGTGTGTACGCGAGCCAAATCTTTGAATTGCCTCTAGTTTTGATTAACGCTGCTGCCTAATTTTTTGCTAGTAAGGCTGCCCTGCTGGGGAGGGTCCAAGGGATGCTTGTTCATGTCTTTCCGACCTTACAAGTTGCCTCCCTCTGCACATCGAAGGGTTTTTTTTAATGCCATCACACATCTCTGTATGCTTGGAGTGCTGTTGAGAGTCAAGGATTTCCTGGTGATGCAGATCACTTTGTGCAAAGCATCACCGTGCGCCGAAACTAGCTGCAAGCTGAAGCCTTCTTCCTGCTTTTCTGCACCTCTCTTGCAGCGCTCATACGATACAAAGACTCACCTGCCACCTCACGTTTGCTTTGGCCCTCCCAATACTGTACAAAGGAAATTCCACTTGGTGTTACCATTTACAGGAAAATCCTTCCTGCTCGGGATCTCCTCTTCCTTATAGCCTCTTGCTGTGTTGACTCTTTGCCAGGCTAATCCCGTTCAGAGCTTTCGATGCAGCCTCTGGCTCATGCAGAGACTTGCGGCATTTCTTTGACAGCAGGCACAATGGCATTTCTGTGGCACGGGAAGGCGGGGAAGAGTTTCTTCCGCTCGCTCTCTGAGGGCGCTTTCAGACTGGCAGCTCCCAGCCCTGCTCAGCAGGGCTGGCCCACCCATGAGGCAGACTGAGGCAATTGCCTCGGGCAGCAGAATCCGAGGGCCATCTCTGTGGGCACACACACAAACCAGGAAGTGGCTGCAGCTGATTCCAGGTTTCGGCAAGATCTCGTGATCTGTTGCAGGAGGCCTCCACATGATTTTGCAGGGCTCTCAGCTACAACTGTGCACCCCCAATAAGGGACAGGGGCTTTGGCAGCGGCAGCAAGGGAAACAAGGGAGACAAGCGGCAAACAGGGTGGCACCTTCCCATTTTTGCCTCAGGGGGCAAAATGGGCCAGGCCGTCCCTGCTACTCCCTCACTGTTGTTCTGCTGTAAACTACATCTGCTAGGGTTGCCATATTTCAGAAAGTGAAAATCCACACAGAAAAGTTGGAAAATGCATGCATCTCAATGCAGGTGGGAAACAGGACCATCTCTGAGGTTCAGAACCAGGGCCGTCTTAAGCACCTTTGGCGCCCTGCCACCGTGGTGTGACGGATTCCTCCACCGCCCGCCGCCGCCCCGTTTTCCAGTGCGGCGGGCGGGCTCAGCACGCAGCGTGGCCGCCGAGGGCGCTGCTGCGCGGCGGGCGGGCTTAGCGCAGCGCTGCTGCCGATGGCGCTGCTGCACGGCGAAGCAGCCGGCGGGCGGGCGGGCACAGCTGTGTGGCGCCCCCCCGGCGGGCCAGCGCCATGGCGCCCTGCGCCCCCCAGCCTGGCCGTAGAGCCGGCCCTGTTCAGAACTGCATTTCAGTCAACCCCCATGCCACTCCCTAGTGTTATAAGAATTTTAAGGTCTCAAATATAGAAAAAATATTCATAAATGCACACATATCTAAATATATAAACCATGTGTCTGAAATAGTATGGGAGAGCAATCCTGAAGCCATTTGGACTCTCCCAATGACGTCAAATATTCCTCTGCAGTAAAGGAGGCAAATGGCGAAGGCCTTCCCATTGTCTTTTTGCTTACGAATCCTGTCTTAAGGGTGTATTTGTTTATGAACAGGGTGACCCTGTGACCTGGATTCAGGAACTAAAGTATTAACCATCACCAAAGAATGGCCAGGCTGCCCAGGTAATGCAATCAGTGACTATAATCAGGTATCCTGGCAGGCAGGATTTCTGCTGTAGACTGCCTCCTATGATGTATGTATGGTGGTTTGGGGGGTGGTCTTTGGCTAAGGGTGTTGGACAATGTCAAAAGTCTTTAAAGGTTCCTGCACACTTTTGTTCAGGGTCTCTCCCTCCTCAGAAGGAGGGGAGGCAACTCTGTTGCAACAGGAAACTAAAGATCTGCCTTGCTTTCCACTGGATCCAGTCTCTTATCCGTTCCTTCTCTGGCCGATCATGGACTTAGGAGACCAGTTGGGCAGCAAAAGCAAAAGCCCAACTTTTACATCACTAGTCAAATTAGTCAAAGAGGCAGCACTATTAGTCACAGACCCAGAGGGAGGGAAGAGACTTCATTCGGCCTCCCCCACCCAAAAAGAACCACTGCAGGACACTGCAGCCATTGCGGCTTCCATCAGGCCATTTTTTCCCCCAAGTCAGAAAATAAATGGAATTAAAGGGAACGTGTACCAAGACCTAGAAACTAGAGGATGCGTACATATGAATTGCGGTTCACAGCTTGGGTAAAGGAGCCATTCCCATAACTCCTAGGGCGTTACTGCTCAATAGGTCAGGAATCATATTTCAGCACAGTTTCACTCTCCCTTTCAAATCTTCAAATTCTTTTTACGCCCAATTAACTCCCTTGACACCCTTTCTTTTTGTTCTTCGTAGATTTCTTTCCCCTTCTAGTCCCCTTTTGCACTCATTATTCTCCATTTATTTCCTCATATTATTAGTATTAGCTTTATTATTCACCTTTCACCAGAAGGTCCTAACAATGTAAAATGCAACACTCTAAAAACAGTTTAAAAGAAATTAGAATCACAACTAGGGTGGGGCATCTATGTCTGTCTATGTCTATGTCTGTCTACGTCAGCACTATATATATAGTCAGCACTATATATATATATGGTTGGAAAGGTAGATATATATATAGATAGATAGATATAGATGTAAAGGTAAAGGTACCCCTGACCGTTAACTCCAGTTGTGGACAACTCTGGGGTTGTGGCGCTCATCTCTCTTTACTGGCCGAGGGAGCCGACGTTTGTCTGCAGACAGCTTCTGGGTTATGTGGCCAGCATGACTAAGCTGCTTCTGGCAAACCAGAGCAGCGCACGGAAATGCTGTTTACCTTCCCGCCAGAGCAGTACCTATTTATCTACTTGCACTTTGACATGCTTTCAAACTGCTAGGTGGGCAGGAGCAGGGACCGAACAACGGGAACTCACCCCGTCATGGGGATTTGAACCGTCGACATTCTGATCGGCAAGCCCTAGGCTCAGTGGCAATGCTTTTTTAAAAAAAAAAATGATTAGGGGTACTCTCATTTTCCTACTCATATTGAAATACTGCCCCTCAATGAGGCCAAACTTAGATTCACAAAATGTTTAGAGGTATGTGTACACACACACCCCAGAAAAAAAGCACTGGATATAGGCGCTACAAATATGGATATTGACACTATATAGGAATATTTATTTGTTTGTTTGTTTGTTTGTTTGTTTATACCCCGACCCTCTGGCTAGATTTCCCCAGCCACTCTGGGCCGCTTACAGCACATAAAAAAATGCAAAGCATTAGGAATTAAAAATTTCCCGATACAGGGTTGCCTTCAGATGTCTTCTAAAAGTCAGATAGTTGTTTATTTCCTTGGTTCCTGGTGGGAAGGTGTTCCACAGGGACGACTATCAAGTGTCTAAGACCAGGGTAAAGAGGCAGGTCTTCAGCTTAAGAGGAAATCTGTATAGCAAATATGCCCGGTGCACAATTTAGGGGCTGCCAAGAGAATGTCCTCTCCTCTCTGCTGATCTCTACACCCCAGAGAGTGTTTAGGGAAGAAGACAGTCTTTCGGGTACCTGGAGCCTAAGTAGTTTAGAAAACAGAAGCTGCGGTTAAGCGGAGTTGTCTACATTTGATAGCGGTGCTGCGCATGCGCCGGATGGCAGCTTCAGTGACCTAGAGTTTGACGCAAGGAAATGAATGAGGTAAAGTGCATCAGGTGACGATATCCTTGACGCCTCTCTGATGTGTCCAGCAGGATAAGAATGTGACATGAAAAGCTGCACAGGGGAATGACCTTGCTGAGTTTCAAGAAGCTAATGTTTACATTGTTGGAAAGGTAAGTAACCTCAAGGCTAGATTACTGCAATGCGTTATACGTAGGGCTGCCTCTGAAGACAGTTCGGAAACTTAAGCTGGTGCAGAATTCAGCAGCCAGGTTGCTCACCGGAGCAAGACGGTTTGAGCATATTACACCGATCCTGGTCCGACTGCACTGGCTACCGATTAGTTTCCGGGCCCAATTCAAAGTGATCTTTTTGACCTAGAAAGCCTTAAATGGCTCAGGGCCACAATACCTCAAGGACCGCCTCTTTCCATAGGAACCTACCCAGACCCTGAGATCATCTTCTGAGGCCCTTCTTCGTGTGCCTCCTCCTCGAGAGGTCTGGAGGGTGGCAAAATGAGAACGGGGCCTTCTCTGCAGTGGCTCCCCTTCTGTGGAAGGCTCTCCCCAGGGAGGTTTGCCTGGCGCCTTCATTATACACCTTTAGGCACCAGGCAAAAACGTTCCAGGCCTTTGGTTGATCCGATTTACATCCTAATATGCCCTTTTGAAATGTGGCTCTTTTGGGGGGGGGGTCATTGGGTTGTTGTTTTTATTTTGATTATATATATTGTGGTTTTATATACAGGTAGGTAGCCGTGTTGGTCTGAGTCGAAGCAAAATAAAAAAAATTCCTTCAGTAGCACCTTAAAGACCAACTAAGTTTTTATTTTGGTATGAGCTTTCGTGTGCATGCACACTTCGTCAGATACACTGAAACAGAAGAGTCAGACCCTTACAGGACCAATTGCAGTCATCAGCAGTCGTTAACAGCCATCTACAGGTTTACCACTCCCATCAGCCCATCACCCATTCCCACCCAACCCCACCACCCTCTGTATATACATAAGGGTCTGACTCTTCTGTTTCAAGTGTATCTGAAGAAGTGTGCATGCACACGAAAGCTCATACCAAAATAAAAACTTCGTTGGTCTTTAAGGTGCTACTGAAGTGGTTTTATATGTTGATCTTGTTTTGTGAACCGCCCTGAGACCTTCGGGAGCGGCCTGCCCCGGGTGTCACCCTGACGGGGGTGACAAAATGGCAGGTGACACTCAGTGCGGGGCCTGCAGCACACCTGAGCCACGCATCTCGGGCACCCGCAGGCCCCCCGCTGTCCGCCCGCTGCCTCCCCCCAGTTGTAGGGCAGCTGAGGCATGCCCCCTCCCTATGGGCGCCACGCACCCCGTGCCGTCCTTACGGGCGGTTCGCCCCACCCATGGGTGCACCACCCCAGATGCCCAAGAGGCTTCCTCCACCGCTGCCTCTAGGGCAGCCATTGCCCTAGCACAAGAGAGCCACCCACCAAGGGCGTACCCACCATGCGGCAAGTTAGGGCAGCTGCCCTACTCTAGAAGCAGGGCTGGTGGGCAGAGGCGGAGCACAGCCCGGCGGAGCGCGAGTTCGCCATTCCCGCCGCACCGCGCCGCACCCTCCCTCCAGCTCCCCGGCGCGCCCTCAGGCAAGGCCAAGCGCGGCGGGGAACCAGGGAGAGCGGCGCGGTGGGCGGGAATGCCGAACTCGCGCTCCGCTCCGCTGGGCTGGGCTCCGCCTCCGCCCACCAGCCCTGCTGCTAGGGAGGGGCACAGCCCGGCGGAGCGCGAGTTCGCCGTTCCCGCCCGCCGCGCTGCGCCCTCCCTCCAGCTCCCCGTTGCGCCCTCTGGCAAGGCCAAGCGCGGCGGGGAACCAGAGAGCGCAGCGCGGCGGGCAGGAACGCTGAACTCGCGCTCCGCTGGGCTGGGCTCCGCCTCCGCCCACCAGCCCTGCTTCTAGGGAGGGGCACAGCCCGGCGGAGCGCGAGTTCGCTGTTCCCGCCCACTTTGTGGCCCCTCCCCTTCCGTGCCTTGGCCCCTCCCCTTGCCCCCCCCCTAGTTTTGATCCTGGGTACGCCCATGCCACCCACCCCAGCTAAGAGTCAAGATGTTGTTCCTTAACACATCCTACTAGGGTTTTTTGGGGGGGGAGGGAGGGGTGTTTAGGATAGAGTTAAAACTGCTGACGTGTTTTGTCAGGCAAATGGTTAATGGCCCAGAACGGCCTGTGGGTGTTTACCCAACAGCGGGAAATAATCTGAAACTTCATCGATGGCTTTTCAAAGGGTAGGTGGCTCCAAATGATATAATCTAGGCAGGTGTGCAAGAGAAGCAGCAATTTGTTGGAGACAGAAAAGAAAGAGGTGGGCAGGGTGACTTTTGCAATCCAAAAGGCAATGCACTATAAATGAGGCACGATCTCTCCTCCCAATGAGAATCAAACCTCTTGCAGCATCTCACCACCTTGTAAAATATGGTGTGTGTAACACCAAAAAAATGAAGCTGCCAAAATAAAGAATCTGTATAATGTCAAAACTAGTTGTGCAGCAAAGGGGTTGTGAGTCCGATCGCCTGCAGTTACTGTTTCATTTTTAATCGTAACAATCCATGAAAGGGGGTTGCATACACAACTTACCTTTAAAGCACATTTAAAGCACCTTTCAACTGTAGTATGTTAAGGGTGCTGAGAACTGTAGCTTTGTGGGGGAACGTGCTTTAAATATGCTTTGTGGTGTGTATGTAGACAGGGAGAATAACTCAGTGACCCAGGAGGAAGGAAGAGCTACCAGGAAGTGACTCAGAGATGGAGCATGGCTATTTGAGAACTATATGTACAGTTTGTGTGCTCATCCCTCTTCTACTGACACAGAAGAGGTGGAAACGTTGCAGAGAGAATTCAATATTTGTCCCCCAAGGGCAACACAACCCTGCCATTTCGACTGCATTAGAGGGTGATTCACACACACACACACCCCACACACACATTTAGACTAACTTGACTTATCTTCAATCAATAACTTCACCAATGAACTCTCCTGTGCCCTTGTCTGCAGGAGCTCTCAGTCAGCCATCTCTCCTCTAGGAATAAGAGGGCTGGACATGTTGTGACAATTAGCCATGTTCCTGCGCTACTTACCTGGGTCATTAGACTTGTTGCAATGTGCTTAACTGAAGAACAGGAACATGCCCAATCATTGCGACATGTCCAAACCCTAGTGGAGATACCTGAGAGCTCAGGGTATCTCATCTGAGCCATTTTCCCTTCCCTGATTCTGCGGGAATGAATGAATCATTATTTGCATCAGCCGTTGGCCACAGCAATAAAACAACAATATGATATATAAAGAATAGGAATAAAAAGTCAATGATATAAAATACATTTTAGGGTTTTGAATCAATAGTCAAATAGTGGATCTTGTTCTAATTGCCCCCAGCTAAAACCCTTGCCAACCTAGCAGTTCGAAAGCACGTCAAAATGCAAGCAGATAAATAGGAACCGCTACAGCGGGAAGTTAAACGGTGTTTCCGTGTGCTGCTCTGGTTCGCCAGAAGCGGCTTTGTCATGCTGGCCACATGACCTGGAAGCTATACGCCGGCTCCCTTGGCCAATAATGCAAGATGAGCGTGCAACCCCAGAGTCGGTCACGACTGGACCTAATGGTCAGGGGTCCCTTTACCTTTTAAAAACCTTGCAACCTTTGCTATCATCTACTCATCTTGATCTGCCAAGAGAAAGGACACAGGGGCAGTGGCTGTGGACAATAAGTCTTTATAAAGAGTGCAAGCCAGAAGGGCATGCGCCACCGATTCGGTTCTGCCATCTCCACAGGGACATAAGTGTTTTTCGTGTGGAACCTGTTGGAATCGTCCCTCAAGTACAGCCGAGGGCAATGCACTCAATCTTGCGAGAGTAAAAGCGCGTCTATATTTTAGAATTGCTAGGTTATGCAGATAGGGGTGCCAGAGAGTCGAAATGGGAAGGTGGAAAATAGTCGCCCCATGGTCAAGATGGTGGCCAAGTTGTTCTGACGCTCGATATCATTTAGGCGCTGACAAATTAGACTGTTTGCTTTACTAAAACCCAAAGTGATTCTATGGGACCTCCAGTTAGCTTTCGGTCTTGGAGCAGAGTTGGCTAAGATAAGAGCAGCTCTTCGCACTTCCTGGATGGTATGCTCCAAAAGTGTGTCAAGGGTAGCCCAGTAGCATCATCACCATTCAGCCAATGAGTTGCAGGCCCCCGGAGCATTCCTGACAGCCCATCTGATGAGTGCCCATATTTTTAGAGGTTTT
This sequence comes from Zootoca vivipara, assembly GCF_963506605.1. NCBI lineage: Eukaryota > Metazoa > Chordata > Lepidosauria > Squamata > Lacertidae > Zootoca > Zootoca vivipara. The sequence goes on from NC_083288.1 coordinate 11,982,150, forward strand.
TTTCCATGATCTGCTTGTATGAGCTTGTTAAGCATTTGGGCAACAGCATGACACAAGAGAAGAAAGCTGGTATGGGGGGAAGGGGGTGTGTAATTGCACGCGAGATAGCTCCTTAGTCACCAGGCATGGATAAATCAGTTAAGTTGGGCTTCTCTCAGTTTCTCCTTTTAACAGTCTTCAGTTCTTATTTCATAACATCCATTTCCACATCAGTTTTACAAATTTCTCCCAATGTACCCGTTTGTATGCAATTTTGCCTAACAGGCACATTTTTGCAAAGCAATTTTGCCTAATATAATGCATTTTTGCAAAGCAATTTTGCCTAATATAATGCATTTTTGCATAGCAATTTTGCCTAATAATATAATGCATTTTCCCCCGTGTTGTTTCACTAACATATGCCTTTTAATAAACGCTTTCACTGTGTATATGCATTTTTGGAAATGTTGATTGTTCAGAGAACCGCATTGCAAAGTTCAGAGAAGTGCGAGTTTCGAAACATGGCTGCGTTTTGCTTCTCACGTTGTTTCGGGAGGCGCAAATTAGGTACGTTCACGCCCTCAAATGTGGACTAAATTTATTTTCTCCCCCATTCCTATTAGTCAATTCTCGTTAAAAATGTAATCTTAATCACCAGCTATGAGATGAGTTAAAATCCCGGGGTGGGGTCCGACTAAATAGCTAACTCTTGAGTCAGAATATCCCGGTTTAATAACTGGAGTTGGAATTGAGTTTAAAAGATTTGATGGCAGAAGGACTTTTGGCTGTGTGGCAGAACTTCCTTCTCCTCTCCCCTTCTTTCCCTAAGTGACCCCCCAAATCTGCCCCAGAAGGGTGGGAGACTCAAGATCCAACCAATTAAATCTTTATTTATTATTCCATTCATCTGTATACCACTTAATCCCAGTTGTCTCTAAGACCCAGTGCAGTAAGACTAAAAATAAAAGTTAAAAGGATAAAATCAGAAATCAATTTAAAAGCCTGCTGGAATAATGATTTTAAAATGTTCAGTATGTATTATGTTTGTAGGGATAAAAAAAAAGAGAATATATTTCCCCGAAAGTACTCTCATTCCCCTTGTGAATCCTCTTTTTCCATATAGTAGACTAATCTTAGGCCTCTTCCCTCTTCCATCTGATCTACTCATTCAAATGAATATAGCTATTTTATTTTATTTTATTTTATTTTATTACTAATCTGCCTCTTTACCCTGACGTTTGGCAGTGTTTTGTTTCGTGGAATCCATCCTTTTTAAAAATTGAATGTTTTATTTTATTTGATTTTTATCTTATATTTTGGAAATGTACATCCTTTATTTTCCCTTTTGATTTTTTTTGGCGCCCCCAAGAGAGTGGGGCCCTAAGCTATAGCTTGTTTAGCTTATGCGTAAATCAATTATGACAGGAGGTCAGGTAATACCGTTGCTCCCCATACTGCCAATCCAATTTAGCATCTATAGATCACATTTTAAATCTTTGAAATACATTGGCTGCATTAGTTAGGGTTATTATCCTTCACGATGAAAAGTGTGGGATCGAGAGAACAGAGGTTTGTCAAGGACAACCTACTGAACTCCTGCTTTGCAGAAGCTTCCCAGCCCATGACTCACACTTAATACAGAAGGAAGTTTTCAGGGAATATTTGGTGCTTTCGATAGGGCAGGCAGGCAATTTTAGACCCTGGACTTAACATTTCTGTCCTCCCCATGCGCTGCCATTCTATTATGTGCAATTGCTTTTGCATTCCGGATACGTTAGAGCAAACAGCAAAACCTGTTTGGTTTGGGTTTTTTTAAGGAAGCATTCAGAGCATGTGCATCTTTGCATTCCAGATGTGTATAATGATGACAGAAATAACATGGAACTTGCTTTGGCTGCCCTCAATTCTCAATACATTTACTTGGGAATAAGTACACTTTTTGTGGTAGAAATGGATGACATATATAATTAGCTTCCATAACAATGTGCAGCTCCATCTGATCACCTTTGGCTATATATATATTTTTTTAAGATAAGAAGAAGGCAAGGATGCTGTGCTGAAGTGAGTGGGCCCTGGTGTCACGAATGAGCCAGCGCTAAGTGAAGGTTTGCAGCTAACTGCAGAAAATAGCCAGGATCAGAGAGGCTGCTTTGATGTTAGTCTGACAGAGGAAAGCCGCCAGCTGCATACTCTGGCTCCTTCTGACCTTGATGTGCAAACTGATAAAACAGGAACGGAGAACAGGCTAGAACGCAGTCAAAGCTCGCCGGAAGCAGAAACAGGCGGGAAAGAGTTAAGAGACAGCCTCTCAGAGAATGGGGAAGAGGCGGGAGCTGACCCACTCAGTCCGAGGTCTCGGCGAATGGGAGGGTTGCAAGATAGGAAGTAAAACACAAGACGCAAGAAGCGAAAGTTCTGCTGCTTCTGGTCATGCTGGAAGCAGCCTTCAGAAGGGTCATCTTGATTGATGATGGCAGCGGCTGTGTTAAGTCGTCTGGAGCTAACTGTTTGTTTTGACAATAAATCATCTTTTTTAATGAACTACGCTTACTGTGTTATCAAGCCGGGGACTGGACTCCTGTCCTGACACCTGCCATACCCATGCTGGCCCAGGTGGCATGTTTGCTGCTCATTCAATCAATCATTTTGTTTGTGTGCCACCATTCGAAAGGCGGCTTACAACATATACAAAAGTGCATAACTACAAACATAAAAGCAGTTATAAATACTAAACAAAACTTCAAAATGTACACAACCAAATTGAACAATTTCCACAGAAATCCAAGATAAAGATACAAAACATTAGTATCAGCAGCAACAATACCCCCTCTAACAAAAACTCCTCGACAATAAATAAATAAGCTGTTAGCATGCATCTGTTTGCAGGCATATTTAAAAGCTGCTGCTTCCGTCTGCCACACTAGGTAGTTTTCGTGGGGCTCTGGAACTGCCCTCAAAGTAAAAATTGTATTGTAGAGCTGGAAGAGGTTCAGAAGCCCAAATTCTCAAGGGGTGACCCCCATACAAAGAACAGTTACAGCATTTGGGATATTTTAGTTTAAAGAAAAGCTGAGTAAGAGGCGACTGGATAGAAGTTTATAAAACTATGCACTGCAGGGGGAAAGTGGATAAAGATAAGTTTTTCTCCCTCTCTCAGAACACTAGAACTCAGGGACAACATAAAATGAAACTGAATGTTAGAACTTTGGGGAAGCAACTCGAAGTTCACAGCATGTTATTCTTTGAAGGAGAACTACTTGAAAATGATTTACAGATGGTCTTTAACTCTGAGTTGGCTTGCTAAGATGTATAAGACTGAATCAGATAAGTGTTTGAGATGCAATGAGGTTGAGGGTCCTTCCAGTGAGCACTCAGGGCTGATTTCCTTCAGAATGGATAGGTTTGATCTTCTTGCAGTCCATGGGACTCTCAAGAGTCTCCTCCAGCACCATAGTGCAAAAGCATCAAAACAAATTAGAAATTCACAGGGTGTTCTTCTTTGAGAGAGAACTTCCTTAAAATGCAACATCAGTGGTATTTGACTCCTTGGAAACTCTCTAAGATGTATAAAAGTGTCCCAAGTAATTGCTGGAAGTGTAAAGAAGAACCAGATATTTTATTCCACATGTGATGGCAGTATAAAGAAGTCAAGGTGTTCTAAGAGGCTATCCATATGGTATTGGAAAATATGTTTAAAATATCCTTCAATAAAAAACCAGAAGCTTTCCTTTTGGGAATACAGTGGAACCCCTGTTTATGAACACCTCGGTTTATGAATTTTCGGTTTATGAACGCTGCAGACCCATCTGGAACGGATTAATTCATTTTCCATTACTTTCAATGGGAAAGTTTGCTTCAGTTTATGAACGCTTCAGTTTATGAACAGACTTCCGGAACCAATTACACCCATGCTTCAGTTTATGAATGCTTCAGTTTAAGTACTCCGCGGACACGTCTGGAACGGATTAATCCACTTTCCATTACTTTCAATGGGAAAGTTTGCTTCAGTTTATGAACGCTTACTCCACGGACCGTCTGGAACGGATTAATTCACTTTCCATTACTTTCAATGGGAAAGTTCGCTTCAGTTTATGAATGCTTCAGTTTATGAACAGACTTCCGGAACCAATTGTGTTCATAAACCGAGGTACCACTGTAACAGATTTGGACAGTCCCAAAAAGGTAAAAGAGATCTTTCTATATGCTACTGTTGCAGCAAGAGTACTCATCCCGGCAAACTGGAAGAGTGACACAGTGCCACCAAGATTAGAATGGATGCAAAAATTGGCTGAATATGTGGAATTAGAAAGCTGGTCAGAAAAAAAAAACCAAAACAGGTATTTCTCTCAAAATGGGAAGTCTTTAAAATTTATCTGAAAAATAATAATTGTGCCTTAAACTCTGTTGCAGCATTCGAATAATTTCAGTAGCAGTTTCAAGTATGATGTAAAATTCAAATTAGACTAAAGATTCCTAAATTTTAATATAACTTCTTATGGCAGTGTAGAAATGAAACTTTAAATTAAAGATAGTCTTTTTCTAGAGACCTGTCTACTCCTTACTTCAAAAGAGTAGACAGGAAGTCAGGTCTCTAGAAAAAGACTATCTTTGATTTAAAGTTTTGAGATTATTAGTTGATGCATTAATGTTCTTTTTACTTTGTGTTGATGGATATTTGTTTTTTTCTTTTTGGTGTGTTAAGGTAAACAATAAAAAAAGGAAGCAACAATGCTTCTGGGTGCCAGTTGGGGAGAGTGCTCTTGCGCTTGAATCCTGCTTGTGGGTTTCTCACAGGGATCTTGTTCTTGTTAGCTACTGCGAAAACAGGATCCTGGACCCAGATGGGCTGTTGGCCTGATCCAGCAGGCTGTTCTTATGTCCTTAGGCCCACCCACTGGATGCTCTCTCAGTTTCAGGGAGTTTCGTACGCATTTTATTCTCCCCATCTTCCTAGAAAAGAGAGCTTGCCTATCACAGACGCAGCTGCAGAGTCAGCAGGAACCAGATATAATAATAATAATAATAATAATAATAATAATAATAATAATAATAATAATTTATTATTTATACCCCGCCCATCTGGCCGGGTCTCCCCAGCCACTCTGGGCGGCTTCCAACAGAAGAATAAAACAAAATAATCTATTAAACATTAAAAACCTCCCTGAACAGGGCTGCCTTCAGATGTCTTCTAAAAGTCTGGTAGTTGTTTCCCTTTTTGACATCTGTTGGGAGGCGTTCCACAGGGCAGGCGCCACCACCGAGAAGGCCCTCTGCCTAGTTCCCTGCAACTTGGCTTCTCGCAACGAGGGAACCATCAGAAGGCCCTCGGTGCTGGACCTCAGTGTCCGGCCAGAATGATGGAGGTGGAGACGCTCCTTCAGGTATACTGGACCGAGGCCATTTAGGGCTTTAAAGGTCAGCACCAACACTTTGAATTGTTCTCGGAAACGTATTGGGAGCCAATGTAGATCTTTCAAGACCGCTGCTATGTGGTCTCGGCGGCCGCTCCCAGTCACCAGTCTAGATATTGGGTCTTGTGCTCTCTTTGCAATACTGGAATTCATAAAAGGGAAACAAATGTATTTGAATTAAATATGGTTGTTTACAAGATTCATCTCATCCGGGATATAGTCTTTTTGCACCGTTGCCTTCGGGCAAGAGATACAGAACAATTAAATCAAGAACGAACAGATTAAAAAACAGTTTCTATCCAAGAGCTATAATCATCTTAAATGCTGTAACTAAGTAATATGACCTTGGGGAGTTGTGATGGGTGTGTGTGTATGTGTGTGTGGCTGTAATTGTGTTTTTGTTTTGTTTTTTAAGGGATGGCATTAAATTTCATTGTACTATGTACAATGACAATAAAGTATCTATCTATCTATCTATCTATCTATCTATCTAGCTAGCTATCTACTCTTTTTCTGCCCCTGTTTTCCTGTTGATGCTTGCAGACATCCTAGCATTGCTCTGACTCATTTTCCAAGTCCTAAAAATGGGCAGTTCCAGGTAGGAAACTCTTTTTGATCTCTTATAATGTGGGTTTATTGTTAATGCAGTTGATGCATTGGTTTCAGTTCCGTTCCCATTGAACACGATAAGCTCCGGTGATGTCAAACAGACGCAAACTGATGAAAGTGTCCCTTGTGAAAGCCATTTCCTGCCTAATGGCCCTGGCCACTAACAAGAAGCGTTGACTAATGGGCCACCCAGTTCACTTAGAAATGTGGGTCAAACTGTGGCTGTGATGAAACACACACCCTTCAAAGGACACCCAAAAGCATATTCTGTAGTTTGTTGCGGAATGCTGGGCATTACAACTCTGTGGGGGATAAACTACAGTGCCCAGAATTCTCTGAGGGAAAGGAATGTGCTCTGAATGTGCTTTAAAGATATAATGTGTACACGCACCCTGTGTGTCCGACAGGTGGGGGAGAATAGTTTGCATTTGTCCAGAGAAACAGAAAAGGCCGCCTGAGGCAAGAAGGGCCTGGGAGAGGTGGGAACACCAAGGGCATTCTGTGTACTTGTAGGGTTGCCATATGCCCTCGTTTTCCAGGACACGTCCTCTTTTTCAGGGGTGAAATTTCTGTCCGGGTGTATTTTTTTATATTTGCCAAAATGTCTCCGGTTATACCTCCTGGGCCGTGTTCAGAAAGTGGTGGGGGGGGATGAGTGTTCAGGAGGCGGGCAGGTGTGGAGGACTCCCTGGTCCTGAATGGGGTAACTGTGCCCCTGAAGGACCAGGTGCGCAGCCTGGGAGTCATTTTGGACTCACAGCTGTCCATGGAGGTGCAGGTCAATTCTGTGTCCAGGGCAGCTGTCTATCAGCTCCATCTGGTACACAGGCTGAGACCCTACCTGCCTGCAGACTGTCTAGCAAGAGTGGTGCATGCTCTAGTTATCTCCCGCTTGGACTACTGCAATGCGCTCTATGTGGGGCTACCCTTGAAGGTGACTCAGAAACTACAACTAATCCAGAATGCGGCAGCTAGACTGGTGACTGGGAGCGGCTGCCAAGACCACATAACACTGGTCTTGAAAGATCTACATTGGCTCCCAGTACGTTTCCGAGCACAATTCAAAGTGTTGGTGCTGACCTTTAAAGCCCTAAATGGCCTCGGCCCAGTATACCTGAAGGCGCGTCTCCACCTCCATCATTCTGCCCGGACAGTGAGGTCCAGCACTGAGGGCCTTCTGGCGGTTCCCTCGTTGCGAGAAGCCAAGTTGCAGGGAACTAGACAGAGGGCCTTCTTGGTGGTGGTGCCTGCCCTGTGGAACGCCCTACCAACAGATGTCAAAGAGGAAAACAACTACCAGGCTTTTAGAAGACATCTGAAGGCAGCCCTGTTCAGTGAGGCTTTTAATGTTTAATATATTATTGTGTTTTATTTTTCTGTTGGAAGCCGCCCAGAGTGGCTGGGGAAACCCAGCCAGATGGGCGGGGTATAAATAATAAATTATTATTATTATTATTATTATTATTATTATTATTATTATTATTATTATTTCTGGATGAGACACAGATATAACTGGTGGCTGAAGACTTGCTTTCCTCTTCTCCTTCCCCCATCAGCAATATATCACAGCTTTTATAGCCTACATATAGCAGGGGTATTTAAAATGAGAGTCATATAGCGTCCTCATTTTTTGCCCTTCAAAATATGGCAACCCAAACTATGGGGGGACCAACAGTGGTGCAGAGCTGCGTTATCTTTCTGAGTGCTTGCCTGCCCATCTGTGCTTAAATAAGCAGATATTGCCAGTGCCTTGGGGAGTAGGCTGTTGGGAGTAAATGTACGGAGCTCTGCTCAAACGGCATCTTCAAGTACCGGTACCATTTTCTTCCTCTCTGAATCTCAATACAGTAGAGTTGTTGCCTGCTACTCACTGTGGGTAGGGGAAGGGCAGGGAGTTATAAGTATGGAACATGCTCAGGACTGCAATACCTCAAGGACCGCCTCTTTCCAAATGAACCTACCCAGACCCTGAGATCATCTTCTGAGGCCCCTCTGCGTTTGCCTCTTCCTCGAGAGGTCCGGAGGCTGGCAACACAAGAACGGGGCCTTCTCTGCAGTGGCTCCCCTTCTGCGGAAGGCTCTCCCCGGGGAAGTTCTCCTGGCACCTTCAGGCGCCAGGCAAAAACGTTCCTTCTTAACCAGGCCTTTGGTTGCTGTGATTTGCATCCTATGCCCTTTTTAAATGTGTGCTTTTGTGGGGAGGGGGGGCTATTGAATTGTTGTTTTAATTCTTATTATGTATTTTGTGGTTTTTTAGCTTGATTTTATTATGTGAACCGCCCTGAGGTATAGGGTGGTTATACATTCAATGAATAATAATAACAATAATAACATATGGAACTGAGAGCCACTTAAAATTTCACTATTAGCAGAAAGTGAGTTGAAGAGCGGGAGCAAAGTAGCATCTAAACAGCCCCCAAAGAAAGTTGGTACATTTGTATTGTTAAGTTAAATGCCTGACGCTCCAGTTGTGGTTTTTGAGGTTTCTTGAAGCCCGTTGGGAAATATCACAAGGCTTCGGACAGGTTCGTCTGGCAGCACGTCAGTGAGTAAGTTTTCATCTGCATATTTGATTGATGACTGGCTGCCCACCCTCCTGAGAAAGCTTCCTTTCCAACTCGCATTACACAACCAGCAGGATGTGTGGCATTTAAATTGCCCACAACGAGCTTGCACTGTTCACCTTTTAGCTTTCCCCAAGCTCTGGCCACATGTGTAAAGTCACGAATTTGCAGACCTATCCTACCACGTACAGCCCTGTGGCTCTTTCCCAGTACTAAACACGCAAGCTTCTGAGCAGTTCTAAGCTTCACTAGGTGCCAGGAGAGTTTGTGCATCCTCTACTGATAAAGAAGCGTGACTCACAAGAAGACAGCAGTCACTCAAATGCTGTGAGGTTTTCAGCAGCACTTACGACTGCTGGGAAGCAGGAGCACGCAATGGAGAGGCTCCTAATCTTTGGGAATATGAAATCCAGCTGGTACCCAAGTCTGTCTCCATCCTAAGAATAAATACATAGGCCCTTTGGGAGGTGAAAAGCAGAAACAAAAAGAAGCTAGGCAGTTACTATATCAGCATTTAAAATAAGGGTAAAGGACCCCTTATAGTTAAGTCCAGTCGCGGACGACTCTGGGGTTGCAGCGCTCATCTCGCTTTACTGGCCGAGGAAGCCGGCATTGGTCCGCAGACAGTTTTTTTCAGGTCATGTGGCCAGCATGACTAAGCCGCTTCTGGGGAAACCAGAGCAGTGCACGGAAATGCCGTTTACCTTCCTGCTGGAGCAGTACCTATTTATCTACTTGCACTTTTTTTGCATGCTTTCGAACTGCTAGGTTGGCAGGAGCTGGGACCGAGCAACGGGAGCTCACCCCGTCGCAGGGATTCGAATCGCCAACCTTCTGATCGGCAAGCCCAAGAGGCTCAGTAGTTTAGACCACCCGTGTCCCTACTATATTAGCATAAAGGTAAAGGGACCCCTAACCATTAGGTCCAGTCGTGACCGACTCTGGGGTTGCGACGCTCATCTCGCGTTATTGGCCGAGGGAGCCGGCGTATAGCTTCCAGGTCATGTGGCCAGCATGACAAAGCCGCTTCTGGCGAACCAGAGCAGCACACGGAAACGCCGTTTACCTTCCCACTGTAGTGGTACCTATTTATCTACTTGCACTTTGACGTGCTTTCAAACTGCTAGGTTGGCAGGAGCTGGGACTGAGCAACGGGAGCTCACCTCATCGCGGGGATTCGAACCGCCGACCTTCTGATGGGCAAGCCCTAGACTCTGTGGTTTAACCCACAGCCCCACCCACGTCCCGCTTATTATTATTAGCATAGCTGGAGGTTAATTTTAGGTGGTGCGCTGGTTTAAAAATAGTAATTATAAGTCACATTGGGTTGCTTTCTGGTTACAGGGCATGTTCCCTCAGAGAATAAATTCCTATCTTCGGGCAGTGTGAGACTGTTTATGCACTAAGCCTTTAAAGCACATTTGAAGTACATCCTTTTCCTCCAAAAGTTCTGGCCACTGCAATTAACAAAGAGTTGCTTACTCTGTAAGACGTGAACTGCAGTGCCCAGAATTCTTTGAGGGAAAGAATGGGTTTCAAATGTGCTTTAAAGGTATGGTGTACACCGTCTTAAGATTCTCTTTCTCCGGTTTAGGCTCCCATTGTTGAATGGCTAAATTCAGTATTCTCCAAGTCACATAAATTCAGCATCTGAATCAACCTCCAGCTTTGCCAGAATAAAAACTGCCTAGTTCCTCTTTAGTCCTGTTTTTCCTCACCTACCCCAACCTTGCTTTGCATCTAGGCTGATGAAGAGTTCTGGAGAAAGAGCAAGGCTATTTTGCATATTCTAAAAGTACCCAGGTGGCGCTGTGGGCTAAACCACTGAGCCTAGGGCTTGCTGATCAGAAGGTCGGCGGTTCGAATCCCTGTGACGGGGTGAGCTCCCGTTGCTCGGTCCCAGCTCCTGCCAACCTAGCAGTTCGAAAGCACATCAAAATGCAAGTAGATAAATAGGAACCGCTATAGCGGGAAGGTAAACGGCGTTTCCATGTGCTGCTCTGGTTTGCCAGAAGCGGCTTTGTCATGCTGGCCACATGACCTGGAAGCTATACGCCGGCTCCCTCGGCCAATAATGCGAGATGAGCGCGCAACTCTAGAGTCGGTCACAACTGGACCTAATGGTCAGGGGTCCCTTTACCCTTTCCTTTTACCTAAAAGTACCAGGATCAGCCAAGCAACAGTTTGCTAGCATAAATATCACATTTTACTTACATTCTTCTGCAGAAAATGGGGATAGAGAGCGATCAAAGGATTAAATGACCCATGTGATGTAATCTTTTCTACCAGTAACCATGTCCAGTCTTTATCCCATTACCTTGTAATTATTTTGCATTGAACAAGTATCTGTACTGTGCAAAAAAAGAGAGAGGGGGGAAAAAGAAAGGGAGGCGAGGAGCAGGAGAGTTTATCTGCATGTGGCAACGCAACCTTGGTGAAAGTCAGAGGCCCCGAGGATTGTGAAAATATATCCTATGAATTAAGGAGTGCCTGGGAACACCTAGGGCACCAGAGGTTCTAGATGCTTTACTCTTGCAAAGTGCGAAAGACAAACTCACTGCCCCCCATTGCTGTTTTTGAGTGGTCCCTAGGGTGTTGCACCGCCCCTTCTTCTCCCAACCTTTGACCCTGCACAAAAGCTGCAAGCTGCAACCCTGAAAACACCCAAAGCAGCGTCCGTGGGTCATGCAAAAGACTGGCCATCCACAAGACACAGGAAATAGTACTGCAGGTATGATGGAGCAGGACAAGCCATCCAGTCGTCGTTATCCCTCAATAAGAATAAGCATCCGGAGATCACAGGCCCAAACGTCAGGGTGCCAAATATTCCCATACGTACCTTATGCAGTGGCACCTTGGTTGCCGAACGGCTTAGTCGTTGAACAAATCGGCTCCCGAACGCCGCAAACCTGGAAGTAAGTGTTCCGGTTTGCGAACGCTTTTCGGAAGCCAAACCTCCGACGTGGCTCCTGCAGCTTCCGATTGGCTGCCCAGCGCTCCTGTAGCCAATCAGAAGTCGTGCCACGGTTTTTGAACCGTTTCGGGAGTTGAATGGACTCCCAGAACGGATTAAGTTTGACAACCAAGGCACCACTGTACTCATTGTGTCCTCCTAAGCCAGACATAGGCAAACTCAGCCCTCCAGATGTTTTGGGACTACAACTCCCATCATCCCTTGCTAACAGGGCCAGTGGTCAGGGATGATGGGAACTGTAGTCCCAAAACATCTGGAGGGCTGAGTTTGCCTATGCCTGTCCTAAGCTGCTGTAGATAGACACCGCTATTTTCCAAGCTATTTTTCAAGAAGGACGTAACAAATATTATAATAAATCAACTACCAAAAATTAAATAAATGTCTTTCGGTTGTTACTTCACAGCTCTTAACAAGTTAAAATGCAGGTGTTACCAGCTGTTGGGTTTATGTTTGTTTTAAACCTTTTGTGTACCATATATATACTGCATCTCAAGGCAGCCCTGTTTAGGGAAGCTTTTAATGTTTGATGGATTTCTGTATTTGTTGGAAGCCGCCCAGAGTGGCTGGGGGAACCCAGCCAGATGGACGGAGTATGAATATATTATTATTATTATTATTATTATTATTATTATTATTATTATTATATACATAAAACCAGCCATCCTCCTCTCTGGCATTTCCTTCATGAGCTCTTCTGCTACTGCTTCAAATATGTCTTCTTCTAAAAGTCCTTTCTCTGCATGGGAAAAAAATGCTAATTAAAGCTCACTGCCGAACCAAGCATCAGTTTAATCCAATATTTGTTGAAGGGCGATACTCCCGAAACTACCAAGATTGTCTCAGGGTACTTAGCCAAGATCTTTAAAGCTAAAGCTAAAGTTGCCTGATTTATTCAATGGTGGCTATCTAGTCTTTTATTTATTGTATGTGTTTGGATTATCAATGTATTTGGATGACTTTGTATGATTTTATGATTTTACTGTTTTAACTTAGGCTAATAAAGGCTAGTTACAAGTTACAAGTTTTAGCTGCTTGTATTATTAGTCCCATAATTTTTATTTATTTATTTATTTAGTCAGTTCATATACTGCCCTTCATCTGAAGATCACAGAGCAGTTTACAACATAAAAATACAAAATGAGAACACAAAATACATAATAGAACAGGCATCCCCAAACTTTGGCCCTCCAGATGTTTTGGACTACAATTCCCATCCTCCCTGACCACTGGTCCTCTTAGCTAGGGATCATGGGAGTTGTAGGCCAAAACATCTGGAGGGCCGCAGTTTGGGGATGCCTGTAATAGAACAACAAGAACAAACCAGCAACCGCCACCCTACAAACACATTCAAAAGGCCACAATGTTAATCAGCCAAAGGCCTGGTTGAAGAGGAACGTTTTCACCTGGTACATAAAGATATGTAATGAAGGCACCAGGCAAGCCTCCTTGGGGAGGGCATTCCACAAATGAGGAGCCACCACATAAAAGGCCTGTTCTTGTGTTGCCATCGTCTCATGAAGAAGGGTATCAGATAATGGTTGCAGGGTCCAGGTTGGATTATTGACTCAGCCCACAAATTCCCTTTCAGGGTTAAAGATTCATGGAGTTAAATACAGACCATTATCAGGTCTGGCATGAATGTTAGCTGAGAGGAAACCATTTAATATGAGAACCAAGTGGCTTCAATAATTGACAATTAAATACTTTTGGAGTTTGCCAACAGCTCTGGTTGTAATTATTATAAAAAGACTATCTTCATCCATCGGAGGAGGAAGGGGAGTCATTTGTTGAAGGCCAAAAGAAGGCCAAAAAGACCCAAGTCGGGAAGGAGAGGTAATGAAAAGTCATAGCAGATTGGTCTTCTTTGTATTTTATTGGATGGGTGTGTTTTGTTTTGTTTTCTCTTCTCTTCTCTTCTCTCTCTCTCTTAGTTTTAAATATTTACATTTGTTAAAATTCCAAGTGAAATGAATATTGGACTATTATCTAGAATGATAGGCAAGTTAACCAATTCCTGAGATTTTGTGGCAGAGTGGTTAAACCACTGAGCCTAGGGCTTGCTGATCAGAAGGTCGGCGGTTCGAATCCCTGTGACGGGGTGAGCTCCCGTTGCTCGGTCCCAGCTCCTGCCAACCTAGCAGTTCGAAAGCACATCAAAATGCAAGTAGATAAATAGGAACCGCTACAGCGGGAAGGTAAACGGCGTTTCCATGTGCTGCTCTGGTTTGCCAGAAGCGGCTTTGTCATGCTGGCCACATGACCTGGAAGCTGTACGCCAGCTCCCTCGGCCAATAATGCGAGATGAGCGCGCAACCCCAGAGTCGGTCACGACTGGACCTAATGGTCAGGGGTCCCTTTACCTTTACTTTAAACTCCACTTATCTGAAACACTGCCTGCTGGATTTTCAATGTACAGGTGAACCACTTAATGGTGCAGGCATTCTTTTGACTAAAAATGGAAAAAAGTATTTACAAGAATAACTCTGTAGAAAATATTCTCAAACAGCTACATCAACAAGCTGAAAAACAGGAACGTTTATATTTGGCTCTTTGAAAGCAAAAAGAAAGCAGGGAACAATCGCTGCAATTAAGATGGCTACGCTTTCTGAATTTATTTTCTCAAATACTACCATCAAGGAGGATGGTTTCAGAACACATCAGAAACTAATGCTCATAATTTATATGAGCAATTAAAGAGTTACTGATAAACACCAAACACATCTGACTGTTCCTCCTAAAGAAAGGATTTGTCATCCAAGCCGAGTATGAAAAACAAGTCACCTGAGACGTAAAGTATTTTAAAAAAAACCTACTGCAGACTTTTCCCCACACCTACCTGAGACATTCCATCTCCAACCACTCAACCCTCAATCTCCCCCTTCCTCGGTCCTCACCGACCCATAAATCATGTATGTTGACACTGCAAAAAGTCCCTGGGTTTAGCCCAAGCACTGATCTGACACAGTGAAGTTTCATATTTGCATTTGAAGTGCTCGGACTATATTTGTAGCGATTGTTAATTGTCTTGAACTAAGCTCGGGTTTTAGTTCCTTTTATTTAAGCAGCTTCCTCTCCCCATCAGAAACTGGCTGCTGAACGCAGTTTCTAGGGTGAGCCTAGCTCAATAAACCCCCTCTTATAGCACACCCATTCGCTCAAAGAATTCTGGGCACTGTAGGGTGTTAAAGGTTGCTGAGAATTGCGGCTGTGAGGGGCCTTGTAACTACAGTGCCCAGAATCCGTTGACGGTGAAAGCAGGCTTCAGAAATGCTTTAAATCAGGGGTCAGCAAACCTTTTCAGCAGGGGGCCAGTCCACTGTCCCTCAGACCTTGTGGGGGGCCGGACTATGGGGGGGTGAATGAATTCCTATGCCCCACAAATAACCCAGAGATGCATTCTAAATAAAAGGACACTTTCTACTCATGTAAAAACACGCTGATTCCTGGACCGTGGGTCAGATTTAGAAGACGATTGGGCCGGATCCAGCCCTCCCCCCCGGCCTTAGTTTGCCTACCCATGCTTTCAAGCATAGTGTGTGCACATTCATAGACGATCGGAAGCAAGGAAGTGAATCTGCAAGCTAGAGTTTTGCATGTTGTTGGCCACAATCATCAGATGTCACCTTGATGCCAAATTCCCCAATCTCAAGGGAGCATTACATTAAAACTGAGTATCAAAATTGTACATTCAGATAAATACATGTAGGATTCCAAGCATGCGTATACCAACATGGCCATCCATGTGAAGTGTGTGTTTCTGTGTAAAAGAACAAAAGAAACATCTCATATTTCATCCCAAAAATCCAGATAGCCAGGTTTATGACTTCTTCTTGTGAATGTAACCACCCATGCCACTTCTTATGAGTTTGTTTCATGAAGTTCTATTTTACTACTTGGGTTATATGGATAAAATTCAATAAAAATGCTTAAGGAAGGAAGGAAGATAAAGTAAGCATTAACCACTGTATGATATCTGTCTTAACGCTCTGCAAAAGAGCTTTATAAAGCGGAAATAAGAACATGGTTTGTTTTCCTTGTCGTAATTCTGTTTCAGTCTGTTTATTTGACATCCAGCCCATCCCTCTCTTTATATACATGAGAACAGTTGCTGAATGCCATTGTTCTTGCTTAATCATCATTGGGCAGTATTTGATTTCAATGTTTACAAAGAAAGAACGCTGCCTCTTGAGCTCCTATTATGTGTCATAAGAATGACAATCTAGGACCTTGGTTTTGGCAAGAGGTGAACTTGTTTTCTAGCTTATAAACACACTACGGACAACAGCGACAGCTATCCTGTGACTTTTCTGCCCTCTTTACGCCCTTGTGCTTGCTCTCTCTCACCGCCAGAACTGTTAAGAATCGACATCTCCAGCAGCCTGGAGGAAACTTGTTTGTTCTACCACAGATCACTGAACAGAAATGGTTCCTCACAGAGAGCGAGTGAAAGCAGCCAAAACATCGGTGGCATTCCTACTTATTGTTTTAAGTCATGCACGTCCAACAGGTAGATTGTGATCTACCAGTAGATCACTGGATGTCTGTGGTAGATCACTGCTAGATCACTGGCACCCCTAAAAAAAGCTTACTCAAAAATTTCCTCCTCCCTAAAAAAAGCTGAACAGCTATGACCTGAAGCCCTAAACAAAAATGGGCCTCCCTCCCTCCTAAAAGAAGCTCAACAAGTTTGACCTAAACCCCCCAAAACAGGGCTTCCCTTCCTTAAAAAAACTCAACAGCTTTGACCTGAACCCCCCAAAAGGGGGTAGATCACTCCCAGTTTTTAACTCTGTGAGTAGATCAGAGTCTCTTGGGAGGTGGCCACCCCTGTTTTAAGTGATGTGTTGTTTCGATGGGATTGTTTTACGGCATTAGATGTTTCTATTTTAATCGGGTCATTTTGTTACGCATTTCCATTATGGACGTTTATATTTAAACTTGGTGAAACTATTATACTTTGCAAACCGCTTACGATGAGGAGGGGGAGAAACAGCAAAGTATTTGTTCGTGCATTTGGGATACTATCAAGAACAGAAGAGTAAGAGGCAGATAGATACCTTTGATGGTTGACTAGCAGAACAACATCCCACAAAAATATCTTGGCTAGTCCTGCATAACTTATGTAAACTGAACTGTTCATGACAACAGTGAAGGGATGCAGCCTGTTCACAGCGAAAGATGAACAACCCAGATATAACTGACTACTGTTTGGTTGATTGATGGCTCTTTAGCCAGGTTATTGCAAAACCTGTCCTTGTGAACTTCCCCATTCAGTAGCTTTTTGGCTTTATTTCAACAAACCCCCCCCCCCCGGATGCTGACTCAAAAAGCTGCTGTTGTTTCAGGTAGGCAAGGTGCCTACCAGTTTGAGCCCTATCCCACGACCTTCTGCTAATCTCACACTTCTGAAAAGCGGGTGATGAAAGCCTGTTGGTCTTTTGCCCTGGGCTAGGTTGTCCAGGGCTGGGGGTGGCTAACGTGGTTCCATCTCGATGTTGTTGAACTCAGTTCCCACCAGTCCCAGCCACCGTGGCCCTTGGTCAGCAATGATGGGATCCCTGTACCCAGAGACATTTGGAAGGCTCTACATTGGCTATCCCTGCTTGAGGGCCTCTTAATTTTACCTTTAGCATTGTAGGGCGGGGATTCTGCGGCTCCTTCTCACGATGCTCAGTAACATCAGAAATCTCCGTTCATATGGGAGTCCACACTCATTGTTCCACACAAAGTTTGTTCGAGTTCCTAGGAGGGTGATGTTGACATGGGTAGAAGTGGCGTAGGCCTTCTTTTGCGCGACTGTGCGTTTCTGATGTTCAAGCAATGCAGATAGGGTTGCCAGACTCAATAGAGGACAGGACTTCTGTGCCTTTAATTGCCCTGCTCTCTTTCGAGTCTGGAAACCTTAAAGAGAAACCAGCAGACCCTTTGTTTAATTTCCGAGCAAAGGGTCTGCTGGTTTCTCTTTAAGGTTTCCAGACTCAAGAGAGAGCAGGGCAATTAAAGGCACAGAAGTCCTGTCCTCTATTGAGTCTGGCAACCCTAAATGCAGAAAGGATTTGCTTTAGCTCTTACACTGCTAAAGAAAGCATGGGAAAGGATTCTTCTTATTCTCTCTCCAACAGCCATGTTCTCAACTGATCTACCATGCAACTGGAAAGAACAAGAAGGCTTTTCTCGAAGCCTTCAATGTTTTCAAACCCCAGCACACATCTTTAACCCCGAGAGGCCCCCCACTTTTACATATTTACCATTGATGTGCATCTTTCTCTTCCTCAGCTGCTTCTGGACGGGAGTTCGTTGTGGAACTGGCGCTGCTCAGGTCTGCAAGCATTTCACAGCATCCGCACAATGTCACCATCATCAAAATGTCAGCCCAGACTTTTTGATGCGTCGTATCTGAATTTCCACTTATTGCAGAAAGTCTGACAATCAGGGCCGGCCCACCCATGGGGCAAGGTGAGGTGGCTGCCTCGGGCAGCAGGATTCATAGGGGCAGCAGATCCAGCCTCCAAGGAATGCATCAGCCACTGCTGTGGCCGGAGTGGCAGCAACAACAACTGTGGTCCACTTCTTAGAGGCTGGACCTGCCACCTCCTCAAATTCTGCCTCTACAGCAACTTCCTGACCAATAGGGGACACTCCTGGGCTCCACCCGCCCCCAGGCAGGAATATATAATATATAGACCCTCCAGATGCATTCGGTGAAGGTTGTTTCACTGTTGGGGATGTCAAACAGCAGAAAATTGTGACTTTAAAAAAATTAGGGAACGGTGGAGGCTAATGCGCAAAACACACACTTGGGGAAACTGGATCTGAACAACTCATTTGTGATAAAAAAATGTCCCCATCTGGAAGCGACCTTTGCTCCCTTCAAGGAAAATAATGGCATCACTGGTGTAATTGTGGTTGCAAAGACATTAAAGGAAGGACTATCCTCGAGAGGTCCGGAAGGTGGCAACACGAGAACAGGGCCTTCTCTGCAGTGGCTCCGCGTCTGTGGAATACTCTCCCCAGGGAGGTTCGCCTGGCGCCTTCATTATACACCTTTAGGCACCAGGCAAAAACGTTCCTTTTTAACCAGGCCTTTGGTTGATCTGATTTATATCCTATGCCCTTTTAAAATGTGTTTGTGTGTGTATGTGGTGGTGTTGGGGCTATTGGGTTGCTGTTTTTATTTTTATCATGTATTTTGTGGTTTTGTATCTTGATTTTATTCTGTGAACTGCCCTGAGACCCCAGGGTATAGGGTGGTGTATAAATTCAAATAATAATCATAATAATATCCTAGTCAGTCAGGAGTCAAAGCTGTTTACAGAGTAAAGGATCTTCCCAAGGGCACAGACGGTCAGAGAGCAGGTTCTTACAGAAGCAGGCTGAGCTCACCAGATACAAAAAGGAACTGAGAATGAGCTCTAGGAAAGCCAGGCAAGCTGACTCAGCAAAGAGACTACCTAACAGCCCCAATGGCAGAAGCAGTCTGAGGGCCAGGAGGTTGAAATGACTATGCACTGGTGTGTTTGGAAGCCATGGATGTTGCGAAGCAAATGCTAAGTATGTGGAAGCAAGCTTGAATGCAGTGGATTTCAACCCATATTATGTACAGATGCTCCCTTTTTTGTACTCCATGCCAGCCACGCCTGCTCAACCCAGGATCTCCTTGGCTTGAATGCAGATCCTCCTCGTCTTCTCATTCTCTGCTGGGATGGAAGAGGGGGGGAAAGAGAGCATGAGAGGAAATCATTGCAGAGAGGAAATGATGTCGTCATAAGAGATGGAAGCTTAGACCAAGAACGGTTCCACCATCCTCGGCATAACGGCTGTGAAAATGAGAAATATCTCAGAGTCCACAAAGCCCTTCTAGCTGAAAGCTAGAAGACTCAACGTCGCAGAGGCTTAGCTAATTTCAGGGAAGGAATTCTTAAAATTCCACCCAGAGAAAGATAAAAACCTGATTCCAGGTGGGCTGTGCGTGTTTAGTGGAGCCTGTAACCATGACTGTTCCCTCAGAGGCACTAGATGAGAGATTGCTATAGATAAAAAAGGATTCAGCGAAGGCTTAGAACCAGAGAATGTGGCTTAGGTGAACCCTATAAAAAAATGTCTGGTGGAATTTATAAAAGAGGAATGGCAGAAGAAGCTTGTAGTTGGTTAGTTAGTTAGTTAGTTAGTTAGTTAGTTAGTTTGTTTGTTTGTTTAGGAAAATTTATAGACCGGTTAATCTGAAAAACCTCTAAGAGGTGGACACCATAAGATAGTTAACAATGCAGATAAAAATAGCATATACATATACACAAAACGACCTGTTATATATTACAGAAAGCTGTTTGTTCGCTACACATTTGGACACCTCTTAAGATATCGTAACCAAGTTTTGCATGATGGTTCCTGAGATCCAGGAGCAGGTTTTGTCTATGTTTGGTCACAATTGGATGACATTTTCAATTAAGATGGCAGACCGAACCTTTCATGACAGCACTGATTTTAACCACTGATTTCAAAAGGACACTGATCTTTTAAAGTTTCTTAGAATTCCCAAACAACACTGGTTACTAGACTGGTAATTTCCCATAAAACACAGACAAAAGTAGCAAGGTTTTAAAATAATTTTCAACAGAACATGGATAAAACCAGCAAAAGTAATATGGTCTCTGAGAGCAGTAGGGGGAAATAAAATTCTGAGGGAGGAATCTGACAAGTAAATTGGATGTTCTTGCTAATTGGTTGTGCTAGAATAAGTGAAGGTTTATATCAGGAGAGCTGAACTTGTGGCCCTCCAGATATTGTTGGACTATGGCGCTTATCTTTCCTGACCATTGGACCGCAATACCTCAAGGACCCCCTCTACCCATATGAACTGAAGCAAACCCTGTGATCATCATCTGAGGCCCTTCTTCACGTGCCTCGCCAGTGAGAGATCTTTTTAAAATAAATTATACTTTATTAAATTGCGAATTAAAAAAGTACACACACAATCACACAAAGAGAAAGAATTATCAAAATCATAACAAACAAAACAGAGCATCCAAAAAGGACAAAGAACAAAAAAAAATTATAATAACATACAAAATCATAATCAAAACTTTTCAGTTCCAGATCCAAACTTATCAGTTCCAGATCCAATTCACCATAAATAAATAATAATAATAATAACAACAACATACAGTGGTGCCTCGCTTAACGAATGCCCTGCTTAACGAAATTTCCGCTTAACGAAATGATTTTTTGAGCAGAGGTTGCCTCGCTAGACGAATTGGTTTTATGAAAAATTCGTCTAGCAACTCGCGGTTTCCCATAGGAATGCAATGAAATTAAATTAATGCGTTCCTATGGGCAAAAAAAAAATCCAAAAAAAATCAATGCCTTCCTATGGGATTCACTAGATGAATTTTTCGTTATAAGAAAAGACCCGTGGAACGAATTAAATTCATCTAGCGAGGCACCACTGTATACAAAAAAGTAATAATTGTTGTAAACATAATCATGAAGTAAATCATAAGACAACTGGGAAACACTGGCTTGAGAGTGCTCCAATTAGAGAACAGCCTTTACCAAAGGTGCCATGGGCTTTGATGAAAGGGGGAAACGTGCTAAGAGGAAGGCACACTTGGCAAACCTTCACCGTGATCAACTCCTGCCTGGAAACCTATGTCCCCACTGTGGAAGGACGTGTGGATCCAGAATGTGGCCTCCACAGTCACTTATGGACTCCCTGTTAAGACCGTGTTCATGGAAGACAATCTTACTCGGCTATGAGTGATAGAAGGAGAAGGAGAAGGAGAAGGAGAAGGAGAAGGAGAAGGAGAAGGAGAAGGAGAAGAAGCCCTACTTACAGACAGATCCAAATCCTAGGAACCCTTTTGGCTACAGCAGTTACAAATATGGCTTTTCCTTCCCTCCATGTCAGGGATGGGGAACCTCTGCCCCTTGAGATGTTGCTGGACACCCATCAACCCAAGCCAGCATGACCAACAGGCAGGGATAATGGGGACTGTAGTTCAACAACATCTGGAGGGCCACATATCCCCATTCCTGCTTTATGTAGCGTTGCAGCGTTGCAGCAACCCAACATAGGCTGGATTTGAAAATGAAAAGTTTACTGAGCACATGATTCAGAACTGTAGCTCACTGAAGCAAAAGCATGAACAAAAGAGGAGATAAATGTTACTGTCCCTTTGTAGTTATACAACACCGCTAGGCATTCCAATTCAAAGCAGCCCCTTCAACTTGCATTACAGATAGGATGGTTCTACTTTAAGCTACGTGGTTTTCGAGGTGGCTGGCAAGCCACCCAAATGGGTAACATTCTTGATGTGAACTAAGGGACACAGTTTGAAAGCCACAATGCCGTATGATTAATTTTTTTTTACATATGATGTCACCCATGGAAGTTATTATACACCAGAATTTTGATTCAAGTTTGGGAAAGAATGGGCAAGCAACTTCCTCTGTCACTGTTTCGTAATTCTATATGTGCAAAGATGACTTAGCATTGCTCTGATGATTATGCATCATTTTTTAAAATAATAAAATCCCTTTGTCATCCTGTGACAGCTGCTTGTAACAATTCAACACATTAATTGCTTCACATGATAGTAGGGGAAAGGTTGATTAATGCCACAAATGACTCCTCTTCTGCAACTTTTTTCAAAAGGCATTTAGCATTTGAGAAAATTGAGTAATATCCTGATTTTTAAAATGTTATCTATTAATTTTTAAAATAACTTTCAAGCTCTTCTTCCCAAAGAATGTGAATAAATGTCTCAAAGCAACTCACAGCAATTTGTGAACAACAATAACACACTAGAAGTGAGCATCAACTAATAATAATTTATCAATGAAAATATCCTCCCTGCTTCACAACAGGCATGATCGCCAAGAAAAAGTCCAGCTAAAATGGCCACAAAAACCACAATGAGCAGTCATAAGCCTGGGAGTATAGAAACATTTTTTCCCATTTAAATAAACATTCACAACTTTATGGATAGGGAATAGGTCAGGCATCCCCAAACTGTGGCCCTCCAGATGTTTTGGCCTACAACTCCCATGATCCCTAGCTAACAGGACTAGTGGTCAGGGAAGATGGGAATTGTAGTCCAAAACATCTGGAGGGCCGAAGTTTGGGGATGCCTGGAATAGGTAATGTAATAAAAGGGAAAATATGATATTTGTAGAAAATAGTAGGATATATAATGAGGTTAATAAATCAGAAATGGAAGCCAAGAGAAGTCCAAAAGGGGGGGAGGGAGAGATGTTTATGTAAGCTGTATGTTATAAGTATATTTGTAATGAGAGAAAACTAATTTTAAAAAAAAATTAAAAAGAGAAGGAAGGGGGCTGGGCTTTGTTGGTACCAGCGCTCAAGCAGCCACCATTTTAAGCAGCCCCTCTCTGGAGCCCTTTCACGCGCCACTCATTGTCCCGCCACCAGCCCCCTGTCGCTTGCAAGACACAGGTAAGCAGCCCCCGGGGCTCGTCTGGTGCTGTGGAAAAAGGAGGGGATAGTCGTGGGGGGTGGCTTATAGGTCCGGCCCCCACATGGTCTGAGGGACAGTGGACCGGCCCCCTGCTGAAAAAGTTTGCTGACCCCTGATCTAGTCTGTTTTCCTCTTCCTCTCCCTGGAAGGGTCAGGCTGGGGAGGCGCTCTCCACCCTTCCCCTTCCTCTGCCCAGTCCCTGACACCTTTCAGCTCACCTTTTTTTATGCTTTATTGAGATTAAAAAGAAATAACAGACAAAAGAGTCATCCAGAAAAAGGAGAAGGAAAGGGTAATATTTGTTACATCACACGACACCCCATTCTGCATCTACCACTTAGCCCAGGCATCCCCAAACTTCGGCCCTCCAGATGTTTTGGACTACAATTCCCATCATCCCTGACCACCAGTCCTCTTAGCTAGGGATCATGGGAGTTGTAGGCCAAAACATCTGGAGGGCCGCAGTTTGGGGATGCCTGACTTAGCCTATCTAGCGCACTATTTATTTTTCTTCTCTTTTGTTAGGTAAAGGTAAAGGGACCCCTGACCATTAGGTCCAGTCGTGACTGACTCTGGGGTTGCACGCTCATCTCGCATTATTGGCCGAGGGAGCCGGCGTACAGCTTCCAGGTCATGTGGCCAGCATGACAAAGCCGCTTCTGGCAAACCAGAGCAGCACATGGAAACGCCGTTTACCTTCCTGCTGTAGCGGTTCCTATTTATCTACTTGCACTTTGATGTGCTTTCGAAAATGTTATATTCTCTTCTCCATCCATCAAGCCATGGAAGTCATTCAAGGTCTGCCACTGGCAACATGTTATTACAGTAGTCCTTAAGATATTTTTTGTACGTGTCCCATTTCCTAATAAATGTTTGATCTGTATGACCTCTCAGTTTTTCTGTGTCATTATTGCCAACTCGCCGTATTCCAACAGTTTACTTTGCCACTTCAGTTTTGTCGGAATTTCCCCACCTTCCCAATTCATAGCAATTAATATTCTCGCAGCACTGCCGCGCTGGGCAGGGCAGCATTCGAATATTACAGGGCAAGTACGCAACCTCGCTCCTCTAGCCTGCAAAGCTTCTACACTGCCTTGCATGAACTCGCTCAGTGAATCACTGTTTGGGCCACCAAAGTTTGCATAAGAACGGAATACTGAAACCTTGTCATCATCACGTGAGGCTGAGGTCACTGGTGTGGTCACTGGGGTTTGCATTTGGTAAGTTTAGCATTGCTACTTCTCTTCCCCTTCCCCTCCTGCCTTTTGTTCACTAGTGCCACCTGCTGGGTCTTGAGGAGTATTGCAATAAAAATTCCTTCTCTTTCTCTCTCTCCCTCCCCCCACCCACTGCCTTTTTGTTGTTGTTTAGTCGTTTAGACTGCCTTATTACTATTATTATTATATCTTGGGACCACAGTGCCACCCCGTCCCAATCTATATAAATGTAAACTGGGTATGTTCCTTCGTCTCCTATGCATAGCTGGCAAGTCTCCCGTTTTCCCCAGGAAATCCCCGTTTTTCCAGCTGTTCCTAGCTGAAAAAACGGGTTTTTTTGTTTTCCCCCGGTTTATTCTGGCGCGGCGGCCATTTTGGAACTGGCCGGAGCATGCTCAGAAGCGACTTTTGATGCTGCTCTGCCCAGTTCCAAAATGGCTGCAGTGCGAATTCTGGCGCGGTGGCCATTTTGGAACTGGGCAAAGCAGCATCAAAAGTCACTTCTGAGCATGCTTCGCCCAGTTCCAAAATGGCGGCAGCGCTACTTCCGGTCTGCTATTTCCAGCCCGGTCCCTTATTTCTCTGACAGCAACTTGGCAGGTATGCCTATGTTCTACAAAACCACTTGACCTATAGCATTGAAATTTGGACACAAAGTCAAATGTGACTGCGTGAGTGTCCCCAGACCGTTTTCAAACACAGATGTGTCAGCTACGCCAGATAAAACCTCGTGTTCCAGAACTCACAAATCACCCGCAAGTGCATGCTGGGAGCACAGGAGAGATTGCAACACAGCGCCCTCTAGCAACGGCTACACTGGTACTACACCAAGGAAACATACCCTCTCCACAGGCTCGGCTTTACAGACTAGGCCGCTTTCCAGACTACGATAGGCTGAGTGGAGGTAGGGCCTTGCCTGGAGGGGGGAGGGGGCAGAATAGGGGGCAGGGATAAGTAACGGGTCGAAACAGGGTGGGGGGAGGCACAGGGATGAAACCTGCCCTCTCCACAGTATCTCGGCTCGGCTTTGCAGGCTAGGCCGCTTTCCAGACTAGGCCGAGTGGAGGTAGGGGCCTGCCTGGGTGGGGGATGGGGGGCCCGAATAGGTCATGGGTCAGGACAGGGTGGGCCCAATCACAGGGATGAACCAGGGGGTGGTATTGCAATAAAAAATCCTTCTCTTTCTCTCCCCCCAACTGCCTTATTACTATTATTATTATATATTGGGACGCGGGTGGCACTGTGGTCTAAACCACTGAGCCTCTTGGCTTGCCGATTGGAAGGTTGGCGGTGCGAATCCATGCGACGAATCAATGGTGGTTGTTGTTGTTGCTGCTTTAAAAAGCATGATTGCTCTATGACTGTGGTGTCCAAACTTTTTTTCAAAGAGGGCCAGTTTTTATGAAGCGAAGGGCCGTAAGGGCCAACCAAAGCTGTTGAGCTTCTTTTAGGATTGCAGTTGTTGAGGTTTTTTTGGATTTTACCCCAGGAAATAAACTGCCACAGGGGCTGGATTAAACTGACCGGCGGGCCGGATTAGGCCCCCAAAACAGACTTTGGACATGCCTGCTCTATGAGGTTAAGGTTGTTCCCTTTCCCCTTATTCTCAGGGGAGCTCAGAATAGGAGCCGAATGTGAGATGCCTCAGTAAGTGAGGTTTCTATACCCCTGCACTGCAAAACAAGCTGTGTTCTGTTACGCCCATATCTCAGGAATGGACAACTGTCCCCTTTAAGAACCACAAGAATCTTACCCAGCCATAAAACCGTTGCTTTTGCACAGCACTCTTTAATGTGAGATGCCCCCAGGCAAGACTTGCAAACCAGAAACTTGCTCAAACACCACTCTGCTTCTGGAGAAGGGGAGCCGGTGGCTCTGTGGTCTAAACCACTGAGCCACTTGGCCTTGCCGATCGGAAGGTCGGCGGTTCGAATCCCCATGACGGGGTGAGCTCCCATTGCTCGGTCCCAGCTCCTGCCAACCTAGCAATTCAAAAGCATGCTAGTGCAAGTAAATAAATAGGTTTCACTGCAGCGGGAAAGTAAACGGCGTTTCCGTGCACTCTGTCTTCTGTTACGATGTCCTGTTGCACCAGAAGCGGTTTAGTCTTGCTGGCCACATGACCCGGAAAGCTCTCTGTGGACAAATGCCAGTTTCCTTGGCCTGAAAGCGAGATGAGCACAACAACCACGTAGTTGCCTTTGACTAGACTTAACCACCCAGGGCTCCTTAACTTTACCTATTATTATATTTTTTGAAATTCCTTCCAGTAGCACCTTTTAGAGACCAACTACGTTTGTCATACCAATGACAAACTTAGTTGGTCTCTAAGGTGCTACTGGAAGGAATTTTTTAATTTTGTTTCGATTACGGCAGACCAACACGGCTACCTACCTCAAAACCAGGGCAGGTTCGTAGGAGGGAATAGGGCTTTTCAGATCGCCTGAACCTGAGCCATATTTAGCACCGTGTTTACATGAACCTAATCCACCATCGAATCGAATGCACATCTCAGTTTTCAGAACCTTGAAACCAAAAAGAGTATTTGCTGGCGAATGTAAATGTGCCATCGAATCTAATGTGTACCTTAATTTTCGTAACGTAATTTGACCAAAAAAGGTGTGCTTTAGATTCGAGTAAATATGGTAATTCTCTGGGAGTCAAGAACTCTCCTCGAGATCCTATCTCCCAGTTCTCAGGACTTTATCTATTCATTCCCTGCCTTTCAAATGCATGATCAGGATGGCTTCCCATAAAATATTATTAAATGCCCTATATGTATTTAAAGACACTAAAGACAGCAAATTTTATAAAAGTAGCATCCATTTTAACATCACTTCTAAACAAAAGTTAAAATCCTTTGGGGGAAAAAATCCAGAATGGGTGCATGGGAATTAGGACAGCCAAAAGATATAAGTCTTAATTGTATTGTAAGATTATGCCACCTGCAGGTACACTGAGAATATTTGCTGGTTCTGGATTACTGCACTGACACAACTGAAACCAGCTGGATGTACCAAGTGCTTATTTAGGGCAGGCTCCCCACAAATGGTGCCCTCTAGATGCTTTGGTCTCCAACTCCCATCAGCCCCAGTTAGCACAACCAAGGACCAGGGATGAATGGAGTTAATTCAATTGGTTGGGAGGGCTGACCTGCTGGAGAGCATTCCTCCTCTTGCAGTGAAGACTGAATTTGGGTAATAAGTCAGTCTGTGACTCCACCTTGTGGGAAAGAGTTGTGTATGCACAGATATATATATATATATATATGTACCATCATAGTATCATAGAGTTGTAGAATCGGAAGGGTCCCCAAGGGTAGTGTAACCCCCTGCAAAATGCAGTCATCTCAGCTAAAGCATCCATGACAGATGGCCAGGCAACCTCTGCTTAGAAACCTCCCAGCTCGCGTGGGAATCTGTTCCACTGCCAAACAGCTCTTACTGTCTGGATGTTGTTCCCCATGTTTAGTCGGGAACTTCTTTTCCGTAACTTGAATCCATTGGTTTGGGTCCTGCCCTTCCGAGGAGGAGAACACAAGTTTGCTCCATCCACCACGTGACAGCCTTTTAGATACTGGAAGATTGTTATCATATCTCCTCTCAGTCTCCTCCTATCCAAGCTAAACATACCGAACTCCTTCAACTGTTCCTCATAAGGCTCAGTTTCCAGACCCTTGATGATCTTGGTTGCTCTCCTCTGCACACCTTCCCGCTTGTCAATATTCTTCTTAAATTGTGGTGCCCAGAACCAGACATTTTTTTCTGAAGGAGGCTCTTGTTGAGAGTCGAGCAGATCTGCACAAGGTATGCATAGCTGCCAAGTCTCCCGTATTCCCCGGGAAATCCCCGTTTTTCCAGCTGTTCCTAGCTGAAAAAACAGGGTTTTTTTGTTTCCCCCCAGTTTATTCTGGCGCGGCGGCCATTTTGGAACTGGGCGGAGCATGCTCAGAAGCGACTTTTGATGCTGCTCTGCCCAGTTCCAAAATGGCTGCAGTGCGACTTCTGGCGCAGCGGCCATTTTGGAACTCGGCAAAGCAGCATCAAAAGTCACTTCTGAGCATGCTCCGCCCAGTTCCAAAATGGCGGCAGCGCTACTTCCGGTCTGCTACTTTCGGCCCGGTCCCTTATTTCTCCGACAGCAACTTGGCAGGTATGGGTATGGGACTCACCACCAGGCTGAAAATGTTCTTCCAGCCACATGTGGCGGCCTAGCAGCAGCTCCACAAGTTGCCATTTCTGTGTGGCTTAGTGTCTCGAAGCAGCATAAACCTAACAAGACAAGCCACAAGACCTGAGTGAATCAAGCTTGGCTTGTTATAAATAGTGCAGTTCTGCAACAACAGTATCCAGATAGTTCACAGGTTTTGGAATGAGATATGAACTTGAGCTCCAGATTGTCAAAGGGAAGCCTTTGCCCTGCACATCCTTTTGATGATTGGGAAGGTGCGCTGGCGATCTCACATGCACGCCATGGGCCCCCTCAATGTTGGGCCTACTCAGCGCTTCTGTCACTCACCCACCCCCATTCCAGTATAACAGGTAAGGGTCAGATGCCATCTCAAGTCCAGAAGGTATAATAGGAAAGCCCATCCCTTCTCCCCAAGATAGCGAGCCCCACCTGGGCTGCGGGGCTGCGTCCTGGTCAGGCCATAGCTCTCCTGACGGATGATTTGGTCTGGAGCCACAGTGTGGAAATAAAGGATGAAATGGCCCACCAGATACCAAGCACTCTACTATTCAAAGGAGGCCCCAATGTTTTTATTGCAATCCCCTTCTCCATGTGCCTAATTTGAATTAATCCATTTTAATCTAACATGCAAATTCTCTAAACTTCCTTATTTGAAAAATCAACAGTTTTTTGTACAATCTGGTTTGTTCTCAGTAACCACAATTATATTATCAACATATGGAAGCAGAAAAGTTATTTTCCCATTTTGTTGTTTTCCCCATGGAGACATCGGTTGAAAGCACTACATTTCACGAGGCCCCACAAAAATGAGCCCTCTGTGCCCTAGTGAGGTCCAGATTTTGCCGAAATCCTGACACCATCCGATTCATTCCAAACCAGTGCCAAATGTCAGGAAAGGGCCCCCTGCAACGTTTGGCAGTGAAAACACCATGTTTCATGGCCCCCACAAAATGACCCCTTGGCGCCCTAACTCGCAGGGTCAAAAATTCACCGAAAATCCAGCGTCACACAATTCACTCCAAAGCAGCACCAAACGGCGAGATTAGGCCCCCTGCAACGCTTGGTGGTGAAAACCCCACATTTCTTTTTCTTTTCTTTTTTAAAAAATAATCTTTATTTAAATTCTTTAAAAATTTACACAGAAATTTACAGAGAAATAATACGATAATTCAAAAATAATCAAAAAGAAATGCATAACCATACAAATTAGAAAGAAAAAAGAAAAAAGAAACAGACAAAAGAAAAATTGAGTTTAAAAATTGACTTCCCATTGTTTGTACATCACTTCTCTCAATACAAATTCATTTCTTGCTATATCTATTCCTTTATCTAATCCAAAACACTAACCAGAGGAGTTTCCCCTAATTTAATCTTTCATACAATTCATACAATTCTCCCTGTGTATATCTCAATCTAAGCAAATCACCAGTTCCGTTCTTATACCTTCTTTATTCAGATAATCTTCCGCATATTTTCATTCAATCTTGGGTTTTTGTTTAATTACATTTCTAATAGCTGCTGTCATCTTGGCTAAATTAATAAATTCTACTAATTTAATCTGCCATTCTTCAACTGTTGGAAAACCCCCCCATTCCACAATGCCCCACAAAATGAGCCCTCGGCACCCTAACCCATGGGGTCAAGATTTCGCCGAAAACCTGACATCATCCAATTCACTCAAAATCAGCAACAAATGCCGGGAAAAGGTGTCCTGCAATATTTGGCAGTGAAAACACTAGGTTTCACAGCACCCCACAAAATGAGCCCTTGGCGCCCTAACCTGCGGGGTCAATATTTCCTCATAAATCCTGGCTTTCCCCTGTCAAACACCATTGACTTGTGGTGTAGCCGGAAACCTGGAACAATATTTTATACACCCTGTTCGCTGAAATCATCCTGTTAGAAGCACTTGAGCTTCCCGTTCCTGGTTCCTAGGAATCAGGGAAAGCAAGCTACAGGTTCCTCATCCCTGTTCAAAAAAGCAGGTGGCTTCCCCCAAATGATCCTGGGAATTGTAGTTTGTTAGGGGATCTGGGAATTGTAGTTCTGTGAGAGGGAAGCTGCAATGCTCCAGATCAGGCATCAGCAACCTCCAGCCCATGGGCCGGATCCGGCCCACAGAGGCCGTTTATCTGGCACACGAACCGCCTGCTCGGCAAGTCCCCTGCGCACTGCGCTAAACCGGTGCAGCGTGGCGTGGGGACTCGCCGAGCGGCACCGGAAATGACACCTGCGCAGACGCCAGAAATCGCTTCTGCGCAGAAGCGATTTCCAGCATGCACAGCCGCAAAAGCGATTTCCGGCACTGCGGACATGCGCAGAAGCGATTTCCGGCACCCCGGACATGGGCAGCGCGGCGCCGGAAATCGCTCCTGCGCATGTCCGGCCCACAGACGATAGTCTGTGGGAATGCTCCGGCCCACGGCCGGAAAACGTTGCCAACGCCTGCTCCAGATCATTTGGGGGACGTCACATGCTTTAAAGGGCCATTGGATACACTTTTAATTATAGGATCAAAGAATTGCAGAGTTGGAAGAGATCCCAAGGGTCATCTAGTCCAACCCCCTGCAATGCAGGAGTCTCAGCTAAAGCATCCATGGCTGATGGCCCTCTAACCTCTGCAGGAAAAACCTCCAAGGAAGGAGAGTCTACTGCCTCCAGAGGGATACCTTTCCATTTTCAAGCAGCTCTTCCTGTCCAATAGTTCTACCTGAAGTTGAGTCGGAATCTCCTTTCCTGTAACTTGAAGCCATGGCTTCAGGTCCTGAGGGCCTCAGGAGCGGAAGAAAACAAGCTTCCTCCCTCCTTCCTGTGACGGCCCTTGAGATATGGACACAGGGCTGCATGGTGTGGCTCTCATATCAATGTTCTGAGAGAGAGAGAGCAAAACGTTTCTCTCTCCCCTTTCTCCACCCCATGCAGAATTGCAAGGGGTCAGTGCATCTGGCTGGGAAGAAGATGGTCGGAGTTTGGAGCCCAGCCAGGGCTGGCAGTGGGCAGGATCCTTGCATTGCCGGGGGTTGGACTCGATGACCTTTGGGATCTCTTCCAACTCTGCCATGCTATGATTCTATCAAGCAGCTAAAGGAAGGGGCAGGGGAGCAAGATGCAGAACAAGGGGAGGCACAACCACATACGCCAACAGCACCCTCTTATGACCCACAGTGGCTCATCCCAGCACACTTTCACCCACCCGCACCCATTTTATTCTTCTTAATTCAGCTGCCTGACAACCCAGCAGCCTGGCCCCTGTTTGTCATCTGATGTCACAAAGTGCTGCTTTGCAAGCAAGCCTTATAGTGCCCTTCAAGAGGGATGCCTGTCAGATGATGGTGAGATCCTTGCCAAGATCCTTTCCCATCACTGATCATGAATAGGAACTGTGAAGGTAAGAGGAGCCCGAGGCCCAGAGGAGATGAGTAACATAGAAATAGTATTATTACGGTATATTTGAATAGTCAAGTTACTTTAGTCAAGTTACTTTAGAGCCGGTCTAATGTAAATACTGTCTGTTTAAGAGAAACAGGTGCCGGTGTTTCTGTTAATTGCTCACAGGCGTGGGCACTGCTTCTTGTATATAAGGCTCTGCCAGAAAGCCTTCTGTATCTCTAAGTTACATCTTTCAGTTTGATTCATCTCTAAGTAGATCACTCTCTCAGTGGTTCTCAGTTTAAGAGATTCCTTAGTTGTATCTTAGTATGAGAGTTGCTTAGTTATAATGCTAGTTTGCTGTTAATTCTCGGGTAGTTTAATGGGAGTTTTGTGGGAGTTTTGGAAAGTGGGTAGATAACATTGCTAAGAGAGAAAGCATTTATCTTTAGTTTAAAGTCTCTTTAGAGTCAGTTTGTATTTCAGTTAAAGAAACCCAACCGTTTATATTTTCATCTGCATACTTTTACAAGTGTGCAGCTAGTAAGGGGTTTCATATAAGGGAGATAATACCCTACGCTCTTGGTGGTGTTTTCTTAGCCAGGTCAACTTCTGACTGTGTATACTCTGCGTGAAGCGTACTTTAAAGGCGTACTGAAAACTGGGATATATGATTTAGATTAAGCAAGTTTCAATACCCAGTTTTCTCCAATATTATTCTTATTATATATATATTATTTTCCAATAATTGCTAGCGTCACCCGCCACTGGTTCATGTGGCTTGGCTCTCTGGCTTGATTTGTCCACAGATGTTGTCAGCTTGGCAGGTCCTCAGCTGTGGTCCCCTGTTGTGAATATCTGGCTGGTTACAGGGTTGAACCATACAGCCTTTCCATGCCTCTATTCTCTGAACTTTAAGGCTGCGTACACCTCACAACCTGAAGTCATGGGGTCAATCCATTAAATGTCAACCTACAGACCTATCGTTACTATCGTTACTAAACATGTTCTAGATCATTTTCAAGAGAATTTCCCAAAGTTTCACGATCTTGCCACTGTGTGGGATGGGTTTTAATAGGTCGGAGAGTATACGTTAATTGAAATTTATCCCTCCAGATACCCACAAATGTGAGATGAACAGAGTTTTAAAATCCCCTCCTTGACAGCAAAACTGAAACCTTAGGAGTTAGGCTGCGAAACCTTGTTTTGAGCAAGCCCAGCTATGAAGGAAGCTGCCCACTTCAGAAAGAGTCAGGGAACAAGCTGAGAAGTTTAAAAAGGAGCCTTCCTGACTTTATTCTCATACATTGGTTCATAGCAACAGTAGCAGTAAAAACTATGCAGGCAAAATACTGTTACTGATTTGCAGGGACACCCTTAAACCCTAGAGATTAATAAATGGTAGGATTTTGATGATTTGGAGTATTGAAAGGAAGATTGGAAGTCAGTGGGCCAGTGCAGGCTCCGATTTCTTTCCAAGCCAGGGCCTCACCTGGGATAGAGACAGGAACAAGCCAAAAGGGGTTGGTGGCCCATCGGAGAGCCTGGGAGAAATGGCTTGGATTCCAGAGCTGCCCTGCTGTGGGGGACAAGCCCCTCTCGACAGGACCCTGCTGTCAGATGCAGACTCCACGCAGACGGAAAGTGCAAATGGGTGAACACGAAGTGCAATATGCTCCTTTCTCTCCAGGAGAGCAGGGGAAAGGGCCTCACACAGAGCCCTCGTTGCCAGTTGTATTTCTAAGGTCCGAGCCCCTGCCTCTCAGCAATGCAGCTGTGAGGACTGAGCCCCTTTTCATGCTTCAAGAGCCCCAAATGGAGCATGTGTACACATCTTTTGGTTTTAAGGGAAAGGCGTCTGGTGGGCTTCATCTTGAACAGGGCAGGAGCGTCGTGAGATTTCTTTCGTATTCTTGCTTTGCACCATCGCTGCGTGTGACCCTTGAGAAAGAGGTTCCTGCCCCAAGGGGCTTACAATCTTTAATTTGACACAGGGAGGGAGCAGGGAAAGCTTGAGGTCCAGGGTGGATCCTGAGTCCTGCTGCAGGACATAAACCAGGACATAATCTCTGAGTTTAGACTTTGGGATTCCCGGACATTTCCCATCTGTAACCTCTTCCTGTGTTTTTAGTTTCCTTTCTGTCTGCCAGGTCCAAAGCCAGGTCGCACACCGAGGCTGCTCTGGCTCCAGAAAGAATGTGAGGCGGACAGAGAAGATATGGCACGTTAATTCCATGGGGGAATCCATTCCCCACATGTGCCAGGAGGTCTTGGCGCCAACCTGAGAGTAACAGGGCTGGGGTGGGGGTGGGGGTGGGGAACAGGCCCGTCTCTCCCCAGCCCCTCGCCCCACTCCTTCCAAGCCAGGGGTCGGGCCGTCATGTGCCCAGGCAGGAGTAGCGAGCATTGGCAGCCAGTGGTGGCGTGGGCATGGGCAGGATGGCAGGGGTGCTTGTTCTGCCTCCCCCCCCTGCATCAGCTGGCCAGGCACCCTCGCCCATTCTCAGGCTGTCCTGAGTTTTGGGGCTGGCCCTATGTCCCCATCGCAGGAGGGCCCTGCCTCCGCTGGCTTGCCTTCCCCTGCACTGCTTCTGGGATGTGCCTGGTGGCCGGCAGCAGACTGAGGATGGGACGGAGTTGGGAAGGCAGGCGGGGGGGGGGATATTGAGGGGGCTGTGCGCCAGAAGAAAATCACCGGGGAAGGTCATCAGGGAGCTCTATCCCCTAGAGCAGTGGTCCTCAACCCTGGGCCTCCAGATGTTTTTGGCCTACAACTCCCATGATCCCTAGCTAGCAGGACCAGTGGTCAGGGATGATGGGAATTGTAGTCTCAAAACATCTGAAGGCCCAAGGTTGAGGACCACTGCCCTAGAGTGCATGACTATGCCAACAAATGTGACATCCTTCTTCCTGCGCAGGGCCATGGTTTGAGAAAGGCTCTGGCCAAGCAGCAGCCCAGCGATGTCATGATAAAAACCAAAATGTGCAGTATTCTGAGGTAGAGGAAGTTTTTTCCCCAGTCATCTTGCCAGCTGGAGGAAGAAGGCCTGATTTAGATATTCCTATCGTTTTATGGGGAGGATTTCTCTTCGGTCCACCTGGGCAGGACAAGGGGCGTGATTCTCTCCCATGCCAAAAGCACATCCCAAGGTTGGGTCTGGGCAGCTTTAGGATGGCACGACCAGTGCAGTCACACTGGGTACCATGCTGCAGAAGGTGCAAAAACCATGCTGAAGAACAAGAGGGAGGAGTGCCAAATTTTAATAATAATAATAATAATAATAATAATAATAATTTATTATTTATACCCCACCCATCTGGCTGGGTTTCCCCAGCCACTCTGGGTGGCTTCCAACAGAAAAAATGAAATAAAATAATCTATTAAACATAGGGTTGCCAGACTCAATAGAGGACAGGACTTATGTGCCTTTAATTGCCCTGCTCTCTTTTGAGTCTGGAAACCTTAAAGAGAAACCAGCAGACCCTTTGCTTGGAAATTAAACAACGGGTCTGGTGGTTTCTCTTTAAGGTTTCCAGACTCAAAAGAGAGCAGGGCAATTAAAGGCACAGAAGTCCTGTCCTCTATTGAGTCTGGCAACCCTAGTTAAACATCAAAAGCCTCCCTAAACAGGGCTGCCTTCAGATGTCTTCTAAAAATCTGGTAGCTGTTTTTCTCTTTGACATCTGATGGGAGGGCGTTCCACAGGGCGGGCGCCACCACCGAGAAGGCCCTCCGCCTGGTTCCCTGCAACTTGGCTTCTCGCAACGAGGGAACCGCCAGAAGGCCCTCGGTGCTGGACCTCGGTGTCCGGGCAGAACGATGGGTGTGGAGACACTCCTTCAGGTATACAGGACCGAGGCCATTTAGGGCTTTAAAGGTCAGCACCAACACTTTGAACTGTGCTCGGAAACGTACTGGGAGCCAATGTAGATCTTTCAAGACCGGTGTTATATGGTCTCGGCAGCCGCTCCCAGTCACCAGTCTAGCTGCCGCATTCTGGATTAGTTGTAGTTTCCGGGTCACCTTCAAAGGTAGCCCCACGTAGAGCGCATTGCACATTAGCGTGGCACAGGGCGCTATTGACATTTTGGAGCCCAATGTCCAACCTGGTTGGGAATACTTCTGTGGAGATGAATCCCAGAATTCTCCCTACCCACTTCCTTCCTAGAAAAAAGCAAAAAATATCAATGTTTGGTACAGAACCTAGGTACTACACCCTCACTAAAGGAGGCTGTATGGATGATTCACTAAATGATTGTAGGATGACGTGTGTACCTGAGCTTATGGCCTCAAATTCTCTTTATTTTATATGCTGCATTATTACAAAAATGATGACTAGACTACTGATCCTAAACTGAATAGTGAGTTGCCCAACCACCCCCTCCAGAACCCACTGCTCTCAACTGACTCTCAACTGCCTCAAATTCAAACTGCTTTTCAAATCCTCATCCAATCATCACTCACCACCAGAATTCCACACTCTCCCTTTCCCCCCTCCCTCCCTCCTTGACATTCCCATTATAATGCTAATACAAATACCTTAATAACCTCATTACATTCAATATTTTATACACGCTGCTCCCTATAACCATACTGTTAGAAGCACTTGAGCTTTCCATTCCTGGTTCCTGGGAAATGGGAGCGAGCAAACTGCAGGTTCGTCATCCCTGTTCTAAAAAGCAGATACCTTTTCCGAAACGATCCTGGGAACTGTAGTTTGTTGGGGGTTCTGGGAATGGTAGGTCTAAGAGAGGGATGCCACAATGCCACGAATCATTTCGGAGGAAGTCATGTGCTTTAAAGGCACATTGGATGCTCTTTAAAACATAGCATCATAGAATTGTAGAGTCGGAAGCAGAGTGGATTTGATTTAAATCAAACTGATTTAAATCACTAGTCAGTAAGGCTTGATTTAAATCATAGTTTTCTACATAAAGAATAATTCTTGCTGGTATAACTTTAATATGCAAGTAGATGAAGATTTTTAGAATAACAACTTTTCATATTAGTTTTTTATCCCCAGTTTAATAGGTTAATCATTCATATTTGGACAACTTTACTGTTGTACTTAGGAAGGAGGAAAATAATCATTACCTTAATAATAACAATTTAAATAGATTTATTCAACTGAAACAATAACATTACAGCATATGTTATTTGCTTAAACAAACATCCATGTTTGTTAACTAATTTAGCT
The DNA here is from genome assembly GCF_963506605.1 of Zootoca vivipara. Taxonomy (NCBI): domain Eukaryota; kingdom Metazoa; phylum Chordata; class Lepidosauria; order Squamata; family Lacertidae; genus Zootoca; species Zootoca vivipara. Next base: position 12,019,136 of record NC_083288.1, read on the forward strand.
AAACAAAAACAATATATATATATATTTTAAGAAACTTAGACTGTCAGCCCAGCCTACACATGAAAAACCTAAATACTGTCCACTCCAAACAATCAGAAAAATATTGTTTCTATTCTATTCACTGAACTTCTTGAATCTTAGCACACTGAAGGGGTTGTTTCTGTATTCATAGGTTTGTAGAACAATAGGATTAAGGTCTTTTTCTCGACTCTGTTCATGTTATAACATTTTTGCTGTGAAGAAGAGGCATGTGATCTCTGTTGAGTCAAATTCAGTTTTGAGAACTGCAAAAGTAAACCAAGCATCTGTGATAATATCTTGTAGGCAGAGAAACTGCCCAATAATCTTACAAAAACCTCTGGAAGAGCATGACATTGTGAATGGATTAATGGAATTTATTTACCCCAAAAATTAAACATATACAACCTTATTCTACATAATTAAAAAACTAATCTTTATTTCATGATGGAACAACCTTTGGATGGCAATATATTTTCCTCAAAAAGCATTTTATTTAAAAAAAATCCGATTTAAATAAAAAAATCCGATTTTTTTGATTTTTTTGAAAAAAAATCATTGATTTTTATCTACCCTGGTCGGAAGTGACCCCCGGGGGTCATCTGGTCCAATGCTCTGCAATGCAGAAATCTCAACTACATGATCCATGGCAGATGGCCATCCAAGCGGTGCTTAAAACCCTCTAAAGAAGGAGAATAACTGCTTCATCTCCTATGGGCCTCTGGAGCAGGAGAAAACCAGCTTGCTCCCTCTTCCCTGTGATAGGTATTGAAAGGGTTGCATGGTGTGGATCTCATATCAGTGTTCGACCTACAGGTATACAGTAGAATTGAGCTCAGAGATGGGGGGGGGGAAATGCAGTGGAGGCTGCATAGCTGCCAAGTTATCCCTTTTTTAAAGGGATTTTCCCTTATGCTGAATAGGCTTCCTCGCGAGAAAAGGGAAAACTTGGCAGCTATGGGAGGCTGCTTGTAAACAGCGAGGTCAGAAAGTGTAGAGAGAAGACGAGATGGAAAGCAAAGGAGGAGTCTGGTGAGAGGCAGGAGCGGTAGGGAGAAAGAGGAGGCGGTCATAGAAGTACAGAAAATGGTGGATGTCTCACGGTTGAAATGACTAAGCAATAAGGGGGTCAAGAAGCCTAAGATGACTTCTCCACAGGAAACAGAGACGCCTAGTGGCAACAATAGGAATATACACATAAATAAAGACTTTAAAAAGTTTGAAATAAGCGGTATCACGTGGTGGAAAGGAGTGTTGGAGTTGTGCTGGGCAAAGAAGGAAACTAAAATTTTAAAAAAGCAGGAGCTGGAAATACGCAACAGAGGAGGAACTCGACAGTAGACCCCGAAATGGACGTGAGAGAGCTTATATGGAGCTTGAAGGGGGACATAGGAGAAGTGAAACGAGACCTAGCGGAAATAAAAATGGAAATGAACGAGAGAATAAAAGGCATGGAAGAAAAGATAGGTAAACTGGAGGAGAAAATGGAGTCAAAAGAAAAAGGAGAAATAAAAAGCCAATTGAAAGTGGTGGAGGAGAAAAATAAAGAGAGAGTGAAACCAATGCTAGAAATAAAAAAAATCAGCCATTGGAAAACACCATGAAAAAAATAACTAAAGAAAAGAGAGAAGGAAGAAAAGAATTAGAAAAAGTAAAAAAAAAGGAGATGGAGGAACACAGTGTGACACAAGAGGCCGCAAGTGATGCTCTCGTGATGGTGCAAATGTAGCTCCGCCAAAAGACATTAAGACTAAGAAATATTCCAGAAAAAGAAAATGAAGACATAGGGGGAAAAAGGATAACAGTGTCAGCATGTCCAGGAGGGTGCCATGGTGTTTGCCAACAAACAGAAGAACTGGCAATATGGCTAGAAATAGAAGTGGAAATAGAGGAGCGAGTGGAAAGAGCTTTTAGGGTCAATGCTAGGTAAGCAAGAGCGAACAACTGACCTTCACCACAAGTTGGCTGAGAGACAAAATTCTGCAAACAAGAGGGAAGAAGAAATTAAAAATAGAAATTTTAAAAATAAATAATAATACTAAAAGAAATTTCACCAAGACTGATCCAAAAAAGACAGAAATACCTATTCCTAACAAAAGCTTTCAAAATGAAAATAATTATTTTCCGCTGGAAGTATCCGGAAAGACGATCTTTTTTTTTACAAAGGAAAACGAAGAAAGATGGAGACTACTGTGGAGGATGCAGACATCTGGAGAAAATACTGGCAGTGTTTTGAGAGTATAATCAACACATTTCTCTCCCCTTTCTTCACCCCATGCAGAATTGCAATGGTAACCAGAAGGCTGAAGTTTGGAGCCCAGCCAAGCTTGGCTGTTGGCAGGATCCTTGCATTGCCGGGGGTTGGACTAGATGGCCTTTGGGATCCCTTCCAACTCTACCCTACTATGGTTCTATCAAGCAGCTAACGGAACGGGCAGGGGAGCAAGATGCAGAACCAGGGGAGGCACAACCGCACACCCCAACAGCACCCTCTGGCCTGACCCATGGTGACCTAATCCCAGCACACTTTGACCCCCCCTGGTTTTATTTTTCTTAATTCAGCTGCCTGACAACCCAGCATCCTAGCCCCTGTTTGCCAGCTGATGTCACAAAGTGCCACTTTGCAAGCAAGCCTTATATTGCCCTGCAAGAGGGATGCCTGTCGGATGATGGCGAGAGACTTGCTGAGACAAGTGTGTCCATCAGAAATAATGAGAAGGAACTGTGAAGGTAGGAGGAGCTCCAAGGCCCAGAGGAGGTGAGTGGCATGTAAATATTATTATTGTTATTGTTATTAGTGTCACCCATCACTGGTGCATGTGGCTTGGCTCCCTGGCTTGACTTGTCCACACAGCTGTTGACAGCTTGGCAGGTCTTCAGTTGTGGTCCCCAGATGATTATTTTCTGTTGTGAATAACTGGTTGGTTACTTCCTCTGTTTTTATTTTCCTTTCTGTCTCCCAGGTCCTCAGACAGGAAGGCCATAGCGGCTGCTGTGGTGCCGTAAAAAAGAGGAAAAGAGGAACCGGCACTGGAAGTCGTGGTATATTAATTCCATGGGGAATCCATTCCCCACATGTGCCAAGAGGTGATGGCGCCAAACTGAGCGAAATAGGCTTAGGGTGGGGAAGAGCAAACCCGTCTCACCCCAGCTTCTCGCCCTCCCCCCCCACTGATTTTTTTTATTTTATTTTTATTTTTAAATTTCTACACCCCTTTATATTTTTAATAAAAATCTCAAAGCGGTTTGCAACATAATAAATCAATAAAACAATAGCTGGGCGATGTTCCTCCAGCCTCAGGAGGAGCGTCTTCAGTAGGTTCTGGCTGGCGGGTCTGGAGTTCAGCGGCTCGGCCAGGTGGAAAGGGCCTTGCAGGGAGCTGCCTTCCCCCTCCCATCTGCCCTATGTCCCGTCCCCACTGCAGGAGGGCCCTGCCTCCGCTGGCTAGCCGTCCCCTGCGCTCTGGGCCACGCGGGAGAAGGAGGGATGTGGCTGGGGGGAGGCAGCAGACTGAGGACAGGAGGGAGCTGGGAAGGCAGACGGGGGGGGGGGAGAAAATATTGAGGGCGATCTGCCCCAGGAGAAAATCTTTGGGGAGGGCCCACGGAACCCCTGTCTGTCCCCTAGAGTGGATGCCTATGGCAGGACAGTAAAAATGTCCTCCTTCCTTCACAGGGCCGTGGTTTCTCCCTTTGCTCCTCCTTCCCTCCTTAACATTCCCATAGTAATTCTAATACAATTACCTTAATAACCCTATTACATTCAATATTTTATACACACTGCTCCCTATAACCAAACTGTTAGAAGCACTTGAGCTTTCCATTCCTGGTTCCTGGGAAATGGGAGTGAGCAAACTGCAGGTTCGTCATCCCTGTTCTAAAAAGCAGGTACCTTTTCCGAAACGATCCTGGGAACTGTAGTTTGTTGGGGGTTCTGGGAATGGTAGGTCTGAGAGAGGGAAGCCACAATGCCACGAATCATTTCAGAGGAAGTCATGTGCTTTAAAATTGCATTGGATGCTCTTTAGAATTGTGGAGTTGGAAGGGACCCTGAGGGTCATCTAGTCCAACCCCCTGCGATGAAGGAATCTCAACTAGGTGATCCATGGCAGATGGCCATCCAAGCACTGCTTAAAACCTCCAAGGAAGGAGAATCACTGCTTCAGCTCCTATGGGCCTCTGGAGCAGGAGAAAACAAGCTTGCTCTCTCTTCCCTGTGACGGCCCTTGAGATATTGACAGGGCTGCATTGTGTGGCTCTCATATCAATGTCCTGAGAGAGAGAGAGAGAGAGAGAGAGAGAGAGAGAGAGAGAGAGAGAGAGAGAGAGAGAGCAAAACCTTTCTCTCTCCTCTTTCTCCACCCCATGCAGAATTGCAAGGAGTCATCTGGCTGGTAAGAAGATGGTCGGAGTTTGGAGCCCAGCCATTCTTGTGAGCTCCACAGTGGGATGGGCGTCTGAGGGGATGGGCGTCTGGATGGGCGTCTGAGGGGATGTTCTGTCCCTGGCGTTCGGTCTGTGATGTTAAGGGATTATCCCCTACTTCAAATACACCTTCTTTCTTGCAGGATCTCCTTTGTGCTCTGCTGTGGCTGCTGCCAAAGCCACCATGTAAATAGAACAGGTAAAGAGGAAGGGGAAATTTGCATGGAGCGGGGAGAACACCCTACAAGTTGAGCGTACGTGTGCATGCTGTGGGGGCATATCTGGGGGGGGGGAAGGCTTAACACTATTAAGACAGATTTAGGAACTTGGGGGACAACTCCCATTGTCCTTGACCAGAGTACAACTGCAAAGATTATGAAACTCAGTGATTTCATGCCCTGTGAATTTGCCCGGCAGCATGGTGGGAGAAGGGGATAGTTGGGGAATCCGCTGACAGTGAGAGCCCATGCAATATGCTGCTTCCTCCACAGAGTCGTGCCTCCAGGGATGAGGCTCAATCTCCAGCTCCCAGGATAAAGGACCAGAGGACACCCCTGCGGTTCCTGGTTGCCATCCCTCGCGCCTCTTCCCCACTACCCCTTCTCTGTGCGGGCATGGCTCAGTCTCAGCCCTGTTTGGTGCAGAAGCAGCAGCCCAAGTTTCTTCTCATGCTGGGAACAGCATCTCTGCGTATTTCTGAGAAAGAGGAGACTCTGGCTACTGCTTCTGAGCTAGGCCGGCCAGGACAGAGCCGAGACACTCGTACAGAGGCCAAGTGGGAAGAGCTGGTAAGATCAGGTAAGTGGAAATGCTTCCTTCCCGTGTCCCCCACCCTCCTGCCCCGGACTGGGGCTAGCATGGCTGGGAGCCAGGCACCGGCTGATGTCTCCATTTGTTTTTCAGCAAGGAAAAGACTCAGCCTGGGAGCTGCCGCATTCCGGGAGGGACTGGAGCCCAGACGAAGGCCTCCTACCTCAGAAGTAATGGGACAAGGGGAAGGAGGGGGGGGCTTAGGAAACACACAAGAAAGGCCTGCAGGATCAGGCCAAGGGCTCACCTGGTCCAGCCTCCTCTTCTCCCAAGGGGCACCCAGATGCCACTGGGAAAGCCACAAACAGGATTCGAGCCCAAGAGCCCTCTGCCCACCTGGGACATCCTGTAATGGCTTTTCTGAAGCATTGTTTCCTCCATCAGGACTACAGTGGTACCTCATGTTGCGAATGGAATCTGTCCCGGCGGCCCATGAAAAGGCCGCAACATGAAGCACTGCATCTGTGCACGCTCATGACGCAATGTGGCACTTCTGCACATGCGCAAAGCGCAATTTAGCACTTCTGCGCATGCGCGCAGGTTACAGACACACTTACCTTCCAAGTCCCGGACTGCAGAATCCGGGACTGGCAGCCGTATGACACCGGAAGTTGCGTCGACGTAACTTCCGGTGTCGTTTTGCCCTTCTATGGGCACCAAAAATGGCTACCGCCGACACCGGAAGTCGCATCTATGCACTTCCGGTCATGCGTAGATGCGAATTTTGAAGCCGGCGGCGGCCATTTTTGGTGCCCATAGAAGGGCAAATCAGAAAAAAAATGGCCGCTGGCAGGAGAAAATAACGGAGAAAAACAGGAGATGAAGTGATACGGGGGACCACCGGGAAAAGGTAAGTAAAAACGGGGGTTTCCCAGGGAAAACGGGGTACTTGGCAGCTATGCAGACACGCCGAACCCATAAATAACCCTTTCTGGGACTTCTGGGTTCGGCGTGTCCGTAACCTGAAAAGATGCAACATGAAGCGGACATATCACGAGGTATGACTGTAGTAGCCTTTGACCGCCCTCTCCTCCGTTCAGTCGCCTAATCCTCTTTTAAAGCCATGCAGTCAGAGACAGGCGTAGCAAGGGGGGTGCATTGGGGGTGGGCCGCACCAGGTGCCACCCTGGAGGGGGTGACACTCGGCGACCCCCCCACGACTCCCAAGCTGAGCCCCGCTGCCCGGTAAAAAGCCTCACTCGGCGTGGCGGCAGCTTGCTTGCTCACTCACCTGCTTGGCCGGCGCGTGCTTTGCTTCTTCCTTCCTTCTGGGCTCCCCAGGCTTTTTACCGGGAGGCTGGAGGCTGGCGGGGAGAAGCGTCCCCTCCCATCGTACATAGCGATGCTGCGCATGCACGCTACGTGCCAATGCCCTGCCCCCGGGTGCGCATCATGTTTGCCGCTCCGGGTGCCCGAGCGGCTTCCTACGCCAGTGGTCAGAGATGCTCTTCTGCTGCATCTCCTGGTCACCTGATGGTTCCTGCCAAAAGGTGGCTCTTGTGAGCTCTGCAGTGGGATCTGCTTTAAGTCCCTGGGGTGGGTGGGACAGCTGAATGGGCGGCTGGCATTTGGTCTGTGACAGACCTTTCACATGTTCAGGGATTCTTCCCTCAAAGCAGCCCTTAGCGTCGAGTTCTCCCTTGCTTCAAAGATCGCTTCTTTCTTGCAGCATCTCTTGTCTGTACTGCTGTGGCTGCTGCCAAAGCCTCCCCCAAATAGAACAGGTTAAGAAGAAGGGGAAATTTGCATGGGGCGGGGAGAACACCCTACAAGTTGAACTTACGTATTCATGCTGTGGATGCGTTTCTGGGAAAAGGTGGACACGAATAAGATGGAACAAACAAAGAAATCCTTCCAGTAGCACCTTAGAGACCAACTAAGTTTGTCATTTGTATGAGCTTTCGTGTGCATGCACACTTCTTCAGATACACTGAAACAGACGTCACCAGACCCTTATGTATAGTCAGAGGGTAGGGAGGGGTATTACTCAGAAGGGTGGTGGGAATGGGTGATTGGCTGATAGGAGTGGTAAACCTGTTGACGACTGTTAAAGACTGCAATTGGTCTTGCAGGAAAAAGCAAGGGGTGAGATGGCTAAATAAAGCTTTATCATGTATAATGAGCATAGCTGCCAAGATTTCCCTTTTCTCACGAGGAAGCCTATTCAGCATAAGGGGAAATCCCTTTAAAAAAGGGATAACTTGGCAGCTATGATAATAAGATAAGAATCCAATGTCTCTATTCAGACCAAGTCTCTCCATGGTTTTAAGCTTGGTAATGAGTTGCAATTCAGCAACTTCTCTTTCCAGTCTGTTTCTGAAATTTTTCTGTAATAAGACAGCTACTTTGAGATCTTGTATAGAATGTCCTGGGAGATTGAAGTGTTCTCCTACTGGTTTCTCTGTCTTGTGATTCCTGATGTCAGATTTATGTCCATTTATCCTTTGGCGTAGGGTTTGGCCTGTTGGTCCAATATAGAGAGCTGAAGGACACTGTTGGCATTTGATGGCATACACAATGTTATTGTGACCCGGGTGGCGCTGTGGTTAAACCACTGAGCCTAGGGCTTGCTGATCAGAAGGTCGGCGGTTCGAATCCCTGTGACAGGGTGAGCTCCCGTTGCTTGGTCCCAGCTTCTGCGAACCTAGCAGTTCGAAAGCACGTCAAAAGTGCAAGTAGATAAATAGGAACCGCTACAGTGGGAAGGTAAACAGCGTTTCCATGTGCTGCTCTGGTTTGCCAGAAGCGGCTTTGTCATGCTGGCCACATGACCTGGAAGCTATACGCCGGCTCCCTCGGCCAATAATGCGAGATGAGTGCGCAACCCCAGAGTCGGTCACGACTGGACCTAATGGTCAGGGGTCCCTTTACCTTTACCTTTACCTTTACAATGTTAGAAGATGAGCAATTAAATAGTCCTGAGATGGTATGTTTGATGTTGTTGGGGAGATGGGTTTTATGGGATTGGGAACTGGGGGCCCTCCTACAGGTGATGCTGGACTACAACTCCCATTGTCCTTGACCATTGTCCTTTTTCTCCTGCTTTTCAGCCAAACACCCAGGTGGGTGGTATTAAAAGTGGAAATTCCCTTTAATATAGTCCAATTCCTTAGAGAAATGGAACATCATACAGAGTGCATTTGACGATACGTAGATTAGATTGTCGTGTTGTAGACAGTGTATACAAAAGGATTAAGGCAGATTCCTGTTTTTTCCTATGTTTACTGATGGCTATGTATTGTTTGTTTTCTGATTTGCAGGGAGGCTTTGAGTGATGGCTGGGGCGGATCGATAAGAGAGGAAGTGAAGACAGGATTTGGGGTGGTTTTTCCTCTACTTTGCATATATAGGTGTGATTCAGGTAGGTCGCAGATGAGTCGCAGGTACAGGGGCAGGGGGAAAGAGGTGTTATGAAACACCTAAGAATGTCCTGCTGGATCAGACCAAGGGCCTAACTTGGCGGCTACAAAAAGTGGGATCTGCTTTAAGTACCTGGGATGGGTGTGACAGCTGAATGGGTGTCCCAGGTGAGATTCTGTCCCTGGCGTTCAGTCTGTGGCAGCCCATTCACATATTCAGGATTCTTCTCTCGAAGCAGCCCTTAGTGCCAAGTTCTCCCCTGCTTCAAGGCTACCTTCTTTCTTCCAAGATCTCCTGTCTGCACCGTTGTGGCTGTTGCCAAAAGGGAAAAGGCCCTGAGTGGGGAGTCGGGCACATACAGAAGACCAAGGTGGACTTCCAGTTTTCATCGTGAAGGGAAGAGGGTCGAGATGTGTGCCGGGGCCTCCTGCTGAAGCCACTCGTGTAAAAAGAACAAGTAAGAGCAGGGGTCCCCAGACTAAGGCCCGGGGGCCGTTTGCGGCACACGAGGCTCATCTATGCGGCCCCCAGCAACCCCCGCCGCTTGCTGCCACCACCCGCACTTACTGGCATGGCGCAGTGCAGCTGCCCACTTCCTGGTTTGAAAAGTGCCAGAAATGGCTTGTGCGCATGTGCAAGCGTAATTTCCAGGGCACTTCCAGGTCTGATGAGGTCTATGCACATGTGCACAAGCTATTCCCGGCGTTTTTCGAACCCCGAAGTGTGCCAGAAATAGCGTTTGCACATGTGCATGGGCGCGCGCTCCCCCACGCTCCCCCGCCCTCCAGCCTGCCGCGCAATCGGCGCAGCGGGCACCGGCCCGAAGCTGGGTAAGTTTGGGGACCCCCGGGTAAGAGGAAGGAAGATTTGCATGGGGCGGGGGGGAATTATTACCAACACGTCCACCATAGGAGTCATCCTGTCACCAAGAAAAGGGTCGTAACACCTGCTCCACCTCATTCCCTGCTGGACTGGGAGGGTTACGGACCCGAAGAGTCTGCGGCACCGTGGGCAGGTCTGCTGCACCAAAATTTTCTAGGCGGCGGTGATACCTTGATCTCAGGCACCAAAGAGGAATAGAAAATTTGCATGGGGCGGGGAGAACACCCTACAAGTTGAGCGTACATGTTCATTCCACGGAGGCATTTCTGAAAAAAGGCTGACCCTAATGACGTGTTTGTGAACTGGAGGCCCTCCTACAGGCTGGACTACAACTTTCATTGTCCTTGACCATTGTCCTTTTTCTCCTGCTTTTCAGCCAAACCACCAGGTGGCCACGCTGCAGGCTGAAGTTCTGACACCTTCCAAACCAAGGCTCGGTCTTAGAACCTGTCTGTTTATTTTGTTTGTTTCTTTGTTCGAAATAATTTTCAATAAACATTTTCTTGGTTTACGAAAGTATGTTCATTGTCTCTTTTTTCAAGTTGTGTTTTCTACAAATCGATTGCATTTATTGTGAGACAGGCTACTGAATAAGATGTTTGGCTTTCCATCCTCGGCACACGCAGACTGGACAAAATTGCATTGTATCTCAACAGAATTAGAATGTTATGCAAATCTGCTAATGCAGATGGGCTCCGTTGCATCTCAAGCCATCTTTTCATGCCAGTTCTAAAATAGTGCTAAATAGTCATTGGTAGGGCTGCACTTGGAAGAGATGGAGAGATTGGTGTCGGGAAATGCTTAGAGAGCACATACAGGGACAAAGGAGACATTATGTTAAATGCAAAAGGTACCTTCTAAAAATGCAAGAAAATTATCAGGCTCACAGCAGATGGGAAGGAAGTCTCCCCTGTTTCAGTCACAAGGAAAATTCCCCCTTTGGGATTAGAAAGCTACCATCAGGGCCCAAGGGAGTTTCCCTCTCAACCAAAGGGTTAAGCAGCTCACACGGGTTGTCCCATACATTGGAGGACAGGAAGGGATTCCCCTCAGATCAGATTGGTTCATGCAGATCTGAAAGGAGCTAGCAGATGTAGCAACAGCTAGACAGGGAACTGGGAGCAGCTGCTGAGACCATATAACACCTAAAGGATCTACGGTGGCTCCCAGTATATTTGTGAACATCATTCGAAGTGTGGGTCCTGTATATCTGAAGTAGGGTTGCCACCTGGTCCTTAAAATCAGGTTTTAAAATCCCATCCTGGACAGCAAACTTAAAAGGACAGGAATTAGGCTGTGGAAACCTTGTTTTGAGCAAGTCCAGCTCTGAAGCTAGCTGCCTTCCCTCCCTTTGTCCCACTTAAGAAAGAATCAGGCATCAACTGGGGAACCTTAAAAACAAACTTTACTTTATAAGCATGCATTGGTTCACAATAATAGTAGTGTCACAGTGGCCGGAGTGGACTACTTCAGAGTAACGACGCTACGCAGCTCTGCATTTTATTCTTTTATTGGTGCTGCGTATTTACAGTGCTCAAGTCATTGCTATTTACACGGAGCGATGTTGTCAGTCGGTTTCAGAACCTCCTAATGGCTTTTGGCGCGTCTTTCTCCAACACAAAAGCTTTGGCAGACCCATCCTCTTGCCCCTCCTCTTCCTGCGTAATTCTGGAGTTGGGGGGATGGGTCTTCCCCCCTTACTTGCCCCTTCCTGTCCCACCTGGGACCCTGGCTCCTCTACCTTGCCTGAGCCTCGGACACGACTTCCTGCTTCCCCACTGGAATCGGAACTCTCCCTGCTTTCCCCTTTGCTCGGGGACGGGCTTGAACTCAGGAGGGGAGGGACTTCGCGATATCCCCTGTCCCTCACATCCACCCCCCTCCCAAGCTCTCCTTCACCCCTCCCCAGGCCCCCCCCATGTGTCGGTGACGACTGGAAGCCTAAAAACTCGGTGCTCTCCGAGCCCGTTGGTGTGAACACCTCCCCCCAGTCCTGCGAGCCCCCCCCTTCCGCCTGGGAGGACGGGAATCCCAAAAAGTCCGTGGCGTCAGAGCTGGTGGGGGTAAAAATGTTTTGCCAATCTGCTCCTTCCTCTGACTGGGTGGATCTTGGCGACACCCATACCTCATCCTCTGGTTCCTCAAACTCCGCTTCCCAGCGCCATGGTGAGCTGTTCTCCCGTGCCTCCTCCTCCTCCCCCTCCCTTTCCATGTGCCAGGGCTTGGGTCTGTGGGGAAAGAGGGCGTGAAATTCTTCCACCAAGAATTCCTCCTGTATCTGAGTGGCGGGAACCCATTCATTCTGGGACGGTGGAGCATCCTCCCATGCCATGAGGTACTCCAGGCCCCCCACCCCCCACCTTGAATCCAGGATGGCCGTGGCCTCATTGAGTTGCTCCCTGCTTTCCCTCTCCCCCCCTCCCTCGGGGGTTTGTTCGCTGTCTCTGAGCCTGCTGCTTTCCCTGTACGGCGACAGCAGCGATCTATGAAACACTGGATGCACCCTCATGTCCTCTGGCAGTGCCAGCCTGTATGCCACCGGGTTGACCTGTTGCGTGACCGTGAAGGGGCCCAGCCATTTGGGTGCCAGCTTTTTGCACCTCCCTCTGGTGGGAAGGCCCTCCGAGGACAACCACACCTTGTCCCCCACCCTGATGACCTCCCCTTGTCGCCTGTGGCGATCTGCCCCCTTTTTGTACGCTTCCTTGGCCCTCTCCAAGTGTTCTCTGAGCTGCTGGTGCACCGTCTCCAGTTCCTCTGCCCAATCCTCAGCCTGTGGGCCCTCCTCCTCCTCCTCCCTCTCCCTCTCTGGGAAAGATCTGAGGTCGCGCCCGTAATTGGCCTTAAAGGGCGACACCCCTGTGGAGACGTGCACTGCATTGTTGTAGGCAAATTCTGCTAGTGGCAAGCGATCCACCCAGTCCGTTTGCCGCTGGCTGACGTAGCATCTCAGGTACTGCTGCAGAATGGCGTTGACCCTCTCCGCTTGTCCGTTGGTCTGCGGGTGTCTAGCCGTCGACAAGCTGACCTCCACCTGCAGGAGGTTCATGAGCCGCCGCCAGAACCTGGAAACAAATTGGCGGCCACGATCCGAAATAACCCTTAAAGGTAATCCATGCAGTCTGAAAATGTGATCAACAAACAGTTTGGCTGTCTCTTCTGCCGAGACTGCCCTGGCACACGGTATAAAGTGACACATTTTGGACATGAGGTCCACCACCACCAACACTGCAGTCTTACCCCTGGACGAAGGCAGATCTGTGATGAAGTCCATGGACACCACTTCCCACGGCCTGTGTGGTGTGGCTAAGGGCTCCAGCAACCCTGGTGGCGCTGCTCTGACCACCTTCGCCCGCTGGCAGGTGGTACAGCCCCTTACATAGTCTCGAACATCTTCCCTCACCCCTGGCCACCAGAAGTGTCTCATGACTAGGTGAGTGGTCTTGTCCCTTCCAAAATGCCCCGCTGTAGGGTTGTCGTGCATCTGCTTGAGGACCGTACGTCGAAGCTGGGTGGTGGGTAGGTACAGCGCACCCTTGTAGAAAAGCAGCCCTCTGCGTTCTGCAAAGTCTTTTGCCTGCTCCCTCCCCCCTCTCAGTTCTCTGAAGATGCGGTTGGCAAATTCATCCGCTGCCGTCAGTGCTGTGAGTTCTGCCTCGCTCACCACTGCTGCTCCGCAGGACCATGCCGACGGGGGGAAAATGTGCCTTGGGGCTGGTGGCGCCTCCTCCTCCATGTACTCTGGCTTGCGGGAGAGGGCATCCGCCCTGACATTCTGCTCTCCTGGGATGTAGTGTATGGAGAAGTTGAAGTTCGAGAAGAACTCCGCCCACCGTATCTGCCGCTGGTTGAGCACCCTGGCAGTTCTCCAGAACTCCAGGTTCTTGTGGTCTGTGCACACCTGGATGGGGTGCTTGGCGCCCACCAGGAAGTGTCTCCAGTGCTGGAACGCCGCGTGGATCGCAAGAAGTTCCCGATCAAAAACTGTGTAGTTTCGCTCGGGCTGGGTCAACTTCCTGGAGAAGAAGGCACAGGGTCTCCACTCTCTGTTGGCGTCCAGTTGCAACAAAATGGCGCCCACAGCCTTATCAGAAGCATCTGTTTCAATGCGTAGGGGCGCGTCCTGAACCACGTGGAACAGGTTCTGGTCTGAGGCGAACACCCTCTTGAGGCTTTCGAACGCTGCTTGCGCCTCTGGTGTCCACCTGAACTTCTGCTTGCCTCTCAGGCAGTCAGTGATGGGAGCCGTAACTCGAGAGAAGTTCTTGATGAACTTCCTGTAGAAGTTGGCAAAGCCTAGTAGGCGTTGGGCATCTTTGCGCGTCCTGGGGCTGTGCCAGTCCAGGATGGTCTGCACCTTGTCCTTGTCCATTGCCAGCCCCTTGTCTGACAGCTTGTAGCCCAGGAAGTCCACCTCCTTGGTGTGAAACTTGCACTTCTCCAGCTTCACATACAGGTGGTTCTCCTTCAGGCGCTGTAACACCTCCCTGACGTCCTTCACGTGCTGCACTGGGTCGTTGGAGTAAATAAGGATGTCATCCAGAAAGACCAAGCATTTCCTGAAGAGTAGGGACCCCAGGACGTGGTGCATGAAGGCCTGGAAGCATGCTGAGCCCCCTTGCAACCCGAAGGGCATCACCAGATATTCAAAAGAGCCCAGAGGCGTGAACATCGTGGTTTTCCACTCATCGCCTTCCCGGATCCTGATCAAGTTGTACGCCCCCCTCAGGTCTAGCTTGGTGAAAATCTTGCCTCTGCGTGCCGCTGTCAGGAGATCATCCACTCTGGGCATGGGGAAAGCCACTGGCTCTGTCACCGAATTCAGCCGTCTAAAATCCACCACAAGACGGCGCTGTTGCGTGTCTTTCTTGTCCACCCAGAAGACCGGGCTGCCCCCTGCTGCCTTGCTTTCTCTGATGAACCCCCGCTTGAGGTTCTTGTCGATAAAAGCGCGCAGATCCTCCAGTTCCTGGTCTGACATGGCGTACAGCTTGGCTGGGGGTATAGTTGCCCCAGGCACCAGGTTGATCTGGCAGTCAAAAGGCCTGTGTGGGGGCAGGTGGTCGGACTCCGCTTCACTGAAGACCTCCTGCAGGTCCCAGTATGGTTTGGGTATCGCCTCACCCCCTTTGACGTGCATGGTGGCCACCGTGGCTATCGGAGGCCCCTCCCCTGGTTGGTGCTGCATGCAATGTTCCAGGCAAAAGTCCGATCCAAAAGTGATGCATCTCTGATGCCAACTTATGGAGGGGTCGTGGCGCGCCAGCCAGCTCATGCCCAAAACGATTGGGGGGTCTGAGATGGTGGTGACGTTGAATGCCAGTGTCTCTGAGTGCCTTCCAACCGTCATTCTCATGGGGGGGGTTTGATGAGTGATGGCCCCTCCCAGCAGCTCTCTGCCGTCAATGGTTGCCACGTGCAGAGGAAAATCCAGCTGCAGAAGCTGGATCTGGTGCTCTTCTGCAAAGTTTCTCGAGAAGAAGTTGGCTGAGGCACCACTGTCAATTAGGGCGAGGACCGTCAATGGATAGCCATTTGGGAGCGTGAGCGTCACTTCTAGAACCACTCCTGCTCTGGGAGGGGTGGGCTGGCTCTGCTCCTCTCTGTGCGGGTGGGTGGGCTGGGGCTGTTGTCTGCTGACTGTGCCTGGCTGCCGCCCCTTGTCTCCTGCAGCCAGGCTTTCCCGTTTCCCTGCTGTGGTGCTGCGTCAGTGGGGGAGGGCACAACCGTTCCCGCCTTTCCTTGCCACTCCCTGCGATGTGGGCAGTCTCTGACGAGATGCTGGGGGGAGTTGCAGAGAAAGCAATTCCCACCCCTTCCCTCCTTGCGTCTTGGCGCCGCTGGGGTTTGAAAAGCCCGCGCGCGCGCGCGCTATCAATCTGCATGGGTTCCTGGTCCTGACTGGCCCCAGGCGTGGCTTGAAAGGGTTGTTGAGGGAGTGGCTTCTCCTGCGACCGTGGGAACCAAGCCCGCTTTGCGCGCGTTGCTTGCTTGTCGCTCCATCTGGATTCCTGCCTCACCCCCACCGCCAGAGCCGCTTTGCTCAGTTGATCCATATTACTGGGCTTTGGACCTCTCGAGAGCTCATCCTTCACCTCCTCATGCAACCCCAAGTAGAACGCCGCTTGCATTGGGGCAGACTCCAGATCCCACCCCAATCTGTGCACCAGCATGGTGAATTTCGCCCAATACGCGCGAACTGTCATATTTCCTTGGCGTAAATTATGAAGTTCCTCCTTAGTCTGGTCCATATGACTATCGGACGAATACATCGTTTTCAAACCTTCTAGAAATAGTTTGACATTCTTCATGCAAGGATTCCTTGTTGCAATTAACGGTCTTAGCCACTCCCTGGCCGCCCCTGTAAGGTGCTCCACAATAAACGCTACTCTGTGCTCATCATCAGGGAACTCATCGTGGTGCAGCTCAAGAGCATACACAATCTCAGTCTCAAAGCCCTGAAACTCCTTCGGGTCTCCATTGAACTTGCTTACTAGGGTCCCGGCTCTCCTTCCTGGCAGCACTTGGACTTGGGGTGCCCCTCCCGCCTTGTTTTTCTCTGCATCCAGCTTGTTTTGGTGGTCTACCGCCACCGCCCTTAAATGCTGCTCTTTTTCCTGGAGCTCTCTCACCTGTTCCGCAAGTTGTAGCCGGTCGTCCTGGACCTTCTTAGTCTCCTCTTTAGCTGCCTTCAATTCTCCCTGCGCCTGCAGCGACAGCTGTTGCAGTTCTAGCTGGGCTTGCTCAGCGATCTGCCGCCACTTCTCCGCCTCTGACACGCTCATCCCGGCAACTCCAAAGTAGCCCAAAAATGATTAGGAGGTTGCTGTCACAGTGGCCGGAGTGGACTACTTCAGAGTAACGACGCTACGCAGCTCTGCATTTTATTCTTTTATTGGTGCTGCGTATTTACAGTGCTCAAGTCATTGCTATTTACACGGAGCGATGTTGTCAGTCGGTTTCAGAACCTCCTAATGGCTTTTGGCGCGTCTTTCTCCAACACAAAAGCTTTGGCAGACCCATCCTCTTGCCCCTCCTCTTCCTGCGTAATTCTGGAGTTGGGGGGATGGGTCTTCCCCCCTTACTTGCCCCTTCCTGTCCCACCTGGGACCCTGGCTCCTCTACCTTGCCTGAGCCTCGGACACGACTTCCTGCTTCCCCACTGGAATCGGAACTCTCCCTGCTTTCCCCTTTGCTCGGGGACGGGCTTGAACTCAGGAGGGGAGGGACTTCGCGATATCCCCTGTCCCTCACAAGTAGCATTAAAAAGTATGCAGGAAAAATACTGTTATACATTTGCAGGAGACCCCTAAACGCTAGAAATTGATCAATGGTAGGATTTTGATGAATTTGGATCTCGATGAAAGGAGAAGCTGCAGGACTGTGCCGGACAATGAATCCCTGGGCTGACTTTTGCAAACCAGGCTGGCCAGTCTAGCATCTGTTAACACACCTGAGCTTGCTGGGCACACGACCGAAGGGGAAGTGAGGATGAGCCCCAAATGTATGGTGGGCTCAAGGGAAAGGTCTTTAGCTCGCACGGGGCAGGAGCGTAGCGAGATTAATTTTGTATTACTGTATTGGTTTGCACCATCACTGTGCGTGACCCTTTAAAAAGAGGTTACTTAAACTCTTTAATTTGATACAACAGTGAAAGGCTGAGGGTCCGGGGTGGTCCCTGAGTCCTGCTGAAAGACAGAAGCCAGGATCTGTCAGTTTAGACTTCTGGGTTCCCCAGCTTTTCTCATTTGTAACCTCTGTGACAACACAGGGCTTCCACCACCGCTGGCTTACTCCCGGTGTCAGCTCGCGTGTGGTGCAACAGTTCCCAGATGCACACAGAGTACAACTGCTCCCGCTGGGTTGGGGCGCGGCGCGGCGCACGCTGCTGCCCTTGCCGGGTCGGGAGCCGACGGAACGGGAGCCGGCAAAGGCAGCAGCGCACGCTTTGCCGAGCTCCAACCCGGCAGCGGGACGCGGCAAGAGCCGCAGCGTGCACCGCTTGGAGCCCCGACCCAGCGGCGGGACCCAGCAGCGTGCCCTGCTGAAGCGCCAACAAAGCGCCCAGCAGCGCAGCAGCTGCAGCAGCCAGTTCCAGGCGCCAAGCCGCAGCAGGAAGAGGAGGTAATTTTAAAAAAAATAAGACACCCCCGAAAATAAGCCATAGGCTTATTTTCTTAAGTAAAATAAATATAAGACGGTGTCTTAAAATGTGAGAAACACGGTATAACCTAGGTATTTGCTGTTTAATCTTTCTTTCCTTGTGCTTGATTATTTGACATGACATCTTTTAAAAACAATGAATAATTTTTTCTATAAATGCAAACAAAAAATGAGCTCCCCTCCCAAATTAAATCCAAATAAGGAGAGAGAATTCAAAGAGTTAGTGGAACAACTTTGGAAAAGTGGGTGTGAAATAAGGGAGTCCACTTATCCAAGGCTGGTATTAACAGATCCCCAGCGCAAATTAAAACCTGCTTCTTGCCCTTCTATAACCTTTCGAATGACAAGTATTCCTTTATTTAGTGACAATAGGATGTAATGCAGATGCTTTCATTCTGCTACCACCATGTGGCCAGAGCTGGTTTCGGTTATCGTGTCCCTTGAATTCAGCTTTCTGAATTGACGCTTCTGAGATTTTGACTCCCTGATCCAAAATGCTATGCTACTCACCTCAGTGATATTTTGAAAGCAGTTCTGTCCAGCAAGAACGCAGCTTGATAATAACACATCAGGTCATGAGTGTTCAATTGGCGTACTTATAATTCAGGCATTCACTTCAAAAATAATGCATTATCCAGACTCAGGAGGCAACCCAATGGGTCTCTCTTCCTTCCGAATCCTGGATCTCTGTTCCCCTCCCTACTCTCCTGACTTGGCTTCCAGCTGTTGATGTTTGTATTACCTGGATGTCAAGACAGATGAATGATGCAGCGAGAAAACAACTAAAAAGGAGGCGCAGCATGCCAGCTGGTGGAGATACAGGTTTCTGCCACGGCTGCACCTAACCCAAACAAGGAACCTGTGTATTTCTGCATTTTTATGTTCTGTCTGTTGTACACAGCCCAGAAATCTTTAAATTGCTCTGTTAGCTCACAGGGATAACGCAGGTAATTGCAGGGATACCCAGGTTCACCTGACCTTCTGGAGTTCAGCATGCAATGGAGAAATTGGAATTCCTGTCCCAGATTTGCACCCATTGCTATTACGCAGCTTAAGTGGTTGTGTGATACTCACTGTGCACTGCTTGGTGGCTATACGGTATTATTTGGCTCTATGTCTGCATACACACTTATCAAGCAGTTGCAGATTGTGCAGGATCATTTGTGGATTCTGAATGATGCCAGCAGTTCTGCATGTACTTACCAGTGCTGAGAGTACATTGTTGTCGAAATCCACCAAAAGTGAAATCCCAAGATTATGAAGAGTTCTTCAAATAGGGAACAGTAAAATAAAAGACAGGGGTTTGATGCAAATGCAGTATGTTGTACTTGCTGTACACGGGGATGTTTTTGAAACACCACCACCTGGCAGGTACATTGGGATTTTAAAACAGCATGTCTTGGGGGGGGGGTGTTGTGTGTGTAGAATTGTGTTCATGCTGCAACTGATGTACAAAACAACAAAAACTGCAGAAGGTATAATAAGGTACAAAATCCAGCTTCCTGCTAATGTTACCTTTTTAAAAATAAAAATAAATAAAAGGCAAATTTCTAGTCCTCATTGGCTTTAAACACTTGAAACTTTGTAGATGTAATGGTGTGTGTAGCTTCCTCACGAGTGTTGTTGCTGTTTAGTTGTTTAGTCGTGTCCGACTCTTCGTGACCCCATGGACCAGAGCATGCCAGGCACCTCTGTCTTCCACTGCCTCCCGCAGCTTGGTCAAACTCGTTTGTAGCTTTGAGAACACTGCCCAACCATCTCGTCCTCTGTCATCTCCTTCTCCTAGTGCCCTCAATCTTTCCCGACATCAGGGTCTTTTCCAGGGAGTCTTTCTCTTCTCATGAGGTGGCCAAAGTATTGGAGCCTCAGTTTCAGGATCTGTCCTTCCAGTGAGCACTCAGGGCTGATTTCCTTCAGAATGGATAGGTTTGATCTTCTTGCAGTCCATGGGAATCTCAAGAGTCTCCTCCAGCACCATAATTCAAAAGCACCACGAGTAAGCAGCTCCCAACCCTGTGCAGGGTTTTATTATATACATATGGTGGCTCTGTGGGTTAAACCACTGAGCCTAGGGCTTGCTGATCAGAAGGTCAGCGGTTCGAATCCCTGTGGCGGGGTGAGCTCCCGTTGCTCGGTCCCAGCTCCTGCCAACCTAGCAGTTCGAAAGCACGTCAAAATGCAAGTAGATAAATAGGAACCGCTACAGCGGGAAGGTAAACGGCGTTTCCGTGTGCTGCTCTGGTTCACCAGAAGTGGCTTTGTCATGCTGGCCACATGACCTGGAAACTATACGCCGGCTCCCTCAGCCAATAATGCGAGATGAGCGCGCAACCCCAGAGTCGGTCACGACTGGACCTAATGGTCAGGGGTCCCTTTTTATGTACAAGACAGAGCATCAAAAAGCATGACTGTACTAATCCGATTCAGAATCCGGAAGGGCCTCCCTTCGTGATTTTCGCCAGCATAACCCGGGGCACCCTGAACCTCCTCCGTTGGTCCCTCCTCTTTTCCCCCTTCCTCTGTTGGGACGAGGGTGCTGGTGGAGCACCCTCTCCACTAGAGCTGCTCAGTTAAGGGACCAGCACTGTGGCTCCTGGAGTCGCCACCTGTTGAGTGCTTGGGTCTGCCCTCTGCGACTCTCCCTCTGGAGCTCCCATCTCCACAACATTCCTGAGGGTTTGCATCTCCTCCCGAGCCTCAGTCCCACCTTCTGGAGGAAGCTGCCAGGCGCTGGGGCTCTGGCAGTGTCGAGTCCGAGAGCCCTCGCTCCGATCCACCAGGCTCTCCGCTGACCCCTGGTGGTTCCCTGACAGTAGACAACGCCTGATAAAATCCCAGGCAACAGACAGGTTACTAAATTAAATTTTGGGTGGTTGTGAATGGGGCTTTAACCTCCTTGGAATGCCCAGACAGAACAAAATTCTAATGCATCTGAACAGAATCAGAACGTTCTGCAAAAGGAGGAGTTATGCAGATGGGCTCTGTTTGATCACAAACCATCTTTTCTTGGCAGTTTTAAAATTACATTAAATGTTTTTGCACAGTTACTGGTAGGGATGAACTTGAAAGAAATTGAGAGGTTGTTTGGGGGGGGGATGCTTAGAGAGCACACCCAGGAACAAACTAGATATGAAGTTAAATATAACAAGCAGCTTTTTAAAAAGCAAGGAGGAGAGGGCTGGCTGTTATCTGGATCACAGCAAATTGGAAGGACGTGCCAGAGGTTATTATGGCTACTCCTGAGTAACGACTCTCCACATACTTGTCTTTCAAAGTCTTTATTGGTGCACATTATTTACAGTGTGGTGAGCTGTCGGTTTCATGTCCGCTTATTCCGTGTCAGAATCCGGCACTGCCCCTTTTCGGCCCTTTGACCAACATAAGAGCCTGGGAACAGCGAATCTCCTCCCTTTTCTCCTCCTCCTTAATTCTGGGGCCGGGTGAAAGGGTCTACGCTCCGTCTTTTCCCTCTCCCCCCTTTCCGTCCATCTCTCTCTCTTCCCACCTGTGTAGCAGGGGCTCTTCCATGCTGCCGGAGCCCTGGCTCTCCCTCTCTGCTTCCTGACTCGCTCCTTCAGACCCTGCGCTTCCATGGCTGCTTGGGGAGGAGTTGCTCTTGATGATAGGGAGAGGTTCTCTATACTCTCTACCCCTTACAGACGTCTCCCCTGTTTCAGTCACAAGGAAAATTCCTCCTTTGAAACTACTATTGACATTGGGATTGGAAAGCTACTATCGGTGCCCAAGGTAACTTCCCTCTCATTGAAAGGGTTAAGCTGCTCTCACTCACCCAGCTGCTATTTGCGGGTTTATTAAAAATGGTGCCTGTTAAAGGCAAATATGAATTCAATGTCACTTCTGGTTTCGGCCTACTGAAAACATCTAAACACAGTACCAAATACAACAGTAAATCCTAAGGTGTCGAAACCATTAGGAAGATAATCATGATGCAATAAGCAAGTAGCATCATAATCAGATAAATCCCTTTGTTGCTACCATAGATATTTCATACTCCACCAAGTCCGGAACAACATCCATCACCCCATTGTCTTTAAATTGATACGAGGCTTCAGCTCTTCATTGGGGTGAAGCAATTTTGGCCCCTTTTTGCAAAGCTTAGGATTTTGCAGGTTGGCGATGGGGGAGAGAGAACTTGCAAAGCACAACAATGCCAGACACCAGAGCTGAAGGACAAAGTTGTAGCATTTATTACCATTTACAAACTGTCTTATTGATACAAATGTTTTAACCAATAACAATATATGAATATCAGAATATATTACAGCACATTAAAACATCATACAGGTTTGCAAACATACGGAGCGATTTGGCTTGTACCATATTAAAAAAATGTACAAAAAAGGTTGTCGGGGTGGGGGTGGGGAGCTCAGAGGAGAAAAACATGAGACCTTCAGTCGCCTTGGTCATGTCACTCGGTATGTACAAAGCTAATGCGCAGATGGGAAACACCTTTTGGGTGTTTGAAGTCCAGCAAATCTTAAAACATGGCGCAACGCCATTAGCAAGGTCAAAGTTTGGTCTCAGCCAATGAGAAAAAGAGGAGGAGCAGGACCGGTCAATAATATGTGCATGTGTTTCTGTAAATTCTTCCTTTTGGCCCCTCTGGGCCTCCTATACTTCCTTGTAAAGGGGTAAAAAAAACCCTGCTTATCTTCTGGGTCGGCGGTTGTAGACGCCAGCACCAAAGGCCAGCCCACTGGGGAAGGTGCCTCCTTCACACACACCAGTTGCCAACCTTGAGGCAAGAAATGCAGATAAAGCGGCATTTTGCCAGCAGGCTGTTAGAGGAAACTGCCTTGTTATACTGACCGTGGGTCCACACCGTGGAATGGATACTGGTCTACACCAGCAGTGGCCCTCCAGGATTTCAGGCAGAAGCATCTCCCGGCCTTACCTGGAAATGCTGCGGATTGAATCTGGGAACTTCTGTCTGCAAGGGGATGCTTGTACCATGGAGCCATTTTTAAAGGAGGACCACGGTTGTTATTCCCTACAAGGTGGTGGCATAAGGCATGCCTCTCCCCAATGACTTCAGTTCCCCCAAATGCAGGAACCGTCGCCTTCACAACAGAGCTTGTCAAATCAGGTGGGTGGGTGTAACTGTTACGAGGCTTCCCCCTACACCAGGCATCACCAAACTTCGGCCCTCCAGATGTTTTGGACTACAATCCCCATCATCCCTGACCACTGGTCCTGTTAGCTAGGGATCATGGGAGTTGTAGGCCAAAACATCTGGAGGGCCGCAGTTTGGGGATGCCTGCCCTACACACACACACATCCCCTTGACATTATGGCACTGCTGCAAATGCTGTTGAGAACACAGTGTGATAAAACGGCAAGGTTCTATTTATTTATTTTTTAATAAAGAATCTCGAGAAAACATATGCTCAGCCTGCAGCCAGGACAAGCAGCAAGGAGCGGGAAATTACAAGGAGCAGATTAGGAAAAGGAGCCTTCCTCACTTTAAGAGGAGCTCAGCTGCAGAACAAGTTGCCTCTGGGATGCTAAACTTTTGGACATGCCTTCGGTTTCAGAGGAAGTGGATGTGCCTTCCAGTGGCAATTAGCCACAATTACAAAACTGGAACCTCCAGGGGGCATCATCCCTTTCACTACCAGATTCTGACGACCACAGCTATGCCAAGAACCCGAGCAGTAAGGTTTTGTTTTCTCTCTGTCCGGCAGGTGCCTTCCTCGCTAGGCGGCAAACCGCTTTGGAAGGCAAGGGAAACTAGTGAAGTGATCTGTGTCATGGCACAGGAAGAGGGCAATCAGAGGTGCCAGCTGTTTAGAGAGTGAGAAAAGTTAACCCAAAATATCTCACTGGGCTGCCACACAAACCTAAGCAGCCCTTTGGTAAGAGTGTTGAGACGAGTAAACCTTTAGTCTGACCCAGCAAGGCAATTCAGATGTGCTGGCCCTGTGCGAGGTGGGACTGGAGAGGTGGGTTTGGGGGGGGTCCTTCCCAGGGCTATGATTCTTCCTCCTCACTTCAAATGCAGTATGTAAATGGCAAGAGCAAGGGGAAACGTATTATTATTATAGTCACCCTCCAAATGTCACGTTGTGCAAGGCCCCACATACCCCTAGAAAAGCTTCCTATTCTTAGCATTGGCTTCTGCTGCACAGCGGTCCTGATGCAGAGCGGCAGGGTAACAACAGCAGACTTGCACCCATCCTATTGCACCGGCAGATGACCTGTATCCCAGGTGTGTCCCTCCCCTTGATGGAAGACTCTCTGATCCAGAAGTGAAAGAGGAATATATTTTGTTGTTGTTGTTGTTGTTATTCCCCCTTCCCCCCACAGCCCTTGCCTCCCTATGCCTCCCAATCATGCTGAAGATGGTTGAGGAGCCCCTTAGAACAGTGTGGGAGGTAGTGCAAGGGGATGCGAGAGAAAGGGTGAATTTCAAAAATAAAATAAGATAAACACCTCCTCTCCCCCCTTTGCTCAAGATGGATCAAAGAACCCTTCCATCAGCCCAGGCACACAATAGGGTACAACCCCTTGCTGATAAGTTTGGGTGACGTGGGGTAAGACGTCAAGTTGTCGAACATGTGTTCTCCACTGCACATCCCATTCTCGGTGCACATCGGGCCCAACAGATCCACCTGCAAAAACTTCCAAGGATGGATCGCCTTTGTGAGGTTGGCCACTTTTGTGAGCCAGCCGGTGGGGGGGGGGAAGCTTATCAAAAGTTCCTTTGACATTCAGGAATACAAAATGTGCTTGTGTCAACTTAGCCCTTCCTAACTTACATTTTTTAAAAAAAGGAAGGTGATCACTCCAGCAGCTTTTGCCAACTTGCTGCCCCCCCCTTCAGACTACAACTCCCATCAGCCGTGCTGGCAGGGGCTGATGGGAGTTGTAGTCCAAAGCAGCATCTGGATGCGAACAGGCTTGGCGAAGGCTGCCCTCTGGGATCACTTTTCTTCCATTCAGAAAAAAAAGGTGAGAGGATTCAAGCTGACGGAAGAATAGAACTCTTCCCACCGGAAGTTGTGCGTTTCCACCTGGCAGTCTTGAAAACACAAGTCGGCAAATGAAAAGACATTGTCTTCCCCCCAACCCCACCCCACCCGGTTAAACCCACAAAACCCTCTTCTGTCACCCCAGCGGATCAAGCAGTAGGTTTCCTTTTCAAAGGCACTGTATTTATTTATTTATTTGAAAATTTGTTTTACAAGCAGAGGGAATGAGAAAAGGGAGGCTTTTGGTTGGGGGGGGGGCGAGAGATGCCTCATCTCGAGAGCCAGTTCAAACAAAGACTTGGCGTGAGCCAACTCGGGCCGCCGCCCCCCCGCCCCCCAGCGCATCTGCTTGCGTAACTATAACGCAAACAGCTGCAAGCATGTGGGTCTTGGCTGCCCCAGGTCCCACGAACGCAAGGTGTGCATGCTCCCAGCCTCCAAGATGGGTAGAAGTTCCCATGACCAGGTTTTATGGACTCCTGGTTTCAAAGTTACAGCTACTCCCTGGAAGCACACACGTGGGCTAGCTAGATCTACACCGCATATCTAAACTGTTTCCAACTGTCATCGCTCCCAGCCAAGAAATCATTAAGTGTGCGCAAGCTGGTCTTCTGGAGAAGACCGAAAAACTCGCCTCACGTAACAACCTGTCTTTTGACCAGTGGAGGTGAACCTGCTGGTCTATAACTCCCATCAACCCTTCGCTGCAGGTCATGCTGGCTGGGGTTCATGGGAGTTGGGAGTCAAACAAGAGGTCATTGCAGGTTGTTTGCCACCCCTGCTCTTGACCATGGCCAGGCAGGTGTCCCTGGGAGGTTCACGTCCTGGGAGTGAAAATGCTCTGCTCGTTCTTCCCCGGTATACTCCCCCTGAAT
Organism: Zootoca vivipara; assembly: GCF_963506605.1. NCBI lineage: Eukaryota > Metazoa > Chordata > Lepidosauria > Squamata > Lacertidae > Zootoca > Zootoca vivipara. The sequence continues at coordinate 12,044,661 of NC_083288.1, forward strand.
ATGGAGGGCTCCACTTCTGTCTTCTACGGCTTCAAGCCCTGAGAACTGTAGGCCAGTAAACGGCCAACAGCTATCTCTAATGGCACATCCACACAGAGGGGTGTATTCTACTAAGTCCTGCTCAGAGAAAACCCAATGAAATCGAGTGAAGTCCAGTCCATCAACTTCATTCAATGTGACTGCTCTGAGAAGGGCTAGCGTCAGATACAACCTCGTGCCTTGAGAGGCTAAGCTTCTGGTCCTCAGCCCTATCTCAGCTGCCCCTCTGTTCCTAGGTGCCATGTTTCCATCACATGGCTGCTTGCAAACCCAGCAGTGGCTGATGGCCTTTCGCATCATTAAAGGAAGGAGACCGGCGGCATCACCCCTGTCCAGACCTCTCCTTTATAGCTGCATCTCAGCTCTGCAGGAGACTGAAACTAAGACCACGAAAGGTATAGATGAGGGAATATGAGGCTAAAGCTATGTACACCCTCGAAGCACATTATTTCCCCCAAGGAATTCTGGGCACTGTAGTTTGCCACTCAGAGTTAGCTCCCGGCAACCCTTCACAAACTACAGTGCCCAGAATTCTTTGAGAGGGTGGGGGAATGTGATTCGGATATGCTTTCAAGCAGGGGAGAGGAATCTTTGGCCCTCCAGATGAACTCCTGTCGCCTCTGGCCATTGGCCATGCTTGCAGCGGCAGATGGGAGTTATAGTTCAGCGACGCCTGGCGAGCCAAAGGTTCCGCGCATCTTTAAAGGCATAGTGCTTGTGTAGCCGGGGGGGGAGGGGGGCTGAAAGGAAGCGTAGGGGGCAAGGGTGCCGAAGGGGGAGGGCGTCTTGCCTTCCTCAACTTGGCGCCCTCTAAATGGTGTTGGACTAAAACTCCCATTGTCCCTTTCCCTCAGCCCATGCTGGTTAGGGCTCATGGGAGTTGAAGTCCAGGAACACTGGGAGGGAACCAGATTCCATGACAGCGCATAAGGGGAGAGGCTTCGGTCAAAGGATGAAGAAAGCTTGAGAAAGCCACATGTGCTTCTAAGACAGGAAGCCTGCTTGATTCGGGACTGTGCGTTTTTCTCTCTCAGGGACTGTGCATTAAAATTTGACTACAAACAGACGGCACAAATAAAAAAACAGTTTTTAACAGGAAGGGGCTGCCGCTTTAACACAGATGACATCATGCAGTTACAGGAGCACTTTTTTTTTTTTTTGCTTTTTTAAAATTAAAAAAAGGGGGAGGACACATCGGATTTTTTTCTCTCTTTTTGCCTTTTTGTCTTCTTAAATTAAATCAGGTCGATTGATAGAAAATAAGTATGTATAATTTCCCCACCCGCCACCCACTCCACCCCTCCACTGCCCTTATCTACACATAATATACTTATTTATAAAACTCGAGATCCAGCCAAGGAGAAGGAAGAAAAAGGAAAAGGTGTCCCGTCCCTTTAAGTCAAAGCCGACATGCTGGGGCCGCCATTTACCATTGCCTTGCGCCCCCTGCTGGCCAAGGGTTGCATCTGGTGGCAGTTCGAGGTGCCGTTGAGCATGGTCCCAGGCGCAGGGTTGGCGGGGATGCTCACCGTGGTGGTGTTGGAGCTGGGCGAGCCGTGGGAAGGGGTGGCAGGGCTTGGCAACGAAGAGGAAGTGGTGGCCGGCAAGGTGGCCGGACTGTTCGCCTTGTCGCTGACGGACTCGCATTCTGACGCGCCGCTGGTGTTGGTGCATTCAGAGTTGGGGAGCTGGGAGGAGAGTTTTAGCCTCTTGCAGGCCGGCTGGACACGGTATTTCAGAGGGAGAGGGCCATTCTGCAGAGGGAGAGCATAGACGTAACATTTCATCCTCTTCACAGCTTAGCTGCAACCATTTTACACCCCTTTAAACCCCCTTTTTTATATGCACCAAGATGGAAGGAGACATAGATGGGGAAATGGCTGTTTAAACTAATGGGGACTTAGCCCAGAGGGCAAAAACTGACATGTTTAACCAGAGAAATGTCACTGTTAACATTTGTTAAAGATTGGAAACCTTCTATAATTGGATTGAAGACTTCTACAAACTCGCAACAAATGAACAACTTGCATATAAACGCAGACTTGCCATGGACCAATTCAATGATATTTGGAATCCATTCTTGCAAATACTGTAATAGGTCAAGATCTGGTAAAGTACAATAACAACTTTGTAAAGCATAGAGTTTTGGGTTTCCCCCCTCCCCCCCTTTATTTTCCCTTCTACACGGGCGCTATTTCTCTTTCTCTCTTTTATTCATGTCTCATCATGTTTACCGCACATATAATCATGTACTTTTTGAACTTGTTCAATAAAGATGTTGATAAAATAAAAATAAAAGATTGGAAACCTCTCATAGACTGTTTGCGTAAAAAACAAAATGAAATAACAGCATCTGTATTTGACGACTGAAGATAATGTTTGATTATAGAAAGTGGCTTTGTCAAGTGTTACATTGGATTGGACGAAGTGACTATTCTTTTTATATAGCGGACAGATGAAGAATTGGACGTACTCCTCCTGTTCCTCCCACACACCTTTTTTGTGTTTTTATTGCATTTATATAAAAATCTTGGTTTAAAAAAAGGGACAATATCAAGTGGTTTTTTCCCCCTCTATAAACCTTAATAACATTTTTAAAAACCCAAACTTTCTTTTCCTCTGCTCCAACTTCTTCCTCCAGATATGAGGGCCAACGTGACATTTTCTTTTCTTTTCTTACAAACTCCTAAATCCCGAGTGCTGATTTGGCATTTGTTTTCATTGTTGTTTTAAGATGTAACAAACAAGACGTGCCCTTCCATCCCACTTGGTAGGTTTCTGAACAGAAGATGCACTTGCTCCTTATTATCAGATGAGTTCCGTCTCAGACCTTGAGCCAACTTGGGTCGCAACTCAAATTTCCTCTGCTTTCCTTTGTCTCTTATGAATCTACAGGAAGCTGCCTTACCATGAATGAGGCCGTTGGTCCATCCTGCTCTGTCTATACGAGCGTTTTTCCCCAAACTTTGGTCTCCAGCTGTTTTTGGACTACAGTGCCCATCATCCCTGACCACTGGTCCTGCTAGCTAAGGATGATGGGAGTTGTAGTCCAAAAACAGCTGGAGACCCACGTTTGGGTAACGCTGGTCTATACGAAGGTACAGCGGCTCTCTGGGGTTTCAGACAAGAGTCTTTCACTGGAGATGCTGCTATGTCAGTGCTGACAACACTGAACTAAATGAACCAACGGTCTGACTCGGGACAAGGCAGCTTCCTGTGGCCACCTGTCATGTATGATCTAGTTGAGATTCCTGCATTGCAAGGAGCTGGGCTCATACCTACCAAGTTGCTGTGGGAGAAATAAGGGACCGGACCGGAAGTAGACGACCGGAAGTAGCGCTGCCGCCATTTTGGAACTGGGCGGAGCATGCTCAGAAGCGACTTTTGATGCTGCTTTGCCCAGTTCCAAAATGGCCACCGCGCCAGAAGTCGCACTGCAGCCATTTTGGAACTGGGCAGAGCTGCATCAAAAGTCGCTTCTGGGCATGCTCCCCCCAGTTCCAAAAGGGCCGCCGCGCCAGAATAAACCAGGGGGGAAACAAAAAAAATCTGTTTTTTCAGCTGAGAACAGCTAGAAAAACGGGGGTTTCCCGGAGAATATGGGAGACTTGGCAGCTATGGCTGGGCTAGATGACCCTCGGGGGTCGCTTCTCTCTACTCACTCACCCGTCGCCAAGGATAGATATAAGTTATGTCCATTAGGGTATAGTATTCCTTCAGAGGTTCATCTTCATAGAGAACTTCCACCTAACAGATTTAATAACACAATTAAAGAAATTCTGAATTACAAGGCAGGCACAGGTTAATTTGGACACAGATTTAAGTCTCCTAAGCATCATACACACACACACACACACACACACACACACACACACACACACACACACACTTTTTGATTTTCTGTTTTACAATTTAGAATACTCATTTAAACCATCTTAAAATATCAGTGACTTCCCTTCTCTTTCCATGGTTCATTCTGCGTATCATAAATCCCTGCATGTTTTACAAAAAACTATACCAATCGGTGTTCCATTATTATATCAATCAAAACTTATTTACACTGTTGAGCTTATCTTAATGCTGCCAATGTTTTCAAGTGTACACAATTTCCCTCCATATATTCAGTAAGCATTTTCCAAATTTCTCTAAACATATGTTCTTCTTGTTCTCTTATTCTATGTGTTAGGTCCACAAGCTGCACATATTCCATCAGTTTAAGTTTCCATCCTTCTTTAGTTGGGACCTCGCTCATTTTCCATTTGGGGGCTAACAAAACACGGGCCGCAGTAGTGGCTTACATAAATAACCTTTTTTTGACACCTGGGAATTTCTGTCTGAATTATCCCCAGCAAAAAGGACTCTGTTTTTTTGGGGAAAGTACTTTCAAACATTTTTTTAAAAAATTCATTATAGATTATATACTCTTTTATATACTATTTTACCCTTTTACAGGTCCAAAGGCTCCTGAGCATCTTCATGTTTGTTTGTTTGTTTGTTTGTTTGAAGCAAATTTTTAGCTCTTAAGCTGTGAAGAAAGGCTTGAAAGCATCTGTCCCTTCCCCTGACTAGAAGTAAAATAAATTACACAGAGCAAGCAAACAGAGACACGTTTTCTCAATCTGCACAGTTGGCTTGGTACAGAATTTGGCAAACTTCTGTTGCTAAAAAAAACTATACAGTGGTACTTGCGAATAACTCTACTTACGAATGTTTCTACTTACGAATGGAGCTCCGTCCGCCCTCTTGGATGCAGTTTAGATAGGATTTTTTCTACTTACGAATTTTTAGATAGGGTTGCTTCGACTTACGGATTTTTTCTCCCAGTGCATTCCTATGGGATTCGACTTACAAATTTTTCCGACTTACGAATGTGCGTTCGGAACGCATTAAATCATAAGTAGAGGTACCACTGTATAAGCCTTCGGAGTGAAGTCAGTTCTTCAGCAGGGAGAAAGCATGCACACTTAAAACGCAGGTAGATCTGCACATTTTGCTCTTTGCTTATTTTATCATGAGTGTGGAACTGGAGCTTTCTTGATGTGCAAATAGTTTTCATAGAATCATAGAATCATAGAGTTGGAAGAGACCACAAGGGCCATCCAGTCCAACCCCCTGCCAAGCAGGAAACACCATCAAAGCATTCTTGACATATGCCTGTCAAGCCTCTGCTTAAAGACCTCCAAAGAAGGAGACTCCACCACACTCCTTGGTAGCAAATTCCACTGCCGAACAGCTCTTACTGTCAGGAAGTTTTGAACATGCAGCATCAACCTTGGCCCAGGGAAAGTGTGGAAGCATTTGATAGCAACTCACTTTGTATTTGCTGGGAACATCCATCTTGTTGCGGAGGAACTTAGCCAGGTGCATGATCGTCATAGCGGCAGGGCAGCGGAGGAATCTCATGCTGTTCTTCTAGGGAGGAATATGAGAGAGAAAGGGAGGGAGGGAGGGAGGGGAGGGAGAGAGAGAGAGAGAGAAAGTGAGAGAAAAGGTTTTATTGGGAGAGGGCTGGGCAGCCGGAGCGGGCTGAGTCGTTGAAATATGTATTGAAGCAGCTGCAAATCTGCCAAAAGGCAAGGCTACGGGGGGGGGGAGCAGGGGGAGGAGTCTAGGAAGGGTCAGAGGTCACAGGCAAAGGACACCCTTGCAATCCATATACTGTTGGAGGGGGGAGGGAAAGCACAACATCCGGGGAGGGGGGAAGGAGAATCCAAAATTTAAAAAGAGGAAAAGAGAAAGTTGGAGTCTATCCGAGCACAGCCAAAGAAACAGGGAAAGGGACACAGCAAAGGTGAAAGCAGGAAGGAAAGAAACATGGACTAAATAGAAAGGAAAATTGAAATATGAATTGAGCAGAAAGGTTGGAGGTGGGAAGCAAGAGGAGGCGGTGTAGGGGGGCTTTTGAGGCCTTGAGCGCTAACTTGATTCATCATGATTTAAGCCCAGAGCACATAAAGATCCCAATTAAGATTGGGGTGCCTTGCAATTGGCTCCTAAATATGAAATATTAAAGGAAAGGGCCTCCCAGTTGGAGGACAACCACCTCGAGCCCCTGCACCTCTCACTTTAGAGATCACCATCTATGGCACAACTCTGGGATCCCAGCTCACAGGACACGGCTTCCAGGCAGCCCCATAACCTCTTGTTTTATGAATTCAATGCTGCTGGCTTTAATTTGAGGGGATGGAGGGCGCATGGGATTCTCCCACATTTCTAAAGCATTGTTCAAGGGTATACAGGTAGACAGAAGCTACATAGCTCACCTTGTCTTTCTCCATGTTCCCATTCTCAACAGTCCCTTTGTTTTCTTCTCTGAGAGAGAGAGAGAGAGAGAAATAGGGGAAATTAATAAAAAAAACGCACACACAAGGGCACGACCCAGATTATCCAGGCCTCTGTGGGTCCAGAACTTGGGTTATTTCTGCACACTTCAGCCATATGTGGAAGATCACAATCAAAAGCAAGGTCCCAGGAGCAGCCAGTACACTGGGGCAGAGCCCTCCTCCTGTCGGCAGTGTTGCTGCAACTTACCTGGGCTCCAGACTGGCTTTGCTGTTGCACCTGCACAGCCCCAACCTCACTCACTGCTTCTGCAGTGCTGTTATCAGGTGAGCAGCTTGGCAGCGCAACTTGAGCACACCTGTGTGCCCCCCCTCTCCTCCAGATATGGTTGGAATAGGATTCTTTCCCAGCAACAATCACTTCCAGCCTGCTTGGGAATTTGTATCGGTAGGGTGTTTGTTTTTATAATAAAAAAATGTTGCTTGACACTAAACTAGAACTCAGAAAGAGCAGGGCTTCTTCTCTTTCTGCTAATATTTGAAGAGCGCAGGTTGTTGGGCACTAGTACCAGCCACATTTTAAAAAAATTCTTGGAGTTCTCCAGTATTTCTGGGGGTAGGTTTGACTTCCTTCTCCAGCTATATTTTACAATAACTTCTCAGAACGAAACAGAAAAGGACCTCTCCAGACAATGAGATAGTTCTTTCTGTTTTATCTCTGTGTCTCCCTTCCTCCCTCTGTCCCCTTTCCTGCTCTGCTGTCAGTTTCCACCACCACCAGCAGCTCCCTCATTCAACCAACATTCTGTGCCACTGAGCCTTTAGAAAGTGTTTGAGCTCCTTAGGTCTTCTACACTGTTGATTCTCTGTTGCTGTTTCTCTTTTGTTTTCATATTGCTCTTTTTATTATTATTCTGTGATCAGCGCCAGTGCTAGGGCTTTTTGCGCCCTAGGCAAAATCACCTTCTGGCGCCCCACCCCCGCACATGCGACATGACGCCGCTGGCGATCCTGTGTCCCATCCATAGGCGGGAGGGCGCTGAGCTCTCATTTTGGCTCACGCGCCTCCTGCCTATGGAGGGGACACTGTGAGCTCTTCAGCGAGCGAACAGCGGCGGCGGCTGCAACAGCGCCCATCGCTCACTCGTTGCTCCTCCATAGGCGGGAGGAGTGCGAGCGCACGCCGTGGGATGGCGGCGGCGGCACGGGGGTTTTGCGCCCCCTCCATTTACGCGCTCTAGGCAACTGCCTAGTTCGACTAAATGGACACACCGGCCCTGTCTGTGATAGGTATTGTTCTGTACAGTCGTACCTTGGAAGCTGAACACCTTGGCTCCCGAAGAAATCAGCTACCAAGCAATCAAAACCCTGAAGTGAGCGTTGGGGTTTTTGAATAATTTTCAGAAGCCGAACATATCCTGCAGCCAATCAGAAGCAGCATTTTGGTTTTCAAATGGTTCCGGGAGCCGAATGGAATCCCAGAACGCATTCTGTACCACTGTATTTTGGTTTTAGCCTTCATTGTAAACTGTCCAAAGAACAACGCTGACTGAGCAATACAGAAGTGTAGGCTGTAAGGCAGCGTTTCTCAACCGCTGTTCCGTGGCACACTAGTGTGCCGCGAGACGCTGGCTGGTGTGCCGCGACGTGCGACGACGAGAAGGGCGATTTGCATTGTCACGTGCCTGGCGGCCGCCAATAGCCAACACTAACCCGCCGGAAAGGAAGCCGGCCGGGTCACGACGCGGAGCGAGCGCAGCTCTCAACAGCCACCACCTTGCTGAGCAAAGGATTGTGCTGGCAGAGAAATCAGCGGCTTGTGAAGCCTTATTACAGGAGATTGCAACCAACACAGCAATTGGCAAGTGTTTCTTACAGTCATAATTATATAGTCAATATAGGGCGGCACAGAGTTAATTTTTTTAACTTTTTTAATGGTGGTGTGCCTTGTGATTTTTTTCATGGAACAAGTGTGCCTTGGCCCAAAAAAGGTTGAGAAACACTGATGTAAGGGAATAAATTAATTAATTTGCAGCACGTGTTCCCTAAGCCTAACCTCACCCAACAAGATTTTTAAACAACAAGGGCGATTCCGTCTCCTGGTGGGTGCGGGGCAAATCAGATGCACACCACTATTGCAATGTGCGTTTGCACTTGATCTCCATTGCGCAGCCTATTAAAATCATGTTTTCATCAGCAATATCGTTCAACAGTAGTATAGTGCAGATAGACTACATCTACCCTGGGGGATTATAATACATACATGCACACACATACGATTCCTATACTGTCTTTCAGTAGCAAAGTTTCCTCCTCTTTGTCCTGGCCACATCCTTCTTATTGTATGATGTAACAAACAAGCAAGCAAGCAAACGAAAAGCAATATCACATTATGAAAACGTTGATTGTTCCCTGCACGGGCCTAGACTTGTTTATTATTAAATCATATGTATCCATCGCATTTTCAGTAAGAATGCTCATGGTGACATATATAATGCCAAAACGTAATGTTACACCACAAATACAATTAATATACAGTCGTACCTTGGTTGTCAAACGCCTTGCAACTCGAACGTTTTGGCTCCTGAACGCCGCAAACCCAGAAGCGAGTGTTCCAGTTTGTGAACTTTTTTTGGAAGCCAAATGGCTGAATAGCTGACACGGACGGCTTCCAATTGAGTACAGGAAGCTCCTGCAGCCAATCAGAAGCCGCGCCTTGGTTTTTGAATGTTTTCGGAAGTAGAACGGACTTCCGGAACAGAATTTGTTCGACAACCAAGGTACAACTGTACATAAGTGTGTGCATGTAAGGCATACATTCTTTCAAAACATTAACCAAGCATAAATACCGTATTTTTCGCTCCATAAGACGCACCTGACCAAAAGACGCACCTAATTTTTTTGAGCATCAGCTCAAAGTTGTGCAGCTTCTTTTGCAAATGGGGAAAGCCCCGTTTTGGGGAGGATCAGCTCACTATTGTGCAGGTTTTTTTGCATAGGGGGAAAGCTCCATTTTTTTGAGCATCAGCTCAAAGTTGTGCAGCTTTTTTGCAAAGGGGGAAAGCTCCATTTTTGAGGATCAGCTCAAAGTTGTTGAGCTTACCTTGCAAAGGGAAAAAAATCCTGTTTTATGGGGTTCAACTCACAGTTCTGCAGCTTCCTTAGGAAAGGAAAGGGAGCCATTTCTACAGTTTACAGACAGATAATCTAATCTTACCTTCCAAGTCCCGGACTGCAGAATCTGGGACCGGCAGCCGTGTGACACCGGAAGTTGCGTCGACGTAACTTCCGGTGTCGTTTTGCCCTTCTATGGGACACTGGAAGTTGCGTCTATGCACTTCCGGACATGCGTAGATGCGACTTTTGAAGCCAGCGGCGGCCATTTTTGGTGCCCATAGAAGGGCAAATCAGAAAGGAAAAAAATGGCCTCCGGCAGGAGAAAATAACGGAGGAAAATGAGAGACGAAGTGATACGGGGGACCACCGGGAAAAGGTAAGTAAAAACGGGGGTTTCCCGGGGAAAACGGGGTACTTGGCAGCTATGAATCTAATCAGCCAGTCACATGTCAGCTGAGGAAACACAACAATGGAGGCCTGGGCAAGGGGAGGGGGACGGGAAGGGAGCTAGCGTCTCTTATCTCCCCCCCCCCCGATCTCTTGCAATCAGCTGCTGAGCGGGTTCCTTTAAACACCCTCATTCCCTCTTGTTAACCTTTAGCTCTTTCTTAAAAAAAAAAAGCACGATCTGCTTTGCTTTTCACCCCTGGGCAATTTGGCTCCAGGGACCATGCATTCGCTCCATAAGACGCACAGACATTTCCTCTTACTTTTTAGGAGGAAAAAAGTGTGTCTTATGGAGCGAAAAATACGGTATATAAAATTTGTTAAAATATATGTGTAGGGGAAAAAAACAACCCAGGGCAAATTAAGAAAATTAAGTGAAATTATTCCTCTCATATTTTTTTTCTATATTACCTGATTCCTTCATAGAACTCTATGGATAAGCTGACAATTTCATCGTCTGACAGGTTCCCTTTCTCCTGTTCCGAAACTTCTCCCCGGTCTTCATTGGATCCATTAGGAACTAGACAAGCAAGCAATTGAGAGGAGAGGAAGAAACAGAGAAAAAATAAAGATCACACCTTTTTGTGGGGTTGGTTTTTTTTTAATGCATCACTGTTGACATGTAGGAGGGAAATTCATGAGAGAGACCCCATACCATCTGCCAGAGGGTATGCTGCGTAGAAATCACGTCGCCTCTTCATTTCATCTGCAGGCAAAAGCAAACAGTTAATTCATTTATTAGCATTTTTATCTTTCACTTATTCTGCAGGTGGGTCTACACATCACAGTGAATAAATAAATGCATTCATGTTTAGCAACACGCTATCAAATAATTATTCATACATTTTAAATCGCTGACTGAACGGAAAACAAATAAAAGAACTGGAATTAAATTTGCATTAGGACCAAAGGCACAACAGCCATAGTTTTGAAGACTATTTGTATTACTTAATGAAGTAATACTATAGTTGAATATTTGGCCCAACTATAATATTATAGTTGAATATTTGGCTCAAGTTATTTATATACTGTTCGTATACTGTTCGTCAGCCCTATAAAATAATCAGATGGCTTCTTTTTCTAACTGCATCAAAGTCAACGGAAGCAACTTCTTAAAAACAAAACAGAAAAACAGCCACAAAATCAGAACACATTCACACCTTTGAAAAGTCCTGGTACCAGCTTGTAGACTATGTCCTGTAGGGTTTTATCTGATCTGAAACATGAGGAGGAAAAGATGGGTTAGCAATGGTCAATTGCAAGGGGGAAAGTGGGGGAGAATATTAAAATCCCGATTCAAATTCATTTTTGCTGTTGATAACAACAAAAACATAGAGCAAGCCTCTCTTGCCCCAGCCCCACGATACGGCTTATTAAAATGAATAGCTACTCTAGCGCAATCCCCTCCGCAAATTGAACAGGAGGCATTGCAGCAATGGCAGGAAGAAGAGACTTGACATTTCAAAACACAGCGCTCGCTATCTCTGTTGCTTAATCGGACTTAGGGTGTTCCAACACTTGCTGCAAAATTTTATTATTATTACAGTGGAACCTCGGTTTATGAACACCTCGGTTTATGAATTTTCGGTTTATGAACGCCACGGACCCACCTGGAACGGATTAATTCATTTTCCATTACTTTCAATGGGAAAGTTCGCTTCAGTTTATGAACGCTTCAGTTTATGAACAGACTTCCGGAACCAATTACACCCATGCTTCAGTTTATGAACGCTTCAGTTTAAGTACTCCGCGGACCCGTCTGGAACGGATTAATCCATTTTCCATTACTTTCAATGGGAAAGTTTGCTTCAGTTTATGAACGCTTCAGTTTATGAACAGACTTCCGGAACCAATTGTGTTCATAAACTGAGGTACCACTGTATTATTATTTTAGTGCCAAGAGAACAGAAGTGTGCCTAACTTTCGAAGATAAGTCTTGAGCCCCAGCATCTCTCATGCAGCCAATTCAGGACCAAATTCAGAACTGAATATTTCAGCACATCAGTTAAGAGAGTGGCTATCAACAAAAGCTACAAGTTTCCCAGTCTTGACCTACACTTTAGCCAAAGCTTTTTCTTCATGGTAATGGAACTTACAGCCCAGCCCACACCCCATACCAGCCAGTCAGGGAGATTCAGAGTTCACCCCTCCCTGCCATGAGAAAACAATTATGCAAAATAAGCACATAATGAAAACTTGTTACAAGACACATAATGGGCAGGGGTGCCGGAGTTCAGGTGTTCTTGGCACCAAGTTTTGATTTCATTTTACGCACAGTTCCAGTGTTGCAATACTGCTGCTTTGATCTATTGATGAAACATATAAATGTGTCAAAACCCTTCTGAATTTGGATTTACTGGGGGTAAGGGAGGCAACACACAATTATTTCTGTGTAGAACAGCATGCAGAGTTTGATTTAAAAGGCTCTGCTTAGGTGTATATATACCAGGCAGCGTTCGTTTTAATTTACAGCGTCACAATCTTCGCACCCCCTACCAATCCAATTTGGTCATGTTATTTATTACACATGCATATTGACTTTGTTTTGTGATTGATGGCCAAGCTAATGAAAACAAGCTTTGTCCGAGGGCTGCGTGACTGGCAGCTAGGTTACAAGGAAAGCCATTATATTTGCTTGAGTCAATAAGACACTTAAGAGATCCAGGACACCCTGTTATTCCTGAGCTGCTACAAAGGGTGACGAGTCAGGTCTCCACAACAGAGCCCTGAAGCCACCTGTTGCAACCAAGGGGCCTGGTAAAATAAAATATTAAAAGCCTTCCCCCCCCCCAAAAAAATGCAAACATTCTAAGAAAACATTGGTGGGAAGGGAAGACCAACCCTGAACCACTGAGTCAATGCACTTTGCCATACTGCTGCAAACCCACCCCATTCTTCCAATCCATAATAATAATAATAATAATAATAATAATAATAATAATAATAATATATTAATTATTATTTATACCCTGCACATCTGGCTGGGTTTCCCCAGCCACTCTGGCCAGCTTTCAGCAAAATATTAAAATACAATACAGTGGTACCTCTGGTTAAGAACTTAATTCGTTCCGGAGGTCTCCTCTTAACCTGAAACTGTTCTTAACCTGAAGCACCACTTTAGCTAATGGGGCCTCCTGCTGCCGCCGTGCCGCCGGAGCACGATTTCTGTTCTCATCCTGAAGCAAAGTTCTTAACCTGAGATACTATTTCTGGGTTAGCGGAGTTTGTAACCTGAAGCGTTTGTAACCTGAAGCATTTGTAACCCGAGGTACCACTGTAATTCATCAAATGTTAAAAGCTTCCCTAACAGGGCTGCCTTCAGATTTCTTCTAAAAGTCAATTAGTTGTTTATTTCCTTGACATCTGATGGGAGGGTGTTCCACAGGCCGGGCGCCACTACCGAGAAGGCCCTCTGCCTGGTTCCCTATAACCTCACTTCTTGCAATGAGGGAACCTTCAGAAGGCCCTCAGAGCTGGACCTCAGTGTCCAGGCTGAACGAAGGAGGGTGGAGATGCTCCTTCAAGTATACTGGGCCGAGGCCATTCTGCCCCTAGCAGAACATCAAAGCAACCCGCTTGCATATAGCAGTGAAACATACCTGCTTCACCGATCAGTGCCTTGTCAGTTTCCTTGTGAAATACAGCCATACCTCGGTTTGAGAAAGCTCCGGTTTGAGTACTTTCAGTTTAAGTACTCCGCGGACCCAGAAGTGTTTATTTCCGGGTTCCGCGACGCACGCATGCGCAGAAGCGATCTGAGCGGTTCAACGCATGCACAGAAGCGCTCTATCAGTGCTTTGCACACACACGCTATCGGCACTCAGTTTAAGTACTTTTCGGGGAGTGAATGGCACCCTGGAACCAATTGAGTACTTAAACGGAGGTAAAGTAAAATACTGCCGTGTGCTCCAGCATTGAGGCATACACATGGCTTTTTAAAAATCCTCCCTAAAAATCATAAAACTACTTGGAGATTGGGGACATTCAGGGAAGCTGGAGAGGAAATCACAACTAATATACCCAGTACACCTGCTCTCCGTGGCACATTTGAAATCAATCAGAGACTGCGGTCTTGCCATGGAGTCGCTAAACCCCAGTGACATTTCACTGCACTTTTAACCTGGTGCGTTTTCTCCCCTCTCGCATGCCTCTTTGCACTGGCAGCTCACATCTGCCGGGTGGATGGGTGGGCGCATGCATGCATGCGTCTAGGCACATGGATGTTTGGGGGGCCCCCGAGGAGAGACTGGTGGGAGCTCGGCTTGTAAATATTTTGCAGAACGCCTGAAGTGTTACTAGAGAAATTAATTTGCACAGCGCAGGAGCTAAAAATACAACCGGAGAGATGCATCTGTGAGAAGTCGCCTTCTTGGTTTCTATGCCAACAATCTGCAGAGTTCAGTAAGGTGCGTCTGGCTTCCCCCAAAATCCAGACTAACAAGGAAGCAGCCGGATAACCACTTCAAAGCCAAGCATTGCTGGGCGGGCTTAGTTTTGGAAAAGAAACGTTTCATCAAAAAAAAAGAAAGGTAAAGCCACAAAGACAGGAGAGCTGGCGATGGGGGTGGGCCTCATAGCCGATTGGCTCTCTTTCCGACTTGCAAAAGCTGGATAAATTGTGCAAAATCGGGGAACGTGTGCAAATATTCTGCATTATAATCTTGCATTAGAGGCAGGCTCTTTGTGGCGCACGGCGGGTTTAAATTGACGCAGAATTGGGAAACGCGTGCATGCCTCGGGCAGGAGGTTAATGCAAGAGCTCCAAGACAAATGGATCGATACATCATAAACCACAATCATACTCAGATTTAATAGTTCTTAGAGCTTCTTCAATAGGTTGCTCATCTGTGGTCCAAAGACTGTGGTCCGAAGACATTATCGGGGCCCATTAATTAGCACTGCAGCTTTGCCATACAGAAACGCAGCCATTCGTCGCCAGATAGAGAAACACAGCCACGTTAGGCTGTGCATGTATTGGATCAGTGCCTGAAAGCAGTGACAGGCTAGGTGCGTGTCAAAAAACTGAGGCTGAATCCTAATAAGACAGGGTGTGTTGTGGGTTCGCTAGGGAGGAAATGGATCTTGCCAGCAGGCTGGACTCTTAACTCCCTCACACCCTGCATGCCAATTTTAAAAAATAATAATAATAATTTTTATTTGATTTTACAAATGTAGAATTATAACAATCCAAATTGCATATCCATATCTAGAGATTTCTCCAAATCTCTGGACTTCCCACCTTCCCCTCCATGGGCCCTATTGTACACCTTCTCAACTGCATATTATTTCATAATCCAAATTTTATATCTCTCCATGTTGCCCATAGTATTTGCTGCATTACAAGCATTATTAGAATCAGGCTAATGTTTTCATCTGCTTACAGTGGTCTCCTAGATTAAGTTATACATCTTCCCCATTCCTTATTGAAGTTTTGATCTTCTTGGTTCCTGAGCTTTCCGGTCAGTTTTGCCATTTCAGCACAGTCCAACAGCTTCCTGTGTGCCAAATTTGATAGGCAGGTGGAGCTACCCACCTGGCAATCACCTGTCCCAATAACACCAGGTGACCTGCTTTTGCCCTCACCGGCGGTTCAAGCTAACCGTCAGGTTTTGCCTAGCTCTGTGCAAGTCTCTTTGGCTCCAAGGGACAACCTCTCCACAGAGTTACAGACATTACAGGACAGGCTCTAGCCCAGGGGTAGGCAACCTAAGGCCCGGGGCGTGGATGCGTCCCAATCACCTTCTCAATCTGGCCCATGGACGGTCCGGGAATCAGCATGTTTTTACATGAGTAGAATGTGTCCTTTTATTAAAAATGCATCTCTGGGTTATTTGTGGGGCCTGTCTGGTGTTTTTACATGAGTAGAATGTGTGCTTTTATTTAAAATGCATCTCTGGGTTATTTGTGGGGCCTGTCTGGTGTTTTTACATGAGTAGAATGTGTCCTTTTATTTAAAATGCATCTCTGGGTTATTTGTGGGGCCTGTCTGGTGTTTTTACATGAGTAGAATGTGTGCTTTTATTTAAAATGCATCTCTGGGTTATTTGTGGGGCATAGGAATTCATTCATATTTTTTTCAAAAGATAGTCCAGCCCACCACATGGTCTGAGGGACGGCGGACCAGCCCATGGCTGAAAAAGGTTGCTGACCCCTGCTCTAGCCGCTACATGCTGCTCCCATCCATATGAACCCATCCTTGGCTGCAGGGGTGCCAGCTAGGGCGAGCCAAGGAACCTTTCCTCCCCCCCGCCCTGAAATTTTCAAGGTGACATGAGCACATCGCTCGGCTACTTGCCTGACACAGATATCCGCCCCAGCTGACATATAAATGAATATGACATACCTGATGCTGAGGAGTGGCCTTGTTTTATGCACTTGGACATCGCACATCGGGCAGTATTTGTTCGTCTCCAGGTAACGGACGATGCAGGTTTTGCAGACTGAAAAGAAGGCAACAGGGGTGGGAGGACAAAGTCACCACAGTGGGAGATTTACGACACGGCGGACAACAGCCATGGCTGGTCCTACCACGAGGCAAAACCTCACAAGACTGACAGAACTGAACTTAGGAAGCCACATGGAGTGCCAAAATTCCAGGGCTTGATGGTCTCAGGTAACGCCCGTGTCTTGCCACTGCCTGGACTTTTGGGGAGAAATGCCCTAGTGGCAGGTGGCTGAGGGGGCAGTCGATAGTGAGGAAAATGCCTGTCAGAGGTTCTTGCGACTACTCTAGAGTAACAACGCTCCGCATGCTTGTCTTTCAGCAGTTTTTATTAGTGCAGGCTATTTACAGTGAGCTGGGTATGTACAACATATCTGCTCAGTCCAATGCAGAATCCGGCACTGCCCCCCCCCCCACGTGACCTTCTCCAACATAGAAGCCTCGGGACAGTGAATCTCCTCCCTCTCTTTCTCCTGCGTAATTCCAGAACCGGAGGAAGGGGTCTACGCTCCAGGCTTTCACTTTTTCCCTTCTCCCCCTCCCTTTCCTCACTCCTGTGTGGCCGGGGCTCTCTCATGTTGCTGGAGCCCTGGCCCTCTCTCTCCATTCCCTCACTAGCTTCCTCAGAGCCCTCGCTTCCATCGCTACTTGGGAAGGAGCTACTTCTGATGCAAGGGGGCGGTTCTCTGTACTTTCCCCCCCCTTACAATGCCCTTTTCATATGCTGGGGGGGGGTGGTTATTGTTCTGCATCTTTCAACAGCTCTGAAAAGAGAGCCCAGGGATGAGGCACGTATCCCACTAATCCTCAGGAGTTTCCAGATATGGTTTTAAAACTTACAAGAGTGTAGGCATTCCACAATGGTTGTGGCATCGATGAAGTAGCCTCCGCACAAAGCGCACATCAAGTGAGGGTTCAGCTCTGTGATTTTTATCCTGGTGGTCCTGTGCATTTTGGATCCTGAGAAGCTGACCAGATCCTCTCTGGAAGAAGAGGAAGGAGGGGAAAAAAGACCCAGGGTAAATAAGACAGCCTCAGTCATGCTGAAAATTTGCGGCAATAGCCAAATATTTCATAGAATCATAGAATCATAGAGTTGGAAGAGACCACAAGGGCCATCCAGTCCAACCCCCTGCCAAGCAGGAAACACCATCAAAGCATTCTTGACATATGCCTGTCAAGCCTCTGCTTAAAGACCTCCAAAGAAGGAGACTCCACCACACTCCTTGGTAGCAAATTCCACTGCCGAACAGCTCTTACTGTCAGGAAGTTCTTCCTAATGTTTAGGTGGAATCTTCTTTCTTGAAGTTTGAATCCATTCCGGGATACCAGAGCAGGCTGCAAGAAACTGTGTGCTTTGGAGTTCTCCTAGGGGCAGTGATGGGTATCAACTGTGCTTTTCTTAATGCACATATAAAAATGAATTTTGTGCCCTATACAGGTTATTCAGGTTGCATCATTTATTAAGCTGCCTCTGAAGAAGAATAAAGGAATTCTGCACATAAAAGACAGAGTCACTGAAACTCTGACCACAGAAAAAGCTTGCTCAGTTCCTCGTTCTCTGTTTTTTGGAGACCTCACCCGATATTGCTCATACACTTTCAGAGCAATCCCACACCCTGAAGTGAAAAGGGGAGGTTTTTTCAATCTTGACTTGGGATGCTATCTTCTGTACACCTGTATGCATAGGGCTGTCACAGTCTGTACATTGATCTCAGTATACTTGCCTATCAAATGCAGATTGCAAGCCATCTGGGGAACAAACAAGCTCTTTCCATATTATATCCTGAGTAGTGCCATCAGATACAATGGGGACGGGATATCTTTGCAGCCCCCAGAGCTGGGGGGCATGCAAACTGCTGGGGGGGGCATGCAAACTACTGGGGGTTTTCAATTCCCAGAGGACCAATACAAAAAGTCAGTGTATATATACAGTATGTAATGGTATCATAGAAAATTATTTTTAAAATCCTACCATTTCTTCCAAAAAAGGAAGCCCAAGGAATCTAAATAAATCCATAAAATAAAAAATGCAGTGCAGAGAGTATATAATCTGACAGAATTTTGACTTTTGGGACACTATTCTTTAGCAGACTTGCAAACATACACCAACTGCAAGCCCCAAACATGTTCAGGCTAAGCAATATTTCCTGCTAGGAAAGTAGCTTGCCATATTCACTGGCATGGGTGAGGGGTAGTCTAGGTGACAGCAAGTTAAATTAACTTTTGTAAGCATTTGCAAGACTAGGGAAGCCTCTCTTCCCGACTCCAATGCATCATTAAGGTGCCAGATGAAGAGTATCATAAAATACTTATTCTAAAGCTGATCTGGCACAATTTTGAATACAATGAGATGCTTTTTCTAGAGCGTCAAGTTGATCCCTAGCTAAACTGAATGGGGGTGAAAAATCCATCCTTGATGGATTTTTGGTGCTCCATTAATATTAACCCAAGGGCACTAGCTCACTGCTGATATGCAACCAGGTCTTGTGCCACACCTTTTCAAAGATCACCTCTGCAACCATAAGGGCAAAAAAGTGCGCACACACACCCCAGAAGACCCTGCAATGTTGTCAGATGCTGTGGCTTCAACTTCAGATTGTGTGCTGCGTTTCTTTCCCACATCCGCATATGGTAACGGTAAAGGACCCCTGGACAATTAAGTCCAGTCAAAGGTGACTATGGGGTTGCAGCAATCATCTTGCTTTCAGGCCGAGGGAGCTGGCGTTTGTCCACAGACAGCTTTCCGGGTCATGTGGCCAGCATGACTAAACTGCTTTTGGTGCAACAGAACACCGTGACAGAAGGCAGAGCACACAGAAGCGCCATTTACCTGCCCACCAGAGCAGTACCTATTTATCTACTTGCACTGGCATGCTTTCGAACTGCTAGGTTGACAGGAGCTGGGACAGAGCAATGGGAGCCCCGTTGCGGGGATTTGAACCGCCGACCCTCCTATTGGCAAGCCCAAGAGGCTCAGTGGTTTAGACCACAGCACCACCCGCGTCTCATTCCTGCATATGGAACAGAGGATGACTTAACGTTGGGCCATTTGTTAAGTTTGGCTGTCAGGCACAGTAACAATGACATAGCCTTCCATTGCTCCCCTGATTCAGACCGATAGATACATTGATCCCGTCTCGAGTCTGCTGTTTTGTTTGTTCTTCTGCCGTACTTCTCTTCGTAGTCTTCCTATCTTTTTTTAAAATGTATTTGAAAAAGAGAGTCGGTTCCCCCCCCCCAAATACTGACTAAAACAAAACCCTATAGCAAGTCTCAAAGTAATTATACAGCTGTTTGTGCCCCCCCAGGCTGTATTGCCCATCCTAAACAAGCCTCCTGCCCCCTCATCTGCGTTAAGGAAATATTCAACTGGCTTCTCTACGTGAAATAGAGAGGGGAGGGCATTGTATTGCCCTTTGCCTCAGGCAGCCAACTGTCTTGGGCCATCCCTGGGCCCAGTCAACACAACATAGTGGAATAATTGTACAGAAACAAATAAGGCATGTGGATCTCCTGAACAGAGTCTGCTGGGGGGGGCAGGGAGGGAAGGGTCCCATAAGGCTCATGTATGTAGCCTTACCAGATTAACATTTAAGCCTCTGGGTAGGGTCTGCCTCCCCTTCTGCCATAACCTTTCTATGGCACCTTGCAATGGCAGGCGCCTCAATAACAACTTCACGGGTGGACCCCCCACACACACACATTGGGACCCCCTTCATGTGCCACAATTAGGCTCTATTTCTGCACATCAAGGGGGAGCCACAGCTTCCACTGCCTTTGCAGCTCCTTGGATCAAGGCCTCCATTTTAAAATGGGGAAGGGGAAAACAACAGGGGTGGGGAAACATTTTCGAAAGCATCCCCTCCCTCTCGATATTAAAATGCAAAGAAGAAAATAAGTTGCTTTCTCCTTTGTGGCTGATGAGGAAATTTAGCAGCATGTTGGGTGTTTTCAAGGATGGGGAAAAGGGGTGTGGGCCTTTTCTTTCTCTCTCTCTCTCCCCCCCCCCCCCGTCCCTTCTCTGTTTCTTCCAGGAAATGCAGCCTCGTTTTTATACAATCAAATGTAGGAAGGGTTTAAAGGAAGGGGGGAATCCTGTGATCATAGTTCTCCCTCTTTTTCTCTCTACTATATACAGCTGAATATATACAATAGGAGACATTAGAAGCCACAACCCCTCCTGGCTCACGGAGGCAGCTTTTCTGTTTCCATAGTAACGCCTATACTTGGCAAGAAGCCAGATTATTATTGCAACTACCAAAGGTGGAGGTGGGGGGGGGGGAAGAGGGGAAGGAAGGGAGGAGGAGGAGGAGGAAGATGGGGAAAGCAGGCAACGAAAAAAAGAAAAAGAAAGAAACGCCATACCAGCGTGTGGTGTTTGCAAATTGGTTTGAGACCTGCATCGTTTCTGGGCCTGGGCAATTCCTACCACCACCCAAAGCAAAGGATAAAATGCCCCCTCAGATCCATGTTATGGAAACCAGCCAGATAACTAGTTGAATTTTACATCAGCAATGGTGGCAGAACATAACTGCAAAAGGTGAAGCCCTATTTCATTTCAAGGCTTCCAGATGTTTGCTGGTCTCAACCGTCAGGCCCAGGCATAATCGAGAAATATTTGGAGGGTCACAGATTCCTCAGATACCCCAGCTCTTTGCAAAAAAAAAAAAAAAGGGCGCACCATTCTTGTATTGCTTTAAAAAATCTTTTCAGGTGGGCGCAGGATCTGCTGATGAAAAGCAGAAACAGCTCGGGACAGAAGTCAACCTTTTCTCCCTATACGGGAGGGGGCGTATCCTGAGAGGCATAAGAGAAAGGAAAGCTGAATAAGAGGCAAGCAGCCGTACGCATGGAGGAGAAATTATTTCGCTCGCTCTGTCTGTTTCAACAGCAAAAGGTCTAGATATGAAATTCGATGGAGGCGACGGTCTCAGGTTTCATCAAGGAAACCAGCTTGTTTTAAAAAAAGCTCCCCTTTCCCCTCCACACCACTCCTGTTAAGCCAAGTTTTGGGATTCTTTAAACTGCCAACAAACAAGCCAACATTGCCACAAACATAGCCGCACATGCTAATTTAGGGGAGAGAGGTGAGGAAAGGATGTTTTGAGTCTCTCCCTCATACACGCCTTTTGTTTTGATCCATTAGGATACACATATCGCTTCCATTTTTATTTACTCATCGCCCCCAACCTCATTTTTTTCCCCTCCGCAATTTTCTTGGGGCACATAGAGGACACCATTGGGAGAAACTCCTTATGTGCCTTTTACTTGCCATTCACTTGCTATTGGCATTCACTTATAGCTATTAAACTGCCCCTTGCAGCTTCCAGAGGGTGGGGGAACTTAGTATTTGCCAGGCCCCAACCGCACCCCTCTGGCCCAACAGCACCACCATTTTCACTTTGTGTGGAGCACCCAAGAAAAGGTGCAGGGGAATTTGCCGTCCTTTCCCCCTCCCGGAGCCTAAATCTAGGAGATATCGTCACTGGTTCCATGGTAGTCCCTTCCGCTTCTTAAAGAAGTTCCTCAAAGGGTCTTTCCCACATGGATCTTTTGCCCTTCCACATTTTTGGGGGGTTTTTTCCCCTTTACATTTTTTAAAAAAAACTTTTCTCACAGGAGACCGAAACCTGGTCTAAATTTTCTTCCGTACACATAAATTGGTATATGTACATTTAATGTACATTTGTGCCATGGGCCCAGAGTTAGCCCACAACATTTTGCTACCTGAGGTGAGGAACAAAATGGCACCCACAACACATTCCATGCATGGCATCTGCCCAGGGAGTTGCCTGTTAGGGCTGGTCCTGCATGGGCCTGTGCTCAAAGTCCGCCACAAAATGGAGGAAGAAATGGTGCTTTTTTGGGGGGAAATCACATTCTATGCTTCCTGCACCCTTATTTATTGCTTTCCCTTAGGAAAATAAGAGCCATGTTAAGAAAGTTGGCATTGTCTTCTTCAGAGTAAACCGTAGGCTGGGGTGGATAGGAATTAGCAGAATCCCACAACCATTGGAAATAGTTTATAAAGAGACATTAACTTTCATGACAAAGAGAGGGGAAAGGATGAGTGTGAGTGTGAGTGTGTGTGTGTTTTAAAAAGAAGTGATCTTGGTAACAGATTTCAGATCAACAAGTTAAATCCCCATAAAAATAAAAATTAAGGGGCCGTAAAGGACAGAGAGTCCCTCTCCGTGCCTTCCCTATGATATAAGCACTGCCCAAAAGCAGGGAGTTAGGGGTTTTGTGACAAGTCTGCAAAACACAATATAGACTAGGCATCCCCAAACTTCGGCCCTCCAGATATTTTGGACTACAATTCCCATCATCCCTGACCACTGGTCTTGTTAGCTAGGGATCATGGGAGTTGTAGGCCAAAACATCTGGAGGGCCGCAGTTTGGGGATGCCTGATATAGACACACTTATTTCCACCTCTGCCACATGCATTCCCAGGTTTAGGAGGAGTAATAATAATAATAAGAAGAAGAAGAATTCATTATTTATACCCTGCCCATCTGGCTGGGTTTCCCCAGCCACTCTGGGCAGCTCCCAATAGAATATTAAAAACACGATAAAATATCAAACATTAAAAACTTCCCTAAACAGGGCTGCCATCAGATACATTCTGAAAGTCATATAGTTGTTTATTTCCTTGACATCTGATGGGAGGGTGTTCCACAGGGCAGGCGCCACTACCAAGAAGGCCCTCTGCCCTCTGCTACAAGCACACATGCTTTCATCCCTCTTTTCCCTCCAATGTCTAGCTTTAAAATTATTATTTTTTAAAAAAATTTAACAAGCACAAAAAAATAACTTAACTTGAAGGGTTGGAGGGGAAACAGAGAAAGAGAGACACACAGCCAGTGATTTAATTTGGTGGGGGGGAATCAAAAATCAAAACCCATCTTCGTTTCAGAGGGTGGTATTCAAACTTAAGTTTTACTCAGAGTAGTTCCACAGGAATTCATTTTGTCCACTATTTTCAATGGGTCTACTCTGATGGAAACAGTTGAATACCACCCATTGTTTCATGGGAACCTATCAGCCACAAAGGTCCCTAAGACTGGAAGCTGCGATAGCTCAGTTGGCAGACTCCTAATCTCAGGGTCATGGGTTCGAGCCCCACATTGTGCAGAAGATTCCTGCATTGCGGAGGGTTGGACTAGATGACCCTCGGGTTCCCTTACAACTCTACTGCTTCTCCTGCTTCTAACCCGCTAAATCTTACTTGCCACACACACACATTCCATTCCACAATTTCCTTGGGGGACAGAGACACCCCACCTCGCCCATGAGCTCTTCCCCTCCCCACTTCACAATTATCTCTCCCCCCCCCCAGCTTTCCCCTAATTTCACTTAATAGGAACAGCAAAGAAGGAATGGCGGGCTGGCTGGCTCCCTCCCATCACAGCATCAACAAAGTGGCTCTCTCCATTGCATTCTCAGGTGATGTTACATTTCCTGATTGGTGTAAGGCAGCGAGCCAGTTTCTATAGTTACATGGCTGCTCCAGATGGCAGGATGCCAGCACCGGAGAGAAATCCAGCCGATTACATTGCATCTTTGTGGTCCTGAAACGCAATTCCCCTATCTGGTACCCTTGGGAGCCCCCCCCCCCCTATTCTCTAGATTGTGTGTCTTTCCCCTTCCCTCCCTCCTCATTTTTATTTTCTGGGAGAGGTCTGCTTTTGCAATCTATTCTCTTCCCCGCAGCCCCCCTTCCTCTCCTCCTCCACGGCAAGAAATTCGCTCCTTCCGTCTGCAAATGTTGTCAAAGGTAGCAGGCAAGGAAACTGCGAAGGGGCGGTCCGGTTTACTGCAAAGAGTTTTAGTAAAAGCCCATCAGTTCTCGGAACCGTTGACACGCCGGAATTGCGACAAAGAACATGCAATTGCAACTGATGCACTTAAAAGAAAAAACGTACCTGAACATGTGCAGAATGCCACTCTTGATTATCATAACTAGCTCCCCATTATCTCAAATTCAGGGGGGATGGGCTTTAAAGTGAGCCCTGAACATAGAATTGCATTGTTGGAAGGGACCCTGAGAATCACCCCCTGCAATGAAGGGAAATGCAGCTGTCGCTTACGGGGATCAAGCCTGCAACCTTGGCATTATCAACACCATGCTCTAACAAACTAAGGCCCGGGGGCCAGATCCGGCCCAATCGCCTTCTAAATCCGGCCCACGGATGGTCAGCGTGTTTTTACATGAGTAGAATGTGTCCTTTTATTTAAAATGCATCTCTGGTTAATTTATGGGGGATAGGAATTCGTTCATTCCACACACACCCCGAAATATACTCCGGTCCCCCACAAGGTTTGAGGGACTATCCCCCTGCTGACATAGTTTGCTTTTGCTGACCCCTGCTCTAACCAACTGAGATATCCAGCTTACTAGGCTTAGAACTTCTATGGGGATATGTGAGGTGTTAGGGGAGGGATAGTATAGTGGAGGACACATTGTGCTCCTCTGGGGGGTAGTTTGTCGACCTTTGGTCCCCACCCTGCACTCAGCTCTCACCTGCGGCTTCTGGGAGCCGTCAGCATGCGACAGTAGCCGTACCCCGGGAATGTCTTCGACTGGCTGGCTAAACCAGGTGAGGGTAGGCAATGGGTCCCAAAACCCTTAGTGAGTTAGATTTCCCCTGCATGTGAAGAAGAGAAGGGGGGGTCTTGTCGTCTGGGCAAGCCAGGACCTCCATACACACTGCCCAGGCTTGTGCCCCCACTTTGCGGCGGATTGACTTCACCCCCGGAGGCGTACTCCATTGTCTCTCGAGACAGACTGATGTCAACAAGAGTCCTTTTATTGTTGGGGGGGGGGAGAACGACTCTTTCTCCCAATACATGGGAGAAGGAGGTTTGCGTGTGAAGACTGTTTTTTCTCAGCCCTCACACATCTGGAATTAGGGGTCGGGGCTTAAGAGCATGTTGCCTGAGCACAGCTCTTTTATTTCTTAAATGGAAATTAAACGCTGGAAAGAAGCCAGCCAGCCAGCCAGCCAGCGCAAGCTAGTTTTAATAAAATCCTCATGCTAGAAATGAAGACCTCATTCGTGCTACATGGAAAGATCGGTTTCTCTCCGTAAGGACACCCAACAAATAACATTAATTACACGTCACATATACATACATATACAGTGGTACCTCGGTTTATGAACACAATTGGTTCCGGAAGTCTGCTCATAAACTGAAGCGTTCATAAACTGAAGCGAACTTCCCCATTGAAAGTAATGGAAAGTGGATTAATCCGTTCCAGACGGGTCCGCGGAGTACTCAACCTGAAGCGTACTTAACCCGAAGCATGGGTGTAATTGGTTCTGGAAGTCTGTTCATAAACTGAAGCGTTCATAAACTGAAGCGAACTTTCCCAATGAAAAGTGAATTAATCCGTTCCAGATGGGTCCGCGGTGTTCATAAACCGAAAATTCATAAACCGAGGTGTTCATAAACCGAGGTTCCACTGTATGCTACAAACCCACATGATACATACATGACATAACTTCGAGTCTATGAGACTTTCCCTACACTAATTAATTCCCTCAGTTAGCTTTTTCACCCTAGGAAAAATTACATCAGTTTCTGCTGCCCGCAGAAAAATCAAATCGAAACAAAACAAAACACTTCGAATTATCTTTCCTTTCGGTTTGAAGCCCCAACGCATCCTTTGCTATGTGCATATACAGTACAATCCTATTACAGGTAGGTAGCCGTGTTGGTCTGGGTCGAAGTAAAATAAAAAAATTCCTTCAGTAGCACCTTAAAGACCAACTAACTATCTGAAGAAGTGTGCATGCACACGAAAGCTCATACCAAAATAAAAACTTAGTTGGTCTTTAAGGTGCTACTGAAGGAATTTTTTTATTTTAGTACAATCCTATGTACAAGAAGCTGGTGTAAAGAAAAACCGTGGAAGTTAAGCCAGTCTAAAGTTAAGCCAGATCCAAACTTCAGCAGTGGGGCTGCTGTTCTGCTTAAGCCTCGCAGAGGGAAAACAAGACTTCAAAATGCTTATGTGTTGCCAGATTATGTAACCAAGATGAATGGCCTTAGGATCTAGCCTAAGTTCTCCCTCTCTACAGTGGTACCTCGGTTTATGGACACAATTGGTTCCGGAAGTCTGTACATAACCTGAAGCAAACTTTCCCATTGAAAGTAATGGAAAGTGGATTAATCTGTTCCAGACGGTCCGCGGAGTACTTAAACTGAAGCGTTCATAAACTGAAGCGAACTTTCCCACTGAAAGTAATGGAAAGTGAATTAATCCGTTCCAGATGGGTCCGCGGCGTTCGTAAACCGAAAATTCGTAAACTGAGGTGTTCATAAACCGAGGTTCCACTGTAGTCCCTATCTCCTGTCTCCACCACCACCCTTTCTGATATTTAAACCATCCAGCAATGTCACTGTATCTTTGGGTGTTCCACCAGGGTTGAGGACTTAACCCTGGTTGAGTCTGGCTGAGTCCGGATCTTGCCATAGCATTGCCCCCCATATGTTGAATCAGAATCAGTTTGATCTGAGCTTTCTCCTAGAGTTTTTTCCCTGTGCCAACATTTCAAACACAACTTGATAGACAAACGCATCTTTTAACATAAGCAGAATGAATTCCCTACACCAGTGGTTCCCAACAGGTGGTCCGGGGACCCCCAGGGGTCCGCGAGCTATGCCAGAGGGGTCCGCAAGATGCTATTAGAATAAAAAATATATTAAATATATTTCGTATGATAACAGATTTTTTGTTTTGGCCGCTTCCTGCATGAGCAGAGTCTAACGCAAAACTAGAATTAGATAGAGGCAGTAGTTCTGCTGTATGCCGTTAGGTGGCGCTTTACAAACACTACTGTTCTGCAAAGAGGCAGCGCGCACATTCTACTAACGCTCACCTCCCCAAGATGCTTTGCGCGCGTCAGCTTCATTTGTGCGCTACTGCGCAGGTACCCTGTCTTCTCCATTCCCCTCCCTCCTCCCTGGCGCGCTCTGCCTCTTTGCAAAACAGTAGTGTTTGTAAACAAAGCGTTGTTTTTCGCGGAAGCTACAGTTCGCGTAGTTAAAAATGGACCGTTGGTTAAAAAGTGGTTCGTTAAAATGACAAAGGCCTACAGATGAAGAGGAAGAACTGTAAAAAACGTATAAATATAAAATATAAAAAGACTCTTAATTTGGCTCTCACTTTTTAATTTTAGGATTAGGAATTAATGGGGGTCCTTGTCACAATAACGGCTCGATGAGGGGTCCTCGAGAAAATTTTGTTGGGAACCCCTGCCCTACACTATTCATCACTGGTGTAACAGATCACATATCTGGAATTAAAAAACACAACTTCTTTAGCAAGGGGAATTGGATTTCCACAACGTCTAGTGTCCCAGGACCTCCCTCTGTGGAGCTGCAAACTTGAACTGGCAGAACAAGCAATGACAAGTTTTAATTGCAGAGATTTAAATCATTCAGATTTTAGATAAATGAGGAAAAACCAGTAAAAATATTCTGAAGAGGGGGAATTATTCAAATCCTTTAGTTTCTTTTGAAAATACTAAATACGGCCTTTCTAGCAATAGGTAAAGGGTAAAGGGACCCCTGACCATTAGGTCCAGTTGTGACCGACTCTGGGGTTGCGCGCTCATCTCGCATTATTGGCCGAGGGAGCCGGTGTACAGCTTCCAGGTCATGTGGCCAGCATGACAAAGCCACTCCTGGCGAACGAGAGCAGCACACGGAAACGCCATTTACCTTCCCGCTGTAGTGGTTCCTATTTATCTACTTGCATTTTGACGTGCTTTTGAACTGCTAGGTTGGCAGGAGCTGGGACCGAGCAACGGGAGCTCACCCCGTCGCAGGGATTCGAACAGCCAACCTTCTGATCAGCAAGCCCTAGCCTAGGCTCAGTGGTTTAACCCACAGCGCCACCTGGGTCCCTTTTCTCTAGCAATAAGGAGTAGCTTATTTACAGCATTATCAATCTCTCTCACACTTCAGAGAAACACTGCAGGTCTCCTCAAGAAGAAACCTATCAAGACTTTTGCAATATGCTTCTTCCTTTAAATGAATTAATGGGAAGCCAGGAGATAAGTCAACTGAAAATCTTTTAATCAATCAACAGCCCTTTTTACAGATTAATCCTGTAAAAGAAATTAATTTCTGTGAAAGCCTCTTTGAAAGATAATTAATTAGCAGATACTAGTGGGTTTTGGAAGAGAAGTCTTTCAACTCTACTCCAGTGACACCCATCTGGTCTTTCCTTTTCAAGAACGTTTTCTCTTTGTATGGCACCATGCCCTTTTATTACCTCCCATATGATGGCAGCTCTGCAAAATAGCCCATTTCCACCAATGGGATCTCCTCACCCCAGTCTTTTACAATCCAGCTAGCCTTGTATATCTTTCAGTTAATGTATTGGATTAATTTATTTATTAATTTTGTGGCAGATTGGGAGAAGTTATAGAAAACAGATTTGAAATTTACAGCATGTTGTGCATTGAAGGAAAATTATATGAAAATGATGTACCGGTGGTATTTGACTCCTAGTAAGTTAGCAAAAATGTATAGAACAAGCACAAATACCTGCTGGAAATGTAAAGAAAAAGAAGGTACCTTTTATCATATGTGGTGGTCATCTAAGGTAGTAAAAACTTTCTGGGAGATGAAATGGGGGGGAGAGAGCTTAAAATAATGTTTGTTAAAAAACCAGAAGCTTTTTTATTAGGAATTATAGGTACCGAGATTCGAAAGGATCAGAAAAGAATACTTATATATGTGACAACAGCCGCACGGATGTTACTAGCCCAGAGATGGAAAGAAAAAACAATTCCAACCAGGGGGAAATGGCAAACCAAGTTGATGGACTATGCCGAAATGGCAAAATTAACTTGAAGGCTCAGGAACCAAAAGGGACAAGAACTTTAAAAAGAATGGGTAAAATTTGTAATTTATTTAGGAGACCATTGTAAGCAGATGAAAACATTAGCAGGATTTTAACCTCACTTGTAAGGTAACGACGACTATGGATAATTCAGATGGATAGAAAAAATGTGGATAATGAATTGATATGTAGTTGTAAATGTTGACATTAGGACCCATGGAGAGGAGGGGGGGGAGTCATGAGATTCAGAGTAATCTCTTTATATAGATTTGTAATTGACTTTGCTATAAGTTTATATCTGTAAAATCAAATAAAAACTATATAAAACTAATGAGCTAAGGGCCAATGTACATGGTGTTTCCCTCCATGCATATTATCCTCACAATAGATTAGATGAGATGGGGGGGGCGCAAAATCACCCTGTGACCTTCACGGTTGAGCAGGGATGTGAACTTGAATCTCACAACCCCTAGTCCAAGACCCTCCCCTTCAAACCTGTACCATAAAGAACTGCTTAAGGAGCACTGAGAAACCAGGAGACTCTCATACTTCACCAACCTGACCTAGTTCAGTTGAATATTTTAATTTGAGCTACTTACTATCTCCTGACCTGGAGGAGTTAGGTTCGATGGTGCCATGAGGATAAGACTTTGTGATAGAGGTGCAAGGCCCCACTCAGAGGAAAGAGAAGCAGGACTTCATTCCCCCCCCCAACAAAAAAAATGCAGCAGGACTAGCTTATCACATTTTGCAGGAAGTGAAATTAGCGCAACGATCATCTAAAGACGAGCTGTGGCCCACAAGACCTTTAAATCCAGAAGTCTAGCATTACCTAACTGTGCAACTGATTGAGTTAAGGAAGATGGACCAAGGGAATAGAAGAAAGAGGAATGGCGAATGTCCCCACCCCAGTCGACTGCCACCGCTGCCTGCATTGCACCAGCCAATTCTAGGCTAAGTGGAAATAGCTTTACACAACCATGGAATCAGCCTGATCCATTCCTAACTGACACAAAAAAAAACAACTGAGCATTTCTCAACCTCCGCATTCCTCTCTACAGAGGGATACCTTCCTCTTGCATTCGATTATAGTAAGCCCGCAATTTATGTGCATTTAACTCGCCCGTGTGGCAACATAAATTTTAAAAAAGGAGCAAGATTCCTCGAAAAAGTGACTTGGGCAATCCCACCCGCCCCTGAACCAATGTGTTTTGACTATACTGTACGCCAGGGGACCCCAAACTAAGGCCCGGGGGCCGGATGCGGCCCAATCGTCTTCCAAATCCAGCCCGCGGACGGTCCGGGGATCAGCATGTTTTTACATGAGTAGAATGTGTCCTTGTATTTAAATTGCATCTCTGGGTTATTTGTGGGGCCTGCCTGGTGTTTTTTACATGAGTAGAACGTGTCCTTTTATTTAAAATGCATCTCTGGGTTATTTGTGGGGCATAAGAATTCGTTCATTATTATTTTTTCAAAATATAGTCCGGCCCCCCACAAGGTCTGAGGGACAGTGGACCGGCCCCCTGCTGAAAAAGTTTGCTGACCCCTGCTGTACGCAATGTTTGCTTTAGGTGCAACCCCTGGAACGCAACCCCCTGCATAAATTGCAGGCTTACTGTAATGCATTTAAGACGTATCGCCGCTGTTATTCCACACAGATGTTGCTGGACTACAACTCCCATCATCCCATGCTGGCTGGAGCTGATGGGAGTTGGAGACCAGCAACATCTGCAGGGCCGAAGACTGCATATCCCGGATCAAGGATGAGAATATGTAGACAATATTTAAGGAAGGGCTAATCTCATTCCAGACAAAAGAGAGGAAGAAAAAGGAGGAGCTTGGCTGATTTCCCACCCAGTCTATTATTGGGATGTGGAGTTCATTTGTTTCTTCAGACACACACACACACACACACACACACACGGTTATAAACTACAAGTGATGCTCCCATCTTAAAGTAATCAAACAGATCCTTTGCACACAGAAAAAAAATCTGTGGAAAATGGGACTATGGAAAAGAGACAGACATAAAGAAATAAATTTATCAGATTGAGGGATGAGTAGATAATTTCAGAGAATTGATTGCACAGACAATTTGAGATACCGTAGGAATATATTTTACAAAAGTGCAGGTGAAAAGCACAGAGCGTCCTCCCCACCCAGCCTGTGGCGCACAAATTATAAAATAGGAAAAAAACAAACCACCTTCCCCACTTCCTCAGCCTTCCAGTTTTGTATAGTTTTCAGATGTGCTTCAGCCCACACGACTTTCCAGCATGGAAATGGATAGATCAAACAGCCTTTGGCTAGACAGATCAATGACCCGTGAATCAACTCGCCTGGCCTGGGAGGCATCCATCCAAATGATGCTCTTTTTCTCCCCAACCTGCTGTTTTACTCTTAGGTCACTGAGAGCACCAGGTTCCCCTCCCCTCGCCCAACTTGCTTAGGAACCAGGGAAAATATTTGCACAGATGTGTAGCCAAAACCTCCCAAATTATTGCTTAGGCTTTTGCACAACTCCCAGAGGTGCTTTCGCTTAAAGGCTGAAATCTTATACGCATACTTACCTGGAGGCAAACCCCACTGAACTTAAAGGGGTTTGCTTCTAACTAGAAGTGCATCAGGCTGGGAACCTGCATCCAAAGGATCCTTGAAATTTACAGCCTAATCGCATTTCAGTATCTTGGGGACAATTTGTTGAGAAGGGATCTCAGGAGCATTTTTTTCCCTTTGGAAAGAAAGGAAATCCAAGTAATAAGGCTGTTTTACAACCCAGACTTCAGGGGGCGTGGGTGGAGGGTTTAGCTGCAGCCCACGAGAAAGAGTTGTATGGAAAGCTGAGCAGAATTGTCTCTTATGAAACTTGTAACTTGCTTTAACGTTTAGAAAGCCAGACGTTTAGAAAGACAAACAACCGTCTTTTCAGGCTAAACTATCATTTTACGCTTAAACCTGAGAACGCATTCCCATCTTATTTTCTGGCAAGATTCTTTTGTTGAATGGGCTGTGGAGCAGCTTAAAATCAATCGACTTTTCTCTCTCTCTCTCTTTTGTCGGTGCTCAGAATGGTCTTTTCTTTTTGACTTTTGGCTAGCTAAGAATAAGGCGACCTCAAGTCACCAAGCCAGCCTTTCATGGACGATGCAGACGGACGCCACCCACTCAAGTTTGCAAACCATCTCACGACCACTTTCCTGGGCAGGGAGAAACGTCCCATCGGAGAGGAGGCAATGAGATTTCCTTCCCAATAAAATGGGCAGAGAGGAGGTCTCGACTGCTGCCGCTCCAAAAAGGGCGGATCTCAGCAGGATCTCGCTCGCTCAGGAAAACGGATCCTAACAACGCAATTTTACGCACGCTTACCCGGAAGTATGACCTACTGGCCACAATTGGGCTTCGGAGTAATTATGTGCATAGGATATTTATTTAATAAATCGGGCTCCTTTAAATGGTCCCTTGTACACATGTTTGGGTGGGTGGGTGTACCCCTGCGTCTCCTTGGTTTAGGGGTTACACTGCATGGTGGCAAACCCTTAGTTGTGCACCCTGATTTGAGGGATCGCGTGTTGTTGATTTACTTCCGCTCCCCAAATGCTTTAGAGGGAAGGAATTTTTGTCAGGAAGAATAAGAAATGAAGAAAGCTTCCTTCCACCTGATGTGCTGCTGCGCAAGTACTGCTGAAAGCGCAGGAGCACCAGCAAGGGAGAGAAACAGGTACAGTCCCCTAACCGCAGACTGCCTGAAGAGGAGCTCTGCAGAGCCTGAAAGCTGGCGCACCTTCTCACAAACATCGCCTGCGCCGGGACTTCCCTGACAGCTCAGCCAGAGTTATGCACTTTTAAGAAATGCAATCCTGTACACGCTTAACAGGCTATACGTAACCGATTGAACTCGCTGCCTTCACTTTTAAATAGACATGCACACAACTGCTCTAGGAATTCCTCGTGTTCCAATGCGAAAAGTATGTGCTTGCCATTATTATTATTATTATTATTATTATTATTATTATTATTATTATTATTATTACATTTATTTACATTTATACCCGGCTTTTCTTGCAAGGCGCTTGGTTCTCCCCGCACAGCAACATTGTAAATCTGGTTAAACTGAAAGATTGTAGCAGGTCCAGGGTCACCCAGCGAGCTTCATGGGCAAATGGGTATTGAAACCCGGATCTCTTGGCTCCTAGGCTAGCGCATTAACCGCTCCACCACACTGGCTTCCCCCACCCCCCACCCCCAGGTAGGGGCTTTTGCTGCAGATTTATTACCCCCAAAGGAAGCCTGCAAAGCAACTCCTATTGAACTCAGAGGGGGCTTACTTCTGAGTAAACATGCTTATGTTTCCGCTTAAAGTCCCGTTACACAGACTTGGGTTTTCTTCCGATTTACAGAAGGGACTTTTAGTGAAATATTGCTGGCCCGCCCTTTTCACCTACTTTGCAATACATTATTTAGCTCCTGAAACAGGCAAACGGCTCAAGATTAGAAAAGAAGAAAGCCAAAATCCTACACAGGCAAAAAATGAAAACATGAAAAATGAAATCGGTCCGTGTGTCGGGGGAAACCAATAAATTTTTGCAAACAGGCCACCATCGCAGATTTTATGCTCCCCAGAGGACAGGGGCAATGGAGGTGCGGGTGTGGAAATTAAGGTGAACCCTCCCTTTGGGGTCACCAGTGGTCAATTTTCATTTTAAAAACGGCTTCCCTCCAAGGAGTGCTCATGATCCCCCAAAGTTGGATCGTTCGTCTTGGGTCCAATTCTAATTCTTGATGCGCTACAATCAAGGTCTGGTTACACGGGCCCTGAAAGGAAAGGCCTTCTGCACGTGCTCAGAAGCACTCTCTACTCTACTAGAACTACTCCCTATGAAAACGAAGCTCAGCGCTTCGAGAAAATATCCAGCGGCGGAGACAGACAAAACAGTGGGTACTGGGGGGGCGGGGGGGGCGAGGGGACATTATCACTGCACCGCTAGGGACTGGAAATCTCTGACCCCCGCCACCAGCTCCCAGCATCCCCAACCAAACACGGCCAATGGGCTAGGATGATGGTTGCAGTCCAACATCATCTTGTAACATTGCAGAAGCTGAACAGATCTGTGTCCGGTCAGCTCCACAGTCAAGCTATACATTCAACGAATACATTTGCAGAATCTAGCAGGGGGGAACAGCTGCAGACAGATCGTGCCTTCCTGCAATTGTTAATCCTTTAAAAGGGGCTCCATTTGGGCATTTATTTATTTGCTTAAAAAAGGACAGGAGGATCGGTCAGAAAACGCTGCCAGACAGCGCGCAGCTGTGGATTCCGAAGCATAGCAGCCAACTTCAGCCCCCACAATCATGTGATCGATTATGCGGTGCGGGGCTTACCTGGGCCCCCACAATATTTAATTCAAGTTTGCACCCCCGTTCCGAAGCACGTCCCGCTGAGTTTAAAGAAAGTGGGGTTTTGCTCTAAAAAGGCAACCTTCGGATAAAATAGCAAGGATTTCTTCCAGGTGAATGGGCGGGAGGCAGCCTCCTTCTATAAGCCTGCAAACTTTGGAAAGCCTGTTTTGCTCGATGCAGCCAACCAGGAAGGGAGAAAACGGAGGGATCTTCAGAACAGCGCAGCGCTTGAGGCGTAGCAGATCCTACGAAGGTCTATTTCAAAAGGGGGGGGACCCAGCAACGCATGTAAGTGTGCATAAGACTGCAGCCAGCCCTGGCTGCAATCCGGGTTTTTGCGCTCCCATCCTATACACCTAGCTGGAAAGAGTGTCTGAACTCATTCCGGCTTACCTCTGAGTAGAGAGGCATAGGATTGCGCTGCGCATCAACGGCTCCAAGTTGTCCTACCTATGCACCGAATTGCATCCTAATACACTGGTCTCTTCCCCAGTATAAAGGTTAGCATTCACATGTCTTTAATCCTCCTTTTATTTTAAAATTTTCCCCGGGGCTCCGACTTCCCCGAAGCCCGAAAACTCTTCTCCCTAATCCCGGTCAAGGTTACTACTATTTTTGCGCCAACCTGGTGCCTCTTCCAGGTGGTTTGGAATACAGTTCCCACCATCGGGGCCGGGACTCTTGGAAAAGTGAGTCTGGAGGGGCAACGTAAGAAACCATACCGAGCTTAGATTCAGATCTGTAAATTTAGGGCAACGCCCCCTTGTCACTCTCACCCGCAGCCCCCCAACTCCAAGGCAAGCCTCTAGAAATTTGAGGACCACCGAGCCGTTTGCGAAATATATAATACTTAGATCCCTAAATAAACGAGAAAACAAGCGGGTG
This sequence comes from Zootoca vivipara, assembly GCF_963506605.1. Classification (NCBI taxonomy): domain Eukaryota; kingdom Metazoa; phylum Chordata; class Lepidosauria; order Squamata; family Lacertidae; genus Zootoca; species Zootoca vivipara. Next base: position 12,080,135 of record NC_083288.1, read on the forward strand.
GAGTGAAAGGATCTTTCAGATGGTTTATTTAATGCCTCCTGGTCACTGCCTAGTTGTTGCTGTTTTTGTTTTTGTTTTTTAAATTGGCCAGGGTTTCAGACTGCCTGACATTTTCCTCTAAGATGTATGCGGACAGCGATTACTCAATAGTCAACGGGCACTCTGCATGTGCTCAGAGCCACTCTTCATTGCTTCATATGCTCAGGGACCCAAGAAGGGCCCTTTGAAACAAGTTCCGAGGTTCCCCGTGAGAGTGTATGTAATATTTCACCAGGCAACTGTGGCAAACACTCCACGCGCCCCCCCCAAATGTTTCTTTAGCATCCAGTAATCCAGTCTAGAACCCGTCCATTCCAGATTCTACTGATCTCTGCACGACGCAACCCCTATCCCTGTGCAACAATCTATTTCTCTAGATCTTCTTATTGATTTCAGCGCTGGGAAGAGGCCGGTTTTCTGTGCACCACATAGAAATTCAAGGACAGTCCCTTCATTTTATTAGCTTCTAGAATTCGGCGAAGGAAACAGATTCGGGTGTTCATTACATCTCCAGATGTATTCCTAAGCTTGCGCTCTCCAGTCAAGGCCTCCCGGTTTACTGGAGCACTGGGATTTGTTGTCCAAGCTGAAGGCGAATTGACAACCTAGAACAGAATACCTATCCGCAAAACTCATGCCCTTTAGCCCTGAATCAAAGCTATTGGGATATTCCCAGTTGATGCCTTAGACGCGAACATCTAGACCAGCCTGCGCAGCTCCAGCTACTCGCATTACTTCGCATTACAACCCGCCATCATTCCATCGAAAGGCGGCGTATAAATCTCCAAAACAAAAATAAGGAATACGCTCCCACTGAAGTCAATGGGGTGTTTTAAAACGCCTAACTTTGGCTAGATCTTGGAGACGCTTTCAAAAAACAAAAACAAACTCCCAAGTGGATTTCAAAGGATGGGGTGGGATTTGAGACTATAAAATTGCAATCTGGAAAGATTGGGAGTTAAGCCTGTATTGAATCGATGGCCTTGACCTCCGGGGAGCAGGGGAAATACCTGAGTCTGATGCTTCCCTTCTGTAGGCATGAGAGAGGTCCTAAAATCCTAACCTTTCCACAGCTGGGACGCGCGCCACCCTAGCCCCGCTGCACGCGCTCTCAGAAGCGATCTCCCTCGAGCCCAAGAGGATTCCCTGCAGCCATCAGCTCTCTCGATCCCACGTGGGTTCAAAAGGCAACTCGCTCTCCAAAGCAGACTCAACAAACCGCCAGCGAGACACAACAAACCCACCCACCCACCCACCCCCATCGCGAGCAAGACTGGGTCTCGGCGCCGATTTAAATACACGCCAGTCCAAGGAGCAGGAAAAGGAGGGGCGCCCTCTTCCTTTGGACTGCACCCCCCCAAATGCCAAGCCAAAATCAGCTCCGACCCTCGCCTCTCTGATGGGCAGGGAGGGTGGCTGCTTTCGGCGCGATCCTGGCCAGTGTTTCCTCATGAGCAAATCTCCCTGTGCGCAGCGCGACTTACTCCCATGTCAATGGGTTGAGGAAGGAGGAGAGCGCTGGGCTGGCATCCTTTATGTCACACTATAATGTCACTCTGGCCTGGGAGTAAGCCAATTTGTACTTCTGTGTAGGGCTGTGCATAGGATTGCGCTGCCACAGGCGCTCCTGCAAGCACCACATGGAATAAGAAGAGCGCACGCGATCCTGCGGGAAACGCTCTTGCGCGGCCAAAGGCCAGGGCAGGAAGGCGCTTAGGATTCGCACGGCCGCTGCGCAGGGAAAACGGCGACCCTTTCGCCATCAGCGGACGGTGCTCAATCTTAAGTGGGGGCAGAAGATGCCCATCTTGTCCCGCGACCCGCCCCGCCCCGCCCCCCAAATCCAAGCACCTTCATAAGGAAGGCAACTTGAGGAGACCTCTGCTGGATCCGACCAAAGAAGGCCCGCCATCGAGCCCAGCAGCCTGTTCTCACCGTGCCGAACCAGATGCCTCTTGGGAAGCGTAGAAAGGGGGCGGGGCGCCAGGTACCCCGGGCTGCCGACACCCTACCCCTGGGCAACTTCTGGGAGCTGAGATGCGAAGCGGGAGGGGGACGCTTGGAGGGTGAAATCCACCGGCAGAGAGACTAAGAAGCTCCGCTCCCAGGACAGCGCTTTGAACTGATCCTTCACTCCATCCTTCCCATAGAATTGCAGCTTTTTTGGGGGGGGGTTATCTAGTCCAACCCCCCTGCAATGCAGGAATCCTCTTTTCAACGACAAAGCCCAGTCTATAACCTAAGATCTGAACTTGAGAGGACTCTCCATCCTCGTCGCGCTAACACAACGGCAAAACAGAGAAAAACGCACAAGCTTTGCCCGGCACCGTTTCTCCGCCTAAACGCCAGCCTCTCTCTCTCCGTTTGTGTGGCCTACACTGCAAGGTTAGGGTTAAGTACGACGGGCAGGCGTCAGGAGACATTGAGAGAATGACCTTGTTCCAGAACAGAGAAAAGGAAGATAATACTGTAAAGGAGGAATAAAACAGCCTCTCCTCCTATTCCCCTTGCCACCACTTTCGCGAAGGACTTTTAAGCAATCTGAAGGTGGGGAATTATTAATTATCATTTTTAAGCCAAAGATTTCCGATGACATTTAAAGGAAGAAAAATGAGACAAGGCACGAGGAAGGTTGAAAGCGGTTCTCTCTTTAGACTTTTGAGGCAGAAGCATTTCTATTTAAAAAAAAAGTTCCGAGCAATAAATTAAGCATTTTTAAACAGACATTGAGCGGTGCTGAACTTTATCTGGATTGATCCCTATCTTACCCCTCTCTCGAGTTCTCCAGGAACTTATCTTGGAATGCTAGAGGCCGCAGGCATGTCAAACCTGCCGCCCTCCAGATGTTTTGGCCTACAACTCCCATGATCCCTAGCTAGCAGGACCAGTGGTTGGGGAGGATGGGAATTGTAGTCCAAAACATCTGGAGGGCCGCAGATTTGACATGCCTGCTAGAGGGGAATGTTCTATATGAAGGCTTGGAACAGAAACCTGTCCTTGAAACCCCCAGCAAATTAGACATATGGAAATCCAATCCTTAATTTTCCTCGGACATTTCTGGAAGCAGGATGGCCCCCTCCCCTTCCTTGCATCCTAGAACCTCCCGTTTTTTGAAATTCCCGTTTTGGATTCCCAGAATTTAGAGGCAAATTACTTGGAAGGAAGGTCACTTCTTCCGTCTAAAGGCCCACATTGAAAACGGTGTCTTTTCCATTCTGGAGTAAAATATAGAGGTGGTGACCATCCTTTCCTCCTTGCATTCTAGAAGCTAATACGGAATGCAAAATCCAGAAAAGTGCTTCTTCCCAGCCCTCTAGAAAAGGCCTGCTTTTATTATACTCCAGAGAAGACAATGGGACGCCTTCCTTCCTTGAATTCTGGAGCTACATACCAGAAGTTTCTTTGAAGGGGCTTACAAAGAGGAAATCAGAATTTTGGAGGGAAATACGATTTTGATCCGATGACCAAGGAGAAGTTCCTCCCACCCACCACCCTTAGTGGGGCAGAAATGAATGAACCATCACAAGCTGAGAGTAGGAGAAGGTACTTTTCTGAAAGCCCACTCTCATGTCTGTTCTGACATTGCATCCTATTTTTGTAAGGGCGTAAAAGAGCAACTGGCTAATTAAATTACAGTACTACCAGGTGTCTTTTTAAAAAGAAAATAAAGGCAGTAATTGGGGGGGGTTTGATGTGGGGTGGGTGGGAGTTTAGGTGTTGTTCTAAGCAGACATTAAACCCTGAAGTGTTCCTAGCAGACATCCATAGGATTCTGCTCTTATATATGTAGCCACACAGTGAAAAATATGTAGTGGTATGGCTTTTCCACTACAGCTGTTCTCTCATTCATATTTTACACACACACAATCCCCACCTACTTCCCTTATTTCGTCCATTCGCCAAACATCGCGACAGCTAACCACAACAACAACAACAACAACAACAACCAACAACAACAAAAATGTAGCTCTGGCATCTCCAGGCTCAAACTGCCCCAGCCCGATCAGCTTTCCCACCCCCTCCCCGCATTTGGAAACAACTATGTTGTCGAACCTCACCCCACCCCCACACACCCCGCAAAATAAACCATATTCCCATGTGATTTGGGGGAATGACAGAAAAACACACACCCCTTTTCTGGCTCTAGAGTTCCCCAGATCAGACTTTTAAACCCCCTCCGTCTGGGGCCAAAGGAAGCACCATCAACGTCCTCACCTTGCTGGTTCAAACACGAGGCAAAAGAAATATGTCCTTTTCCCCCCTACCATTTACTTACACACACACACACACACACACACACACACACACACACACCAGACAAACAACGCTCTCCACAACATCCTGCGCGCCATGTTGTGGTTCTTGCCCCCCCTTTTTTATATGATAGATTGTTTTTTACAATATAAATCCCAGTCCTCTCCAAATCACCCGGGCCTGCTGCTGCTGCGCGCCCGGAGCAGCCATCGCGTGCGCATTTCTCTTTGGGGCTCCCTGGATCGCCTGACATTTGGATCTCTCGAGATCTAAAGGAGTGGATCTCTCGAGCTCCACACCAAGGGAGAGTCTTTTTCCACCGTAGCCTGCAAGATGCTGGCTGTCAAAACCACGATCGCCCTTTACACACACACACAAACACAGACACACAAAAACATACCCACACGCCGCCCAGACGCACAAGCGAAGGAGAAAAGGCCTCTCCGGGGAAGCCGGAGCTGGTGGCTGCAGCAGCCGAGGAGAGGCAGCCCTGGGCCGGGGAAGGGAGCCACGCTGGCCGCCGGCCTCCTGAGTTGCGATGGGGGACGACGACGCAGACACACAAACACACACACACACACAAGGGAAAGGGGGTCCCGGGGGGCAGCTGGGCTTTCCAAAGGGGGAACCCCGAGGAGACCTCTTTGGAGAGCCTCCGGAGGTACCCCCTTTCCCGGTTTGGGGAAGGGGGAAGTAACCCGCGACCACAACAACAACAAAGGCGGGCTCCTCGGAGCCGGAGAGGGGCTGGCAAAATTTCGAGAGAGGGAGAGAAAGAGAGAGAGAGAAAAGATCGGCCATCTTGAAAGCCAGGCAGGGTGAGGGGGGGGGGGGAGAGAAGAGAAGGAAAGAGGAAAGGGAGAGAAAGAGAGAGAGAGAGAGAAGGAGTGACAAAGGGAAAGGAGGGAAAAGGCGCCGGGGAAAGCAAGCGGGGGAGTTCCCAGGAGCAAATAATGCTAATTAAAAAAGGGGACACACACACACACACACAGATTTCGGAGAGGGAAAGTATACGAGCCCTACCTGATCCCCGGATCCTTTCTAGAGGGGCGCACCGAGGCAGCGAAAGACCGGATGGGGAGAGAGAAAAGAGAGAGGAGAAGCAAAGGGGGGAGGAACCGACGCCGCCCCCCCTTTTCGCCTCACTTACACTGATCAGACTGGAATGTTTAAATATATGCATATAAATATACACAGTATAGATAAATATATATCTCTCTCCAAAGGCAGAGAGATTCTCTGGGCAACCGTGTCTCTCTCGTCTCCTCTCTCTCTCTTTTCTGCCGGGCTACTGAAAGAGGGAGGGAGGGAGAAATCTACAAAATGGCCCTTCCCCCTCCTCCTCCTCTTCCTCCCCCACCTCTTTTCCTCCGGACAAAAAGCCCCGCCCCCTTTTGGGAGCCTCACGTGATTTCGTTCCTTCAGGGGTGTTTGCAAAAGAGCGAAGTCCCTGGAAATAAATAAATAAATGAGGAGGAGGAGGAGAGACTCTGGAGCTGGGGATGGGGGTGGGGGGGGGAAGGGGGCGAGAAAGAAAAATGTGCGGGTTTCCCTTCCGCCTCTGTCTCCAGACAGACAGACTTTGCATCCAGACAATACAAAAACAACCTTGCCACCCGTCCAGAAACAAAAAGGAAGCTCTAACCAGAGACTGCAAAAAAACACACACACACACACGCGTCGAGCGAAGTACTGTAAACCCACGATTTGAAAGAGAAAAGCCCGTGATCGTGCGGGGAACAAAAGCGACGGCGTGGGGACCGTTTGACACAAATACACACACACACCCAGAAACACAAACGGTCGGCCCGGAGTCTTTTTTTTCTGGGGGGAAAGACGCGCAGAAGGGAAAGTGAAAAAGACACCCGGTGCCGGCAAAAGGACACGCACGCACGCACACCCTCCAAAAAAAGTTTAATTTTAAAAAAAAAACACAACCCTGGTATTTAATCTCTGGAATATATAAAAGGACCGTATAGTACTGCAGTTCTCCGATTTTCTGCTCTTCCATGAGCTACGAGGGGAGATGCATAGATCTGTGAGCCTTCCAATAAGAAGGCATGCATTGGTTGGAGGCTTGCGGAATTGTCACGTGTATAAAAGAATTCGAATTCCAAACAGTTCCACGACGCAGTTCGATGCAGCCCTTAAAATGCAGAACTTGGGAGAGGGAGAGAGAGAGAGAATATGGACAATCTGAAAACGAGCATTATCTTTCTTCTCCCAGGTGTACGTGTGTGTGTGTTTGTGTGTGTGACTTTATAACCGTGACTTGTACCAGGCACTTTCTTTCGGACACCATGGAGGGGCTAACGTCCTCCCTTCCCCACAGAATAAAGAGTTCGCTACAAGTTTGCAATCTGTATAACGAATCCCAAAGAACCAATTAAAGACGCGTGCAAAAAAGATAATGGAAACGGAGCTTTGTTGTTGTTGCTTTAAGAAAATATTGCAGCTTTTTGTTTCTGTTTTACAGTGGGAAATGACCCACTTTTCTACAAAGAGCGTGTAAATTACGGTAAAACGCAGGGCGTCAAAACCAACCGTTTCGTGACTAAACAAGACAAGCTGGACTCCATCTAAAAGCTGCCTCCTTTCCCCGCGTGTTTTCAAGCACGAGAACACGCTTCTCTCGGAGACGTCGCCCATGGAATTTGCACCAAGGAATTTTTTTTGGGGGGTGTCAATAGTTTCTAAAATACTTTAACTGTTTCTATGGAGGGAGGAGGGAGATTCAAAGCCCTAATTTGCTTCGCAATGTTAGACCTTTCTGAGGTGATAGCTTTCCTTTTTCACATGCACTTTACCTTTTAGGTGGTTCTGGAGAAGGGCGAGTTCTTCCGTGGCGCCACCGGTTTAAAGTCACAGAATCATAGAATTGGAAGGGAACCCTAGAGTCATCTAGTCCACCCCACTGCAATGCAGGGATCTCAGCTAATACTGTACATCCATGACAGATGACAGTACAGTACAGTAGTCCTTTCTCCCAAAGTGATCCGAAAAACTACAACGTCCATTCCCGAGAAGCAGCAGTGGGCTTAGTCTGCAGCAATGTCATCCGCGAGTTTTCTCCCACCAGTTTTAGTTTTAAGCGATTTTTTTTTGTGGCACCCCTGTTCTAGTTCCATAGCTGCCAAGTTATCCCTTTTTTTAAGGGATTTTCCCTTATGCTGAATAGGCTTCCTCGCGAGAAAAGGGAAAACTTGGCAGCTATGTCTAGTTCAGGAAAGCTTAAGCTCACTGGCTGGGGACAGGGACGTCAAAGTGACGGTGGCGATTCGAGACTGGCTGCAAAAGCCACCTCCTGGCGGCCAGCGCGTAGTTCTTAAGCTCTAGTAACTAAAAAGCCCAATCGCATTTCCCCCAGCTTTTTTTTTTTGCAAGCACGTCTACCGGTATGTGCGGACAGACGATGAGAATCCCTAGGAATCGCTATGGCGTGGTGGCCGTCACGTGTGAACCCTCTGGGTCGCGCTCGTGGCTATGCTGCCACCAGACATAGCTGCCAAGTTGTCCCTTCTCTCGCGAGGAAGCCTATTCAGCATAAGGGAAAATCCCTGTAAAAAAGGGATAACTTGGCAGCTATGCCACCAGAACCAGGAGGAGGGGGGTGGTTACTGCGGAATGAGTTAATCCTGGTTAAAGCAGGCTTGCAAAACGGTTCGGGCACAGAAACCTGGCTAATAATGCAGTGGAGGAAGATGATACGCGATAAATTTATTGATCCAGATTTTTAGCAAGCGGTGAACCACGGATTAAGTGGCGCGTTCCAGCTTCCCATTCACAGAGGTGAGGATCCGAAGCCGCAAGGTCGTCGCCAACGTCGCCGGATCCTATGGAGAGCCTAAACTCGTGGCAGTCCAGAGTGAAACCAACGCGCGCCTAATCCGGATCGAGCGGCGAATTAACGAATCGTCGCGTCAACTTCACCTCGCGTCCTAGCAGAGCATTTTTTTTGGATTGCGACGGAAGGAAGGGGGTTGTTTGCGAGGAGGTGTTATGGCCCTTCGGGCAGGTGCCAGCAGCAACAGTGGGGGGAAATCAGGTGGTGACATGGCTGGGAGGGCGCAACAGAAGGAAAGTATTTGGAGAGGGGAAGAATATGCGAACGCCTGGATTTAATGCAAGCACCGGAGTCCAGTAGCAAGACAGGGGTGAGACACTAGTTTGCAGTGGGTACAGTCTGCAAACAGTCTGCATCCCCGAAAACTGCAGAACCACATCTATCTGCCTGTTCAGGATCCGGAGCAGATTGAGACCTGTCCTTCCCCACGGTATTGCTGTTGTCATCCGTCTGCTTGGAGAGACAATGGAGCGCGCCTCCGGGAGAGAAGTCGTTGCAATTTGTACTACGGGTAGCAGCATCTCCCTGGGGTGCAAGCCTGGGCGGTGGATACGGAGGTGCTGGGATGCCCAGAAGAAAAGGCACCCTTTCCCCTCGGCCTCACTGATGTGGTCCAAAGGCAAGCAGAGCAATACGTTTGGCACCAGCTTGCTTGGCTGCAGCAGGAGTTGCCGGAAGGCGCCTTCCAGCCGTCTTAGGGACTCCACTCCGGATTTGTGTAGCGTTTGCTCCTGAGCCTTTTATTCTCCCCAAGATACCAGTAGGGCAGCAGAGGTTAAGGATCAGGGTCTCCCTTCTCCATGTGGGCTTCCTTCCCGGGTTGGCGACCCCTAGCTGCCCCTCACCTCCCTCTACGGCATGTGCAGAAACCTCCTTCTTGACCCTTGGACCCACTGTCCGCTCCTCCAGAGCCCGTCTTCACACGCAGGGGAAATCCCTAACTCACCCAGGGTTTGAGACCCTTCAGCTGCCCTCACCTGGTTTACCTAGCCAGTTGAAGCCATCTTCCCAGGATGCTGCTGTCGCATGCTGACGGCTTCTGGGAGCCACAGGTGAGAGCTGAGTGCAGGGTGGGGACGGGGACCAAAGGTGGACAAACCGCCCCAGAAGGACCGCACCAGAGGACTCACACACCCCAATGTATAATTCTTTGGAAAAGGGGGCTCTGGCCTTGCAAAAGCAACTTCTTCGGCTCTTTTCAAAGCGAGGAAGGCGAGGGGAAAGAGCTAAGAAAGCATCAGGAAGCTGCCTTGTCCCGGTTCAGGCCGTTCATGGAGATGGGGGGGGGGAATAAAGAGATCCAGAAGTAAGATTTTAAAAACACACACACACACACACACACACACACACACACACACACACACACAAACCCAACACCTCCGCTTGACTTAACTTGACTCTTGGAATAAAGTGCTGAAACCGGACTTCCTCTGACTGTGGTTTGGTGGTACTTACTCTAGAGTAGGCGACTTGCTGGTGGCGGCCTTGCAGGGGCGCTGATCTCCCGGTCTAGTAGCACCCACAAGCCATTTGCATTTTACACCCATCTAAGTCTCTAGGAGTGAGAAGCCTCAAATAGGGGGTGCTGCTAAATTTAAAAGGGCAAATGATACAGAGGCGTGTGGCACCTGAATGCCATTAAAATTGTGCTGAGTAGAATGGGTGGGAGGAAATGATTTCGGAAGTCGCCTCAGCAGAAGTGAGCACTCTGCTTTCACCGCACAGCGAAGAATGCTGTGTAACTTGGAAGCTTGCTTGCATGCAACAGAACGCGCAGCAGAAGGCTGGCTATTGGGAAGTAAGTTCCTTTGAACTGGCTTACTCCCAAGAAAGTGGAGCATAAAAGTGCAGCCCAACGCAGTCTCCTGTCTTTACACAGACACACACGACCCAGTATATGTCAATGGAAACCACAAATGGGGTGTGGATCTCGACAAGCGTTCAACCAGCTAAAACTCCCTGCATACTAACCTCTTCACTTATGTGCTTGTCTATACTGTGTGAATAAGCTGAGCTCTTGTCTCACACAAAGACAACCCAGCAGTTTATTGATAGGACTAGGAAGATAAAGGAGAAATAGGAGAATATATGTCTCTAGATGCAATTATTCAGCTTTTGTATCAGCAACAACAACCCACCTCCCACAGAAGACCAGCTGATCTCCTCCCTCGTCTCTTTTAGGTACTAATCAGCTTCGCTCAGTAAAAGTTCGTCTGGACGCTCCTTGGGGGTTTGATAACGGCCACACGCAAATGGGGACGCCGATTTAGGATGGGGACCTTTTTAACAAAGCGACGCGTGCCTTTCAGTTTTTTTTAAAGACCGAGGGAGGAAAGGCATTACAATCACATCCTTGGCTAACAATAATTCTCTCATTGGCTAAAGACGCGCAATTCTTTGAAGAGGAGTAATATTTTGGATTGGATACCATTCCCACGACCCTCAAGATGCGGGGAAGGGAAGACTCGTGCAAGACGTTCTGATTGAGAACGGCCATAAAACCGGATTTCCTCTTGGAGGGAAAAGCGACAAGGAGAATTGGCGCACCTTGAAGACGGACCGATTTATTATACTGTATCATGAACCACAGTATTATACCATGGGCCACAGTATATCACCAGATGCATTAAGTTTTTTCCCCCTGAGGCACAGAATGCACGTTGGTCGGGGTGGGGTCTGTAAGAAGCTAGGTGAGAGACCGAAAAATAAAAAATATGGAAAGTGCAGAGAGAGTGAGAATTACTTACTGAGCAGTGGGGATTCGCAAAACAGCTGTTGATACCACAGGCATTCTGGCATTGGTAAGTAAATTAGCACACCCTTTGGCGCGATTCAGTCCATCAGCAGTAGCGCAAAACCTCAAATATGACTAGGCTACTTTAAGGTCAATTACAGGGTACTGTATTATGGGGAAAGAGAGCCTTCTGAGGGCTGGATTCCACCCATCTCAACACCCCATAACCCTTATTGAGTCAATTATTTTATCAAACTTTGAGTAGACTTTTTATTTTCTGGGCAAAGTTGCATTGGAGAAGCTTCTGTCTGGCCAGATGTGCATCGAAGCAGGGCTGCCAGCCAGACTTTTGAAAAGGTCTCTGCCCCGTCTTCCCCTCAGCCCCATATTTCAAATACTGTAATATACATCCACGGGCGGTATCTTAACTCTCTTCGCTCATTTCATAAGCCCTTTTCAGACTTAATTCCCCAAAGGAACCCGGCCGATTCACACGTTCAGCAGAATCACGCCTAACCACTTCGACTTACTGGCGAGAGGTATCGCATAAAAAAACAACAACCAAATAAATGCTTGCCTGCAAAACCAGCTCCCGGAACAGAGAAAAATATTGCATGCCAGGAGAAGGGATCGCCCGACCTCTCTCTCTGAGAGTGTTTTTTATTTTCGGGGGAGGGCGTGTTCTACGATGGCAGACGGACCCTTAAAATAGGCGATTTCTCTCCACACCGTTAGGACGAAGTGGTAGAGTCCTAGCAAAGTTTTAATAACTTCATTTTCTGAAGCTCAGCAATGAGGCTCCAGTTTTCTCTCCTCTCGTCCTCGGTCTTGTCAATAACAAACACACACACACACACACACACACACACACAAGCGCAAGAATAACAACACCATTTTTTAGAGCCCCTGGGTGAGCAGATCGATGAGAGATCACAGTAATCTCCGCGTGGCTTTGAATGTCAGGCGCTGCACACGATTCTGAAGCTGCAGACTCTCCGTGCAACCACCAAGGGGAGATTTGATTTTTTTTTTTTGGCGTTTTGAATAGGAGGGACTGTGACTAAAGCATAACTCCTCGGCGATTATGGGGAACGGCAGTACATTGAAAGGCTGGAATTGTGGTTATTATGATACTCTTTTATGTGCAATAAGAAAACGACAGGAGCAGAACAGTTGGGGATCGATGCAGAAGTCGGAGAGGAGCTGAATTAATCTAAGGCAGGCCACACCAGGGTGAAGTTTTCATTTTCTCCCTTAAATCGGCAATCTTATTTTTAAAACATTTTTTTGATGCAGAGGCTCTTGTTCCTTGGGGGACAAGCGCCACCTTTTGCCACGTTGCAACGGGAACAGCTGCACCCGTTGAATTTTTGCCTGTCGCCTGACAGCTGAAAGCAAAGGGCTTGTCTGTAGCTGATGTGCACACCCCGCAATGGACTCTAACCGATTGAGGTTGTGTTGGTGATACATACAGGTCACCTCCAAAGACTGGGCGCTCCACTTTATGAATTGAGATCATTGCCGAAATTCTTTGGCTAGACAGGTCGCTTTCAAATAACGGCGTGGGGAAGTGAACTCGTTTTATCCAGGTCTGTGGCACAGCTCAGAATGACTCTTCATCGCTCCAATTCTGCATCCTCAACTGGTGCAGAGACTGACAGTTTAGGGACAGCCGTCTTTACCGTCTTTTCTCTTCTGCCTGACCAAGAATTCTGTGTGACACAAAAGCTTGCATACCAACCCGCGTTAGGGAACTACAGTTCCCACCCTACTGGGGGCTGATGGAGTCTTAACATCATCCGGAGCTCACCGTTACAGGTTCCCACAACCCCAACCAAACAAAAACTGACTCCAAGAAAGACACCGCCTACATTTATCTACCTAGAACAAGAAAGTTAAACAGCACAACTCGCAAAGGATATTTAAACAAACAAACATTGGAGGGGGGGGGGCTGTCGAAAAGGTACAATGCAATAATAAAAAATACCCAGAGGAACAGCAACTACACAGGAAAATAACCTAAGCCAACAGATATTCAGGAACGCAGAATGGTAGTATTGGAAGACACAACGAGGACCATTTAGTCCAACCCTCTGTAACGCAGGAAAACCTTTTGCCCAGAGTGAGGCTCGAACCCACGAACCTGCGATTAAGAATCTTTATGCTCTACCGACTGAGCTATCCCAACCTTTTTGTTTTTGAATATTTTTGCTCTGAGAGTGAGCAAACTTTGAGAATCATCCAAGGGTAATAAAGCAACACAAGAAAATCCCCAACAAATGCTAATTTAAACAAAAGCAAACAAAGAAAATAAAGGTGGTGAAGGAGGAATAAGGGAAATGAAAACAAAATAATAGGGCAAAAACTGAAAAGAAAAGGTTGGTGTTAGGAGGGGGACAAAGAGCAATGGAAGAGGATTTTATAAAATAGGCTTTCCACGCTGAGCTACGCGGGGGAGTTTTTCCTCGCCGCTTACCAAGACATAGGGACCTGCTATTGCGCCAGCTCTGTTGATGCTGTTCAAAGAGCAGAAAGGAGGCGCGCCCTCTGCTGGCCCACCACTCACATGACAGAACAAGACACGCGTGGAGCAGGATCTTCCGTGGAGAGAGCCTTTATCTCTGCAAGAGCGATGCAAGCGCAGTGCATGGCGTGTGAATGACAGCGGTAGAGAAGGAAGCTTATTTTGCAGTCTGCAGCTCTGCCAGGCACAACCACGGACTAAGCTCTTGCATATTAAGATTGCTTTAAAAAAGAAAGCCATGTCCCCCCCCCAAAAAAAAAAATTCAGAAAAGGAAGAATAGAATATGGTATGCCAATTTTTCGGCATGCATTTTATTTCTGCAGTCTACCTAGTATCCATTGCACTACCAGCCACAACCTGAAGATAGTGTTGCGCGCCGGCTTTTTCTTCCAAGCCTCTCCAATCTCGCTCCTCCGCTCCGCCTCCAGCGGTCGAATCTAGAACCGTTGTTTTTTTAAAAAAACTAGGCTTCCGAGTTAGCAATACAGGGCAAGCACTGCCGAACCGCAACCCGGTCTCTGTGGCGCAATCGGTTAGCGCGTTCGGCTGTTAACCGAAAGGTTGGTGGTTCGAGCCCACCCAGGGACGGAGTCTTTTGTTTCTGGCTTCCCACCGCCATCCGTTTGCAAAGCGAGGGGCCCCCATAAACGCAGCTCTCCCATTGATCCCAGGGCACGTCCTGCCGCTTCTCTACGATTCCTGCATTTTTAGTTTAACCGTTCCTGCTCAATTTGGCATAAAAGGTGGTAGAGGCCACAAAGAATAACCTGGAACTTTCCATTCTCTAGATGCCGGTTTTGAGACATTGGGGGGGGGGGAGGTCCTGATGGGGAAAAATGAGTTTTCTCCCCCCCCAATTATTTTTATTAATTTTCCAAATCATTACAAATCAAACCAAATTAATTGAATTGAATACAATTTCTTAACATCAGGTTTCCCGCTCCTGTTGCAAACATACAGTATGTCGATCCTTTCCTCCCTTAGCTGCCTCATCTGTTATTTAATGAAAATGAGTTTTCAGCCCTTTTATTCGGAGCCTTGCAGGTCAGGCGTGTGCAAGGTTTCATCCTGCCCCAATTGGCCTTTTCTGGCATTCCTTTTAGCAATCCCTATTCCCTGCTTTCCTGAATGCAGTAGGTAGAATCTTCCTTTTGCTGCACAAGAGGGTGGAAGCCTGCAGAATTAATCTGAAAAGTAAAATTCACCAGGGAGGTTTAAATGCTTCCTTTCGTTTAACCAATTTGCAATAATCAAGTAACCTGCCAAAACACAACAAATAAACCCAATCCTAGACAAAGATGTTGTTGTTTATTTCCTGATTGGGTCCCAGTGGTTTTTAAATGCCTCATAGCATTAGAGATGCAATGATTAGAGGCTTTACTTGTTGAATTTCTACCCTTCGTTTGAGGGAATGGTGGGAAGATTTCAGGATTGCAGGAACTGCTTTGTGTATGTTTTTAAAAGCAGCGTTTCCCAAACTTGGGTCCCCACCATCCCTAGCTAGCAGTGGTCTGGCTTGATGGGAATTGTAGTCCCTAAACAGCTGGATGCCCAAGTTTGGGAAACACTCATCTAAAATCATGAGATACATCAGCCAGAGTCAGGTGCAAAATAGTGGCTCAGTAGACAGACACGTGCAAATAATTCAGGAACAGGGTGTCTCTGAGCATATGCTCAACCCAGAAATTCGTGAGGAAATGAAAAAACCTCCCCATTGTCTCTTTGCTCACAAATCCTGCCTTATGGGCACATTAAAGATATTAATAGGGCGAGCCTGTGACCTGGACTCAGGAGGAATTAAGTATTTATCATCACAAAAGGAAGGCCAGGCTCTCCATGTTGTTGTTGTTTAGTCAGTTATCGTGTCCTGACCCCATGGACCAGAGCACGCCAGGCACTCCTGTCTTCCACTGCCTCCTGCAGTTTGGTCAGACTCATGTTGGTGGCTTCGAGAACACTGTCCAACCATCTCGTCCTCTGTCTCCCCTTCTCCTCAATCTTTCCCAACATCAGGGTCTTTTCCACGGAGTCTTCTCTTCTCATGAGGTGGCCAAAGTATTGGAGCCTCAGCTTCAGGAGAGCACTCAGGGCTGATTTCCTTAAGAATGGATAGGTTTGATCTTCCTGCAGTCCATGGGACTCTCAAGAGTCTCCTCCAGCACCATAATTCAAAAGCATCAATTCTTCGGCGATCAGCCTTCTTTATGGTCCAGCTCTCACTTCCATACATCACTACTGGGAAAACCATAGCTTTAACTATATGGACCTTTGTCGGCAAGGTGATGTCTCTGCTTTTTAAGATGCTGTCTAGGTTTGTCATTGCTTTTCTCCCAAGAAGCAGGCGTCTTTTAATTTCATGACTGCTGTCACCATCTGCAGTGATCATGGAACCCAAGAAAGTAAAATCTCTCACTGCCTCCATTTCTTCCCCTTCTATTTGCCAGGTGATGGGACCAGTGGCCATGATCTTAGTTTTTTGGATGTTGTCTTTGTCTCAAACTCCATGGATAAACTCCATGGACATGGTATCTGAAGAAGTGTGCATGCACACGAAAGCTCTATCAAAATAAAAAACTTAGTTGGTCTTTAAGGTGCTGCTGGAAGGAATTTTTTTATTTTGTCTCCATGGACAAAAACAACAGGCTCTCCATGTAAACCCATTAACAGCTAGGTAAACTCATCAACAGGTTTCCTACCAGACAGGATTCTGTTGTAGACGCCCCTTCTGTGATGTATGTATGACATATTTGGGGGTGGTATTGGGCTGCAGGGTGGCAATTTTAAAAGTCTATATAAGGCTGTGCGCACCATTGTTATGGGTTCCTCCTCCCTCCTGCGTGTGGTGAGTGAGGACTCTTATGGTTAGGTCCAGTCGCAGAAGACTCTGGGGTTGCGGCGCTCATCTCGCCTTATTGGCCAAGGGATCCAGTGTACAGCTTCCGGGTCATGTGGCCAGCATGACAAAGCCGCTTCTGGCGAATCAGAGCAGCACATGGAAACACCATTTACCTTCCCGCTGGAGCAGTACCTATTTATCTACTTGCACTTTGACATGCTTTCAAACTGCTAGGTTGGCAGGAGCAGGGACCGAGCAACGGGAGCTCACCCCGTCACGGGGATTCAAACCACTGACCTTCTGATCAGCAAACCCTAGGTTCTGTGTTTTAGACCACAGTGCCACCCGCGTCCCTGATATAGGCTTTACCGTTATCCCAAATGATTTGCCGGTCTCTCCCATGTATCTCGTTATTTAAAAAAATCCTTCAAGAATTCCCTCATTTTATTCACCTTTTGCTCATCTCTCCAAACCTCAACATTCACCCTCCACCTCCCTCTCGTTGGTTTTTTAAAATTTTATGTCTATAGTAACTGGATTATGGTCTGAAAGAGAGTTAATTTAATTCTGTACCACCCTTCCTCTCAAAGGAGCCCAGGGTACCAAACCACGGAGCTAAAACTACAGAGTAGTCTTAAAAATATATTTAGAAAGCAATTGAATGCAGATGCAAATTGGGAAAGTTCTCGAATTACAAGCCTTGTAGAAGGAGGGCTTTCGGTAGGCCGTCAAAATACAAGACAGACAACAAATTTGCCATTTTTAACCAGTCGAGAGTCAGAAACCCTTCCTGATTTGCTGCCGTTTAGCCAACCAACCATGAGGTATCTCTCTCATTTCTTACCTCTGTTGGTACTTGGTTGAAGAAAACATAAAGCATCCAGGCTTACAATTGGATCTTACGCCACTTCCGGTTGCTGTTCATAGAGATAGGAATCAAAGGCAATAGAAGAGTCGCGCATCATTTCCGAATCCCGATTCCTTATTTATTTTAAATATTATTAAGCCTCCTTTCTGCCACTTTTTAAAAAAGCGATTTTTCCTGGTAGGTTTTTGTTTGCAGAAATCCTTAATTTTAGCGTGCAATTAGATGGCAACGCGTGTTTCTTCTCTTTCTTAACTCAGCCCTTAGTCCTTGCAGACAGTTTATACCTGAGTTTTTTTAGATGTAAAAACACATTGTGGGTGTATGCCAGCGAATGGAACACAAGGCAATATGGGCATAATATCATAGGCAGGCAATAATGAAAATATTTCAGACGAAGCGCAGAATGTGATCCTGAATTTCCCCCTGGGGCTGGGGACTAAAACTGACACCCATTACAGATAAAAACATTAGCAGGATTGCAATAACACTTGTAATGCAGAAGATATTATGGATAAAATAGAGTGACATAAAATTTGGACGACGAAATAAAATGCAATTGAAAAGATTTATAATAGGACCCATGGGAGGGGAAGGTGGGAAGTCTAGAGATTCGGAGAAATCTCTAAATATCGGTATGTATTTTGTATTGTTATAACTCTGCACTTGTAAAATATAAATAATAAAAAAAAGTTCGGGGGGGGGAACATCTATTGCGAACCCGGAAGCTATCTCTCCACGAGAGAAGATGGGTCTCTCTATTTTATTTTAATCTCTACGTGTGCGTGTACTGCGAAGGAGGAGGAACCATGACTCTTCACATCCTTCTGCCGGCCACCCCGAGGGTAGAGGCCGAGCCTTGACTGACGGCGCCCAGCTACCCAATGGGAAGCGGCGCGAGTGGCGACGCTAGCCAGTGGCGGGGAGACGGAGGCGGGGTTTAGCGGCAGTGAGACCAGCAGGAAGCGAGAGTAGCGCGGGGAAAGGGCTCGTTTTCCTACCAGCGTCCATCATGGTGGGTTCTAAAGGGGAGCTGCGATTGGAGGGGCGGGGGGCAAAAAAATGACCAGCGGAACGGGGTGCAACTGGGCCGAGATGGCCGAGGCGCTTGATCGGCTGCTCCTGGCTGAATCCCGCCTCTCCCAAGATGGGAGCCCTCCGCCAGGCTGTGGGTTCGAATCGCCGAGGGACTAGGGAGGGAGAGGCCGGGGAGTGGCGGCTCCCCTTCCCGCAGATCCCGTGGGAAAGAGGAAGGTGGGGTGCGCTGGCCTCTGGCCTGATCCAGCCGGGATCGTCCCCGGGCTCTGGTAGAAGCGATAGCGAAAGTTGGTTTCAGGCGAATCGAGGCTTTCTTTATTGTCTGCATAGGGGCAGATGGGGCTTGTCCATCTGGGGAGGCAGTGCATCTGGGACAGCCAAAGTTTTTCCCCAAACTTGGGCTTGCAGCTGGTGTATGTTTTTTGGACTACAGTTCCCATCATGCCTGATCACTGGTCCTGCTATAGCTAGGGATGCGGGTGGCGTTGTGGTCTAAACCACTGAGCCCCTTGGGCTTGCCAATCAGAAGGTTGGCATTTCAAATCCCTGTGACAGGGTGAGCTCCCATTGCTTTGTCCCAGCTCCTGCCTACCTAGCAGTTCGAAAGCAAAACAGTGCAAGTAGATAAATAGGTATTGCTCTGGCGGGAAGGTAAACAGTGTTTCTGTGCACTCCTGACACTCGTCAAGGTGTCCTGTTGTGCCAGTAGCGGTTTAGTCATGCTGGCCACATAACCCAGAAAGCTGTCTGTGGACAAACGCCGGCTCCCTCGGCCTGAAAGCGAGATGAGCACTGCACCCCATGGTCACCTTTGACTGGACTTAACCATCCAGGGGTCCCTTTCCTTTACCTTATAGCTAGGGATGATGGGAGTTGTAGTCCAAAAACAGCTGGAGGCCCATGTTTGAGAAAGAAGGAAGATTCTGATCCTAAGTGTCTGCTGCCTTGTGGGGATACCTTTGGGAGAAGAAAAGACTGAGGAGTGCACAAATCTGGAGTGGGGTCCCTAACACAGTTGTATGCTTCTTTATAACAACAACTGGAGCCACACTTTCCTTACATATGTGTAGTTGACCTTCCTACTGAAGAGGCTCACACTTAGTGGTCTGATTTGGAGAATCTCCATCCCATTGAAAAAGTGTTGCCAAATTGGTTTCTTAATAATGTTGACTGACCAGCCTGCCTTCTCCCTCCTTTCCCAGTCTATTATGTCCTATAACGGTGGGGCCGTAATGGCCATGAAAGGGAAAAACTGTGTTGCCATTGCTGCTGACCGGAGGTTTGGCATTCAAGCTCAGATGGTGACTACGGATTTCCAGAAAATTTTCCCAATGGGAGACAGATTATTCATTGGTTTGGCTGGACTTGCCACTGATGTTCAGACAGTGTAAGTATTTGTTCTGGAGTTGCTCAAAGCAAGAAAATCGGTGTTGTCCAGTGCTAGGGGCCTTGGGAACTGTTTTTGGGAGGTTCATGGGTAGATTTTTGTGAATTGCTGCTCTTTTGGTCTTGGTATCCCCAACTCTTCCAAAATGGGAAGAGTGGCTCTCTTGGCAAAGTTGCTTGGAATTTGCGAATATCAGAAAATAGAAAACAAATACAGATAATGTTTTGGAGTTTTTCTCATCACCTGTGCTGTTGGAGAGGGACAGTTTTTTCCAGAGGCAAAAATTCCCTGCAGCTGAGCATGTTATAGATCACCAACACACACATCCTGTGAACTGATGGTTAAAATATTCAGTACCTTGAGGGTTTGTTTTTGCTTTGCTTTTTTTTAGAAAACAGAAGCCAAGTTCCTAAAAGAATGAAGCTACATTTTCCCTTCTTAAAACAGAAATGGGAAACCTGTGCACTTTAAATGTTTTTGGACTCCCAATTCCCATTATCCCCAGCCAGTATGGCCCATGGTCAAGGATGATGGGGTTTGTAGTCCAGCAACATCTTTGTCTTAGAACAGGCACCCCCAAACTGCGGCCCTCCAGATGTTTTGGCCTACAACTCCCATGATCCCTAGCTAACAGGACCAGTGGTCAGGGATGATGGGAATTGTAGTCCAAAACATCTGGAGGGCCGAAGTTTGGGGATGCCTGTCTTAGAACAATGAAATTTTGAATTGAAACTCAAATCAGATCAAATGCAAACATGTTTTAGGAATGACTTATTAAATGACATTGCCTAATTTTTTTCACAGGGTGTGTGTTTAAGAGCAATAACACATTGGCATTAAATAACCCGCCCCACCCCAATTCATAGAGACAATAGGTTCGAAGTTCTAAATTTTAAGCTGAAGTTATCAAATTGTGAGTAGTAGAGGAATCTGGGCTTCCAGCCAGTGCAGGTTTTGCATAGATAGATCTGTGTTGTATCCTGCAACAACTAAAACTATGATATTGGTCTAAAAAAAAAAACCACAAAAAAACCAGCAAGCAAGCATAAAGGAAACAACTGGAGATTCCTCAAATTAGTCCAAAATTATCCAATAACTATCCGCCATGCCATGGGGAGCAGTTGCAGAATGTCCTGATATACCTACATTGTGCTTCCTCAGCCACCAAGTGGAAAATGGATTTAGGGCCTTAAAATGGAATAAACACCAGTTTTTGTCTCTTACCAGCGCTCAAAGGCTCAAGTTCCGGCTGAATCTTTATGAGCTGAAAGAAGGCAGGCAAATCAAACCACAGACCCTGATGAGTATGGTGTCTAACCTGCTGTATGAGAGACGGTAAATGATTTAAAAGAATTGCATTTCAGCTAAGAAGTTCAGTAACATGGGGGATGTGAATGCATGGGATTGAATTGAAGATAAATCCTAGCTGCAATTGAACTCCTGGAATCTCTGCTGGATGGTGGGTTCTGTTGAAGCGCCAGTTTGATTTGGAAGAGACGAGATCGTGTGGCCCATCCCTCCTGTTCAAAGACAGGATCATCTGCCAGCCCCCTCAAATTGTCAGGGAATGGTCTGAATTAGAGGATGGGGGAATACATTCTCACTCAGGCAGATCAGCTTGTCTCTGAAGAGGAGGAGAAGGGGGAAGTTTCGCCTCCCCCGTTTCCAGCCGTTTCAGGAGCAAAGAGAGACACGGAGCAGCTTGCCTAGTTACGAGATAATGGACAGAGAAACAGAAGGGAGGGAACAGCTAGCAGAGACGTCATTAGAGAGTGAGGAGGATCCTCCCTCCCCAAGAACTAGGAGGTCCGTCCGCATTAGAGAACAAAGAATACAGACAGGAGGAAGAGTAACTTCCCATTGGCATTCAGGATGTTGCTGGGGATGGAAGTGGGAGAATTTAGAGTAGCCAACTGCTCTCTGTGTGGAGAGATGTGGATTTTTGCTTGCAGATGACTGAATAAAAAGGACTGTAAAAATATAAACTTCTCGTTAATTCTTGTTATTGAAGGGAGGGGAGGACTCTCCATGCCTGACGCAAATCAATGCATATAAAATCCAGACGACGAGCCAAAAGCAGATGTACCGCAAAAAGTGCTCTGGGTAGCTCTAGCAAGCTACACCTGAATCGGAGGGCGGGGGAATTCTGCCCTTCTCTCCAGATATTTGAAAATCTGACCAATTCTAAGCATAACCTGAACTTGTCTGCTTAGGCATCCCAGGGAAATTGTGTTTTTCTGCCACTCCCCCCCCCCCCGGGTTTGTAATAGCTTTTTTTAGGATAGCTTTATCATATTTAGATGGTGTTTGGGATGAAAATACTGAATGCATAGCTAACACGCCTTTTCCTGCTGTTTTCAGGTTTGGACCTTACTACACAGAGCCAGTGATAGCCGGGTTGGACCCGGTCACGTACGAGCCCTTCATCTGCTCCTTAGACCTGATCGGCTGCCCAATGACAACGGAGGACTTTGTGGTCAGCGGGACTTGCGCAGAGCAGATGTACGGCATGTGCGAGTCCCTGTGGGAGCCAGACATGGTAAGAGGGATGGCGTCTTAGCCAGGAGCACTCAAGAAGTATGGGCATGAGTGTTGCGGTTTCTGCTTTCATTACGTTGGCAAGGGCAAGATTTTGTGGGGCTACCTCTAAAAATGGCTGCTTTCGCCAATGCACAGTGTCTCCTAACGGGGCATCTGTAACCGGGGCTTTGGCTGATTAAACATTTTATCACCTTTGGGCTGTGTTTGTGGGGTGTGATTGGTTTGTTTTTGTTTCGTTGTGTATTTTGTGCTGTCATTTAGTATTTTTATGTTGTGAACTACCCTGTGATCTTTGGATGAAGGCCGGTATACAAATTGTAGTAGTAGTAGTAGTAGTGTGGAGAGAGGTTTGCCAATTGTATTATTGAGCTAAATCTGATCATATAGTTGCATTGTATAATTATGATTTGCCTCTCTCTGTGTGCCAAAGTGGAACAGCAAAAGGAACAGAATGCCCAGCTTGCTGTCAGGGACGAGTGGTTGGCCTTGTCTGGAGGACACAACGGGAGGCGGAGAGGGGCTTATTATCAGCAATGATGCACTTCCAGCCTGACGCAGGAAGTTGCTGGCTTGATGCGTGGACTAACCTTGCTGAAGGCTTACTGAAGGCTGGGGGCTTTGTTGAGTCAGCATGTGTTTATGCACAGGACCGGATGCGGATCTTCCTTATATGGATGTGTACTTGTGACCCCCTTGCGTGCGCACATTTGCAGAGGAGGGGGAAAGGAGCCCAAAGAGGTGTATAAGAAGCTTTGCAATTTGTGTTTCTCTACTCTTGTTGTGAGCTGATCACCTTGAGTCTCTTATTAATAAGAAATTAAATTCTTTCTCTGAATTCAACCCCCGGTGTCATTATTGACTATCTCTGTCCTGCCTGGGCGCAGCTTAAAGGACCCTTAGTAGCTGATAAGGCTACAGTAGTAGTAGTAGTAGTAGTAATACAGTGGTACCTCGCTAGACGAAAAACTCAGAAGACAAAAAACTCGCAAAACAAAAGCGTTTTGCGATTTCAATGGAGACTCGCAAGATGAAGTTTCCTATGGCGCGCTTCACAAGACGAATTTTTTTTGTCCCATAGGGTGCCTCACCAGACTTCTCTCTTTTTTTTGGTCTTGCGAGGAACCCTATGGGAAACTGCATTTCAATGCGTTCCTATGGGAGCCGCTTTGCAAAACGAATTTTTTGCTATACAAAGCGACTCGCAGAATGAATTAAATTCGTCTAGCAAGGCACCACTGTAATAATAATAATAATAATAATAATAATAATAATAATAATAATAATGCAATCCACCCCACCTCACGCAGTCCAATTACAAACCAAGGGCCTTTAAAAGATGCCACGTGATCTAATTCCTCTTCATGTGAAGCTCGTTCTAGATAAAACACAGCTAGAGGAATTCCAAGTACAAGGCAAGGGTTTCTCTCTTTCCCTCTTCAATGCAGGAACCAGACGACCTCTTTGAAACCATAGGCCAAGCCATGCTCAATGCGGTGGACAGAGATGCCGTGTCAGGCATGGGTGTGATAGTTCATGTCATGTAAGTATGCTTTTGGTTTGGTTTGCGGTTGGGTCTCTTTTTTTAGTACGTTTGCTGCAAAACATGTCCAAGATGCTGATTGACCTTTAGCTGCAGGGAGAGTAGCTCTCTACTTACCAGCAGCAAGGCTGACCCAGAAAAATGAGTCCCATGATAGGGATGAAGTTAATTTAGTTTCCTGGTTGGGGGTAGGTTTAGAGAACAGGCATTCCTGCTTGCACCAGTGAGAAAATGATCAGCATCTCCGACAAGGAAAAGGGAGCTAGACTAACCTAGGGAAGCTCCCTTGTTTTTCTAGTGAGTGGCCGATGCTGGATGGAAATTGCCCAAGAGGTAAAAATATGATTTACACTACTGCGCATCAGTGTGAGATTTCACCTACATTTCTCCTCCTCTTTTCTCTCTTCACTAGTGAAAAAGACAAGATTACTACCCGAACACTGAAAGCTCGTATGGACTAAGCAAAAGGCACAGTTGTTTTGGGATGCTCAGTATTTTACTTGACATTATCTTAACGGCTGGAATGCTCTTGTGTTAAGAAAACCGTATATGATTTTGTCGTCGGAGCTCAAAATTATATATGATGGAAATGAGATGTGTTGTTGGCAAAATAAATGTTTTCACTAAGAATTCTACTAAGTTTTTCATTTATAGTACACAAACTTCATCACTTCTGAAAACAGTAAGCAATAGGGTAGATGGCCATTAAGATGATTACAGTGGTACCTCTACTTACGAATGTTTCTACTTACGAATGGAGCTCTGTCCGCCATCTTGGATGCAGTTTAGATAGGATTTTTTCTACTTACGATTTTTTAGATAGGGTTGCTTCTACTTACGAATTTTTTCTTCCAATGCATTCCTATGGGATTCGACTTACAAATTTTTTCGACTTACGAAATTCATAAGTAGAGGTACTACTGTACAGTGGAATCTTGGTTCTCAAACATTTCGGTTCCCGAATGCCGAAAACCCGGATGTGTTCCAGTTTACAAAGGTTTTTTGGAAGCCAAACATTCGATGTGGCTGTCGATGTGGTTTCCCCAGCCACTCTGGGTGGCTCCCAACAGAATATTAAAAACACGATAAAACATCGAACATTAAAAACTTCCCTAAACAGGGCTGCCTTCAGATGTCTTCTAAAAGTCAGATAGTTGTTTATTTCCTTGACATCTGATGGGAGGGCATTCCACAGGGCGAGCGCCACTACTGAGAAGGCCCCTCTGCCTGGTTCCCTGTACAGTGGTACCTCCGGTAAAGAACTTAATTTGTTCCAGAGGTCTGTTCTTAAGCCGAAACCGTTCATAACCTGAGGTGCACTTTCGCTAATGGTGCCTCCCGTTGCTGCTGCGCTGCCGGCGCACGACTTCCGCTTGCATCCTGGGGCAAAATTCGCAACCGGGAGCATCTACGTCTGGGTTAGGTAAAGGTAAAGGGACACCTGACAGTTAAGTCCAGTTGTGAACGACTCTGGGGTTGCAGAGTTTCCATCTCGCTTTACAGGCCGAGGGAGCCGGCACTTGCCCGCTCTGCGGTTTTTTTCCAGATCATGTGGCCAGCATGACTAAGCCGCTTCTGGTGCAACGGAACACCAACACCAGAGCAGTGCACGGAAACGCCATTTACCTTCCCGCTAGAGTGGTACCTATTTATCTACTTGCACTTTTTGGCGTGCTTTCGAACTGCTAGGTGGGCAGGAGCAGGGACAGAGCAACGGGAGCTCACCCCTTCACAGGGATTCGAACCGCCGACCTTCTGATCAGCAAGCCCAGGCCTCAGTGGTTTTTAGACCACAGCCGCATCCCCACTTCCAGGTTGGCGGAGCTCTTAACCCGCAGCGTTCGCAAGGAGGACGGTACGTAACTGTAACCTCACTTCTCACAGTGAGGGAGCTGCCAGAAGGCCCTTGGAGCTGGAACTCCGTGTCCGGGCTGAACGATGGGGGTGGAGGTGCTCCTTCAGGTATACTGGGCCAAGACCTTTCCCAGCCCCTTGCTCACTATTTTGACAGCGAGAGTGACTGGTCACCTGTCAGTCACTGGGTGACATCAAACGAAACACTTTTCTTTCGCCTGCAGGAATTGAAATCAATCTGTGGGTAAAGGGCACCGTGGCTTTTCAGGCACCAACTTTCACAGCTTCAGCAGCACTTGCAAACCCTGCTTTGGTCAGGGCACCGTGGCTTTTCCTGGGTGCGGCTTGGGGTAAACAGGATAGAGGTTCTCCATTGCTGGCCTGCAGCCAAGTGATGCTGTGTGATGCTGAATCAATGTGAAAATGAGTTCTTCCCACCCTGCCTCCCTTTTGAGACCCACCTCCCCAGTTTCCCCCTGCCTTGGAAATGCATTTTTTTTAAAAAAAAGAACTGTACACAAAGTTTCAATTTTATTTTGTTTGTCCCACCTGGGAGACTTCACCTTGTTAACATGCATGCATTTCAAAACACTAAGTGTCTCATACTTCTTCTAGCAAACAGATAAGCACATTGAACTTTAGATCTCTATTTTTTAAAAAAATGTGAAAATTGAAACGGGTGCATTTTCTCATAGTTTTTTGTTTACTTTTTTTTTGTCACCGGCTACTTGAACCTTTTGGGATACGTCTTTCAAAACACCTTTGAGTCCACTGCATATGCAGCGCAAAAAACAGGCTTAAAAAAAAATGTAGCTCAGAAGAACTGGCTCATGATTCCTTCACCCTGACTAGGAACACAGGAGCTGCATTTGCAATTCATACAATTAATTTTTTTTACCTGTGGTGACACTGTGCAGACTTGCTCTACAATTTTCATTCTCGGGGCCAAGTGAGACTGCATAGCAGCTTGTTGGTTGTCTCGCTCGCATACAAAGTGTGTGTGCATGTGTGCGTTTTTAACAACAGGAGCCTAAGAACAAGGGGTACGAACATAAACCATTGCCAGGCTGGCTCAGATGTGCTGGAAAAGGTGTGGCTGAAACAACTGAGCACAAAGTGGTACCCATGACCTTTGCAATAATCAATTACGATCCGCCCCAACCCGTTTTTACAATTGAAGGAGGCAGACATGATTAAACAAACTTGGTTGCCAACACCAGCCCTTAAAAATCCCACAACAGTATCTTTTTCAAGTGCTAAGTGCCTGAAGATAACCCACCTCCCATCAAATCATTAAAAGTTAGCATGGGATGGATGTGTATAATGGCTGTCAAACACCAGGCTTATCCAATTTACCTTTTATTCCCTGCTATTTCCAGGTGGTTTAAAGTTCCTTGTCCGAGCGTTTGTTTGTTTTTTAATTTTGCCCTGAAGATTTCACCGCAAAAACTCTCGCTCTTTAGTGCTCAATCAGAGCAAAGGTTAATTCTGATTTTCTATGGATTGCTGCTTGCTCCGATTGAACTTTAAAGAGGAGGTTTTCATGGAGAAAGCTCTGGAAGAAAAACAAGCGCTTGGACATAAAGCTTTAAGGTGCGGGCTGTGCCTGGAAAGAGAGGAAGGAAGTCAAGTGTGGATAAGCCCTCACTCTGCACAGAAACAAACTCTCATCAAGAATTTCTTCTCCTGAGTAGATGACCTCATCTTCTCCTTTTGTGATGACCAAAGCATGCAGGTTTAAACTATGAGGACCATTTAGCTAGTAGCCACCGATAAGATTCCTTAACAAATATGTCTAATCCCTTAGGGTTCAGGCTTTGGCATCACCAGGGAGCATATACCCAAGGCAAGAGAGCAGACAGAAACAGCCTGTTCACAGGAGCAGAACTAACACATAGAGATCCTTCCAACTGAAATGGCAATTAGGCTGTCTTTTGCCCTCTTTTTCGAGACAGCACCACCAAGGCATTCTCCAAGAGCCAGAAAATACTTTGCTTCTGTAGTGCACGTGTGCGAGAGATTAAAAAGATGGCTCTTAGCTGACCTCTCTTGCTCGGGAAAAGTGTTGGCTGTTTACAATTCCTTGTGTGGACCGAATATGGCCGATGCTGGCTTTTGAAAAAGGCGTTCTGCCCAGGCAAGCAGATGTTGTTTCTCTCCACCTTGCACTTATCCACACTTCTCTCTGTCTTAAGGATCTTGGGGGGAAATGACCATATAAATCACTACTACTAAACCTGCAGGTGATGTTCAATTGCTCAGTGACAACAGAAGTGTCCGGTGGCCGTTAGGTTCAAGAGTAAGCCAGCAGCCCAGATAAGCTGCACCCTTCGTGGAAACAGCTCACAATTAGAAAAGGACATCAGGGCAAGTGCAAAAGTTACGATTCCAGAGAAAATGTAAGCAGCACCCTTGATGTGGATGCAAAGTTGCATCATCAGTGCCATCACCTTGGGCTACACAACAAAACTTAAATACACCACAACACCTTACGGTTATGGATGCAGAAAGTTTTAATGTCGGTGCTCGAGGAAAAGGAAACCCAGAGGTCCCAAAATCCGAGGGAAAGCAAATGGTTCTTGATGGAGTGGGGGAGAAGCTAGAGGGGGGGGGAAATAAAAGGCTGTTCAGCAGCTGCAATTCAGCAGCACATCGTAGTCATGATGGCAGGGGGTACTTCCACAGCACCAAAAGAAGCAACTGCCTTGATCGGAATATCCTTTACACCTAATTCATGTTTACTGAATTGCCAGGTTCGTCTGACGTTCCATGGAGGGGGAGGAGATCTAGTTCTGTACTATGGTGACTCAAATTCTGCCATGAACAATAAATATCCTGCCATTCTAGAACTAACTCCGCACTTTTCCGCTTATTTCACATAATATATTATACTTCCAATATTCATCGGAAGAAGAATTTGGAAATGCTTGATACAAATCCGGCATGGAAGATGAAGATTGGCAGCGGGCAGACTTCTAGGGCCAGAAGCAGACCAGCATGCTGGACCTCTCATGTCTCCTGCCCTGGTTTCACCCATTTTCAAGATTTCCATCTCTTAAATTGGAGGGGAGGCAAATCTAAGGGAAGAGTAAAGGGCTCTAAAGGAGCCTTCAGCATGCTTTGTGGGGAAGGGAAAACCCAACTTGACCTTTCAATCAAACCCAAGATTAGCAGGAGAGGAGACAAGGCCAGCCACACAACCGTCCTGTTGAGCCCGGGAATTATCCCAAAAGACTCAGCTTGAATGGCCAATAGTTAATCTGGTGCAATATGCAGAAGTGTTGCAGACCTGACTGCGTCCTCATCTACACGCAGTGGTTGGGAGCAGAGCTCAGAGGCTCCATACTTAGGGTAGGGTTTGGTAGTTGGGGGCGAGAATGAGTGGGGAGAAGCTTTGCTGAAGTGGGACTTGCAGAGGAGACAAAAATGGGAGATTGAAGGGGACCAGGTGAGGGACACAGCAGAAGGCTATAGCTATGAGAGCTATGAGTTTGCTGATGGGGTGCGATTAGGGAGAAGAGGCAGAGCGTTGGGGGTAGACTTTGACAGGAAGCCAAAATCAGGGGCCGCATAGCCATGGAGCAGAAAACGAATTTAGGAGAAGTGAAGGTAAACAGTCTAAACAAAGAGGTTGGCGCAGGATGGACAAAGAGGTTCAGAGTGGAGAAACTTGGATAAGTCACCTAGCACCTGCTCATACCTCCCCCTGGAGCTAAAGTCTCCAGGCTTAAGACTTCTCATATTTAGGTCTCCAAACGCTATCCGATAAACAGCTTGCAGTTTTGCCTACAGGTGAACGACACTTAGGAGCTGGGGTAGCTTGAATGGTTAGAGGGGTAACTGGCTGCCTGCACTCACTCCTAATGGGAGCAGCATGCTTATTTTAAAGAGCAATGTGAATGCTCATGGGCTTTGACAGGAAAATGAAATGTCAGTGCTTGCCCCCCCCCCCGCCCCCCAGGGCATACAATCAAAAGGATGACTGCAGGGAGAAAATAAGGCTAGCAAAATTGGAAACGATTATGTTACTCAGGCTTTAGCTGGGCTAGGGATGAACCGGAGGGGCTTGTCTCAGCCCCCAAGGGTGTATTGTCGGAAAGATCTTGCTTTTTGCCAGCGGAGAGATGGGCGGAAACAACCCATATCCATGGGTCGCGTTCCTCCCCTTTTACAAGAGAACGAAGGGGTTTATCAAGCCAAAAGCGTCATGGAAGAATTGGCTTCTGAAGGAGGAGACTGGGAAAAAGAGAAAGAGAGGTGGTTCTGGCCAGGATGTGTTGAAGGAGGGAGCTTCAAGCAAAGTAGATCGAGAACAGAACTGACAAAAATGTCTGAGAGCAAGGGATTTTCAGGGGGGCAGAGGCAGGAGAGAGGGGGTCACTGGGAATGCAATGGGAAGAGACAAGGGCAGCAGGATAGAGTGGGCCACAGATACTTCAAAAAGTTTAGGGTCTGTGCCTTGAGCTCCCAGGACGGTCATTCGATGCGTGTGGGGGCCAGCTTCTGTACACCGATTGAGTTGGATAGACTGAATATTTAGCCCATGGTGGGCTAAATATGGCCTCTGGTTATCAGAGGTAGCAAGCCTCCGGGTGCCTGTTGCTGGGGCACACAAGCAAGAGAGGGCTGCTGTGCTCGTGTCCTCCTGCCAGGCTTCCCAGGAGCATTTGGTTGGCCACTGTGAGAAACAGGAAGCTGGGCTAGATGGGCCTTTTGATTGGGTCCCAGCATGACCAGGAAATGTATCCCCCACCCCACTGTACTGTACTGCCAAGCTTCAAAAAGGACGGACGTTGGTAGGAATATCGTCACCAGTATTTGGCGCGGATGCTTGTGTATTTTTAATGACAACTTGGCGGAAAGTATGGCGGAAAGTAAGAACTTGAGAAGCAAGCACCAAAGAAATGGATCCAAGAGTGGAGATTTTCCCCAGGCCAAAGGCAGGCCGTACGCTCTTATTTCACAATGGGTTTCGAGTGCATGCTTCTGGAGAAGAAAGGTGACCTTTCAAAGCATTTGCAACCTGCCGACATCCACATTCCCACTCTGAAAAATATGCTCACATATTCACAACCAGTTTACGGTGTAGTCAGCTGGGCTGGATCTACACTGATCTCCTTTAAATAAAACATTCTATAACTCTTAATGGCAGTTTCCCATTGCCGGTGGGGTGCTGCTCTGCAGCGCCCTCTGGTGTCACATTTTCATAACACATTTTTAACATTATAAATGGCAAGTGTAGACCTGCCCCCTGGATGCTTAAAACACAGCAGACGGATTGCAGCTGATCTGAGAAATTAAAAGTCACAAGTGAGAAGAGGAGGGACTTTCTTATCCTATTCCTAATGGAAGGTTTCATTTAGGCTTTTCGGAAACCTCAGTCTATTTACAGCATACTCCACGATTTTCAAGTTTTGCAAAACTTTCTATGTCTTTACAATTGTGGAATCACTTTTCTTTTTATAATCGGGCGAGGGGGCGATCCCGTCAGAGAAGAAGGGGCATATACTACAAGGGAACGGGGAAAGAAGGAAAGAAAACATTCACCACATTCTCAACAAGACAGAATCCACAAATCAAGAACTATACTACACAGCACAAGACACAAAACTTCCCAACAACCACATTCAGGGTAAGAAAGGCCTATGTGAGAAACAGTTTCAAGGCAGAGTAAGCAAAGTGTCTTGATTGCAAGGTGACGGCTCAAAAACTGTTATATCCATCTTAAAAAAGAAAACAACCCGCAAACAACCCACCCCACCCCACATAAGATTTAAAACATGGAATCAATGCGTTGCATTCCAAATCTTCGGCAGTTTCAACAAGCGTGGCTGTTCAATCCAATGTTACTGTCTGCAGCCATAAGGGGAGAAAAAGTTGCAATTCAAATGGGGCAAGCACAGTTTGCTTTCTTGAAGAAAACCAACCTAGCACAAATTATTCCAACGTTCTGTCCTAGCACACAGACTTAGTGGTTATGGAACAGTCAGCTGCATCGATTTATAATGTTTTTTCCCCCCAAAGTTCTAGGATCGGGTTCTTCCCAAAGTGGAACTACCCAAAACTCCAGGGAGACAGATTTCCAACACACTGATTCACATCACAATACGTTGCTTTAAAAAGTGGCGGCCTTTTCACGGCAAGCACCGTCTTATGGGATTCGCAACCAGATCCAGGGTTAAAAAGGTTGGCTGAACCATGATTAGCTTAACACTGGCAGAACATCAGTTATGTTACAGAGGCAACTGAGTCCAGGTGCTCCAAAAGAAATGTCTTTCCAACTCGGTCCAGAGAATGATTTAATGTTGCCACACCCACTTCGGAGTCAGTCTCTTCGCCAAGGGCCTTTGTCGTGGTCCAGAATGACAGGCGTAAGAATTCTTCTGTAACTGCTTTCCTCCCTTTGACTTGCATGAATTTTTAAGCAGCCAACTTGTCATCATATTCCACCCCCCATCTCTTTTGAAATGAACATTGGTGCAAAATAATAATAATAATGGGGAAATGTAGCCCAAAGGGGAAAGCCTCCGTTTCAATTGACTTAAAATGGCTTTTGCACATCGCTGTAACAGTTTCCCCTCCAAACGGCAAACGGTTATTCCCGTCCAGTTCTTAGAGAAAGAAGCAACAAGGGGTTTGTTTTTCTCCTCGCTGGGAGTGAAGAACAGCAGGTCCAATCGAAGGGACAATGGTCTGTTGAGTTCTGCTATTTATTCACATTTGCGTCTGACCTTCAGGAGACTGTGATACTCTTCAAAGATAATTCCTCAGGTTTATGTTTGGATTTTTTTCGCAACCAAAGAAAGAGAGAGAGAGAGAGAGAGAGAGAGAGAGAGAGAGAGAAGGAGAAAGGAAGAAAGAGAGAGGGGGAGAGAGAGGGGGAGAGAGAGGGGGAGAGAGAGGGGAGAGGGAGGGAGGGAGGGAGGGAGAGAGGGAGAGAGGGAGGGAGAGAGAGAGAGAGAGAGAGAGAGAGAGAGAGAGAGAGAGAGAGAAACCTCCACTTTTCCACCAGGTCAAGCAGAGTATTTGGACGCCTACAGCTATGAGTTAGTTTTCTGCTAGGTCACACGGTTATCGCACATTCACTGAACATCACACCCCAGCAAAGTGGGGTGCATTCCTGTTGCTCTGGAAGTCGCATCCTGCACCCACCCCCCACTTTGTCTTCTCCCTCCGCTTTCTTGCCAAGGATGGGAAGGCAACTATGTCAGGATATTGGACATAAATTCGTTGAAGCGTTTCGAATACTGCTCTGGATTGACTGTGGAAATCTCTGCTCCGGCCTGGAAAACAAAACAAACAGATTAAAGCAATGAAACCCCCTTCACAGGCAAAGGTTGGTGCTATAGCAAATTCTATGTTGCCACCAAACGTGCATCGCTTTGAGAGTTTGGAAGCCGGAAGTCACCAGTTTTGTGGAACTGGAATATAACTGTGACTACAGATGAAACTTTCTATATGGGAAAAGGGATAAAATATTATTATTATTATTTTTAAAAGATAAGAGTCTGGAAGACTAGCAATTTATTTGCTTGCTTGCTTGTTTAATTTCTATACTGCCCAATATCAGATGATCGCAGGGCGGCTTGTAATATAAAAATACAAAAATACACACCATAGTAACAAACGAAAACAGTAACTCCTGCCACACACCCACACACACACACACACACACAATTTAAAAGGCCATAAATTGTATGATTAGCTAAAGATCTGGGGGAAGAGGAATGTTTCCGCCTGACCCCTAATTCCGCGCCTCCCCCCCCCCACTGACCTGCATCAATCACCCACTGAAAGAAGCTGGAGTTTTGCTTCCTCAAGCATGTTCAGTTACTCTGTGAGCTCTGGGCAGGAATACCCATGGGAGACTAGCGAGAATGAATGCTCAGCTGGAAGATGGGGCCCAGGCCATGGGTCACCAAGATGGTGCTCAAAGGCACACCTACAAAGGCCCGCAAGGTCCCAGTACGCTGACCCTTTCCCCTACGGAGATTAGCCTTGACATACGGGTGGGGCTCAGAAGACAGGCACAACAGCCCCTGCATTACGAGTTAAGGTTAGTGGTAGAGCTAGCAAACATTTCTTGAACACGTCACTCGTTTAGTCTTGATGTTTCTTCAACCCCTGTGGTCTGAAAAATCCAAACGCCACACATGCCCTGATTAACAGGGCGCAAACAGGCCAATTCCAGGCAAGGAAGGAAGCACTCTTGAGAGTTCACTGAAAAACGAAAAGGGCAAACTCGGTGGCTCAGTTCGGGGGCGGCTCGTGGGCTGGTTAAACGGCCTCTGTGGGCCGCTTCTGGCCCATGGGGCCTTAGGTTGCCGACTCCTGGTTTAGACTTATTACAAGTTATTGTAAAGTTTAAGTTAAGTCTGCTACAACCGGATTTCTTATGGACAGTGCCAATCCTGAATGTATTGGATTTGTGACCATTGTGCTCATTTGCCTTCCGTAGCAGCAAAGCTCTGCTGGATGAAATGCCTCTGGTCTATTTTTGGGAATCCTGCAGCGTGTTTAAGTTGTTACCCTGCTAACTAGACACTGGAATCTACTCTGGATCAATACTGAGTGGAATTTAAATGACAGACACAACTTGTTTAATGGATAAAGACGGGAGAAAAATGCCCCCCCACCCCCCGCTTAACACTAGAATGGCATTCCACAAAACTTTCCAGCAATAGGTTCTGAACGAGCAAAAGGAATGTCTTACCCCGTGTTTCACAGTTTTGGCAGCGTGCGCCGCTTTTTTCTTTGTGTCATACGGTGTGAGGATATCTATAATGGCCATGAAATAGACCTCCTTTTTAGGGGCACCTGATTAGATTACAATAAGAGAGGGAGAGAGAGAGAGAGAGAGAGAGAGAGAGAGAGAGAGAGAGAGAGAGAGAGAGAGAGAGAGAGAGAGAGAGAGAGAGAGAGAAACTGGTTAATCCAGGCAAAGAGCCATATTTAGGGCAAGCTGCCTACTCTTTGGCTGGCAAGCACAGTTCCAAGTATGCCAAATGTTTTTGTGGCTAGATCTGTGAGTTGAGGCCACCGTTCCAGCCCAACAGATGCAGAGGGGGTGGCGACCGTAGTATCTCGCTGACAATCTCAATGTGGCAGAGCATGACCAGAAGTCAGCATCTGCTCTGAGCATCTGCAGAGCACCTCTCCAATTGGCTTCATTATGCCTGATTGGTAGTTATGTTTTGATTCTCGCCCCCCCCCAAAAGGGCCTTCCCACTGCCAATGCACCAGCCCCCCTGGCTTTCAACAAGCAAGGGAAAGAACCACAATAATAAATAAATGAAAAGCAAGCATCGCTCAGACACACCTAGCAAAGACCAACAGCTGTTAAGAGACAGGAGTTCTCTCCAAGGAATTCTCATGTTATCAAGATTAGTGATTTCCCAACTTTTAGGGAAGCCTTAAGAAACAGAAACCTGTGTGCATTTCAAAGGATTCTGGGAAACAGTCTAGCCCACAGGACACTGGCCAGACCTGCTGGGCCTTACGATTGATCCATAAGCACTGCAAGTGTGCCCCAAAACAGACCCAATGCTCCCTGCTGTGGTTGCACATTGCTGGGGAAGGCCAGGGCTATGTGCACACATACACATAAAATTTGCTTCCTATCCAGTGCACTCCCACCACTGGTTTGTGAAGACATGTCCACATGATGGTACGCCGGCTGAGACCTTACCTGCCTGCGCACTGTCTCGCCAGAGTGGTGCATGCTCTGGTTATCTCCCGCTTGGACTACTGCAATGCGCTCTATGCGGGGCTACCTTTGAAGGTGACTCTGAAAGGATTTTAATAGACTATTGGATAAGATCTGGACTTGATTGATTAGAAAGCAGTGAATATAAGAGGACTAGGCTTTCTGAGTCGGAAGTATGGGAAGTGAAATTTAAATTTGTATAATTCGGCAGAAGATTTGGATTAATTGTTTAATTGATATTTGTATAATTTGTATACAGTGGTACCTCGACTTACGAAGATGATCCGTTCCGCGGCCATCTTCGTAAGTCGAGGTTTTCTGATGTTGAAGCGCCGCTACGGCGCATGCGCGAAGCACGATTTCGCACTTCTGCGCATGCACCAACCGCGCGCGCCGCTCTGCGCAGGCGCAGAACAAAAGACTTCTGGGGGTTGTCGACTTCGGAAGTCGAAACCTTCGGAAGTCGAAGCGTTCGGATGTCGAGGTATGGCTGTAATTTGAAAATGGATTAGATGTTTAAATTGGAAAATCTAATAAAAATGTTTATTAAAAAAATGAAGG
Organism: Zootoca vivipara; assembly: GCF_963506605.1. NCBI lineage: Eukaryota > Metazoa > Chordata > Lepidosauria > Squamata > Lacertidae > Zootoca > Zootoca vivipara. Next base: position 12,115,859 of record NC_083288.1, read on the forward strand.
TGTCTCTGAAAATACAACTAATCCAGAATGAGACAGCTCGACTGGTGACTGGGAGCAGCCGCCAAGACCATATAACCTAAAAGACCTACCTGGCTCCCAGTACGCTTCTGAGCACAATTCAAAGGGCTGGTGCTGACCTTTAAAGCCCTCAATGGCCTTGGCCCAGTATACCTGAAGGAGCGTCCCCACCCACATCATTCAACCCAGACACTGAGGTCCAGCTCCGAGGACCTTCTGGCAGTTCCCTCACTGCAAAAAGTGAGGTTGCAGGGAACCAGGCAGAGGGCCTTCTTGGTAGTGGCGCCCGCCCTGTGGAACACCCTCCCATTAGATGTCAAGGAGATAAAAAACTATCTGACTTTTAGAAGACATCTGAAGGCAGTCCTGTTTAGGAAAGTTTTTAATGTTTGTCGTTTTATCGTGTTTTTAATATTCTGTTGGGAGCTGCCCATAGTGGCTGGGGAAATCCAGCCAGATGGGCGGGGCATAAATAATAATAAATGATGATGATGATGATGATGTTAGCCACAATCTATATCTATCCTGCAGTTTTCTGAGAAATACTATATTCCGATGCATGTCGCCCTGGAACCAGTTTCAATCTGATTTGCAAACGTGTTCCATTGGAAGGCATCCATGTGTCCTCTCCACCCACTGGTGTGGACAAACAGCAGGCAACTTGGAAATGCGCCGAACTGTACCGATGCGTACAATGATGTGCAAATGTGATATGAAATGCAATGGGGGAAAATTATCTCACTATGTTTTAAGAGGGCAATGTGTGCACAACTAAGGTTTGGTGCAAGCTGTCATGCACTGGGATGAAAAGAGTGGGCAGGCAAGGGAGCTTTGGTGGTTGGGGGGGGTGGTTCAGGGAGACAAGGATCTCGGGATACCCAAGAGAGATGCTTCTCAAACTTGGGTCCCCAGCTGTTGTTGGACTACAACTCCCATCATCCCTAGTTGGCAGGACCAGTGATCAGGGATGATGGGAGTTGTAGTCCGAGAACAGCTGGGGACCCAAGTTTGAGAAACACTGCAAGAGGTATTTCAGATTATTTTAATTTCATTCAGGCTAGCCAGCCACAATTTTGTTACAAAATGCCTGTGGTTCGGGAACCTATCAACACAACACCCTGGCTTCCATCCAGAGGACTTTAGACTGGGCTTCCCATCTCCTCCTTTCCACACTATTCGCCCACCCCGAACCCAAACACTCACTTTCATGGCTTTTCATAGCGTAGACATCCACGGAGGGATCAAACTCCCCCGGCCCAAAAAACCGGGGGAAGTTGAGAAGGTTGCCAGGACTGTCAGGCGGGGTCCCGTAAGAGCCGATGGGGTTCCCACCAAGGCCGTCATTCTCGCATTCTTCGTCTTCTGCCCGGTCCTCCACTTCCATCTCTTCTTGCTCAGCACGGTCCACGTCGTGAATCCCCACCAGCAAACTGTAATCCATTATCTTCAGCTGAGCGAGAAACTAGAAGCCAACAGAAAGACATTCTCTCTCTCTCTCAGTCTCTGGCTGCTCTGATCTCAAGCTCTGATCCCTCTCAAACTTCCTGCATCAGGTTCAAGACTCTAGTCATCTTACCCTGGACTCCTGTATACTCCTATACATTTCCCTTCTTCCTAATCCTTCCTTCAGCCCTGTTTTCACTCTCTAGAATCAATTCAGAACATATCTACCAAATTCACCCTTTCGCTCCAAAAGCCCCCATTCTCCATACCAGCTAATGACAAACGCAAACTTTATTCTGGAAGTGGAGGCACACTTCGTTCACACACCCTCAAAATATATACTTCCAGGGTGGAAATTGCCTCCACACACCCAGTTTTTCTGTGCAAGTGTTTGCCCTGGGAATGCTTCCTGTTTGGAAGGAGGCAAACTCAGAGGAGAGGCTGGGCTCCTCCTCTTTGAGGTCAGGAAATTGTGCTGCGTTTTTGCATGGGCCCAATCCTACCGGGAGTGCAGAGAAAGGGCAGTTATTTGAACCCAGAGGAGGCTGACAGGAAAGAGGCAGAGAATCATGCCCTCGGGAGCTGCCAGGATCAAACCGGGAGCCCCCCGTGCATCAAAAACAGAGTTATTGTTGCCACCTGGTCAGGACTGCACACGGTTCTGGCTGGAACAGTCGCACAACAGCCCACAATCCTCTTAAGTCTGGGAATCATAGAGTTGGAAGAGACCACAAGGGCCATCCAGTCCAACCCCCTGCCGAGCAGGAAACACCATCAAAGCATTCTTGACATATGCCTGTCAAGCCTCTGCTTAAAGACCTCCAAAGAAGGAGACTCCACCACACTCCTTGGCAGCAAATTCCACTGCCGAACAGCTCTTACTGTCAGGAAGTTCTTCCTAATGTTTAGGTGGAATCTTCTTTCTTGTAGTTTGAATCCATTGCTCTGTGTTCGCTTCTCTGGAGCAGCAGAAAACAACCTTTCTCCCTCCTCTATATGACATCCTTTTATATATTTGAACATGGCTATCATATCACCCCTTAACCTTCTCTTCTCCAGGCTAAACCTGCCCAGCTCCCTAAGCCGTTCCTCATAAGGCATCGTTTCCAGACCTTTGACCATTTTGGTTGCCCTCTTCTGGACACGTTCCAGCTTGTCAGTATCCTTCTTGAACTGTGGTGCCCAGAACTGGACACAGTACTCCAGGTGAGGTCTGACCAGAGCAGAATACAGTGGTACTATTACTTCCCTTGATCTAGATGCTATACTCCTATTGAAGAAGTCAGGTGACACCAGATAACCAATCCAGCACCACTGACTGGCTGATACAAAACTCCTGCGTTTGTCCAGCCCGGGCTATTTGTCCTTGATGGAGACCACTGCATCCACCTTCTGTGCTCCTGACTACTGGCTTTCAGTCATCCTGCCGCCAATTAATCCCCGGCCAAAGGCACTTGTCCACCTGAGCGCCAAACCCTGTGTGAGTGGGCACTTTGGCTCACACAAAGCTCTAATTCAAACATATTTCAAATCATGTCCACAAGCATTCTAACTTACAGGGGTGAAATGAGTCTGCAAAGATCCCCCACCTATCCTATCCAGGTTTGTGGACAAGCTTTCCGCTCATTCGCATTTCCGCTCAAGCAAACCCTACCTCGACGTCTCGCTTCAACTTCTCCAAGAAGTTCTTTTTGCTTTCCTCTCCAACGTGGAGCTTTTGGCCTTCGTTCAGAAAGTCGTTGTCCTTGAAGGTCGGCAGGTCCTTGGCCTAGAGAGAAGATGGAACTGGAATAAGTGCAAAAAAACCAACCCTCAATTTCACGTCGAGGCTGGATGAGATCCAAAGAGGTCCAGGAAAGAGGCTTTGGTCATAACAGGATGCTCACGGAAAAATGTCAGCTCTCTGAGGTTATAGGAAAGGCAAATTCGATGCTGGAAGTGTTTAGGGAGGGGATGAAATATATACAACGGGAATTATCGGCCGGAGGTTACTGGGGGCTAAAGCTCAAACACCCAGAACAATGCTCTCTCTATGGCACAACTCTTCTGGCAGCAGACTGAAAGGCACCAAGAGCTGTGATGTCTTCTGAGGCTGCAGGGTGACTTCTCCAACCCTGGGAAAATTTTTGGTTTCCTCTGGTTTGTTGGGACTATAAAAGGCCACAGTGCTGCCACACTTACGAGTCCCGGGTGCAGTTCTCTCTCACCCATCTCAAGAATGACAGTGTAGCCTTGCGTACGGGTCAAAGGGGCCTGTCTACAAAATTCTGGCTAGCCAAAAACGCTAGCCAGAAACAGAACTTTTCTGTTTAGGGACAAAGCTCTTGGATCATCCGATTTTGGAGACAAGGAAAAAGGGAACATGCTCTGCTTGGGAGTTTCCTGGAGTTATCTGTCTAGGCGCCTGGCGATCAGATATTAGGAACAGCTAAATGGGCTCAGCTGTTCAGAATTCTTAGGTCAAAATCTGCACAAAGCAGAATATCAAAATCCTACGGCCTTATATGGAGCATCTTAATTGCTCTTGGTACAGACTGAGGAATGTGACCCATTTGACTCTCTTACTCACATATATCTCTTCATCTGAATCTTCATCACCAATATTCACCAAACATGAATATTGTATCTATGGTGGGCTCAAGTACTAGCGGTGACGAGGGCCTCAAGATCATGGGCGGAAGCCTAGATCTTCCTCTTCTGCATTTTTCAAAAGTCAGCAGGTACGCTAACAACTATAGCCAAATGGGACTTTTGCCATTTTATTTCTTCCGCAACTTCCTTATGTGTGAGTGAAAAGACTTCTCCCCACTGCACTGGCTTGTGGTCTTCTGGGGCTACTGCTTATTTGGCAGGGTAAGTGCCATTTTCAATAACCTGCAATCACAAAAGTTTGATTTTCAAAACCAACTGAGAATCGAAATCCAAAAAAAACACTTCTGGATTCTTAGGCACTCTTTTGGACGTACCACCAATACGATGGGTATGAGCAGCAGAAAAGGCCGGTCCCAAAAGTCATTTTGGTACGACTTTTTTAGGGCTCTGATGCACAGTTTGAAAGGTTTATACTCCCGCCAGGTTAAAAATATTCGGTAATCTAAATATCTAATCAACTGGCAATCCCTAAAATAGGAGAAAAGCCATCTGGCTTTTCCGGATTAGTACGAAAAACAGGACAGAATGAGGGAGGAGAATTAAAATACTTCTTAAATAACCAAATGGAAAAAATAAAACATTGCATTTTAAAAAAGAAATCATTTCAGGTATTTGATAAGATTCTCGTTTCTAACATGAAGGAAGCCGTTTAAGACACCCACCTACCCCGCCCACTAGAGACAAACATATATCTAGAATAATTTGGGAGGTGGAAGGGAAGCCATAGGAATTGCCGTTATGTTTGCTTATAATTACAAAGAATAATAATCCTGGATGAGATATACACACACACAGTTTGAAAGGCCTGGACAGGCGGGGCAGGCAACCAGCTGCCCATTGGACTATCCAGTTACTGGAGATCTCCACCTGACCCACTGTGCTCACTTACTCCCCCCCACCCCCCGCTGAATCCTATGGCTCAAACAAGTCTCTCAAGTCCAGCCAAACTGGATCAGATCCTCTGGTTTGGGGAGGAGCAACTTTCTAGAAGCGTACCAGCTGCACAGTCCACATACAGTCATACCTCGGTTTAAGTATGCTTCCGTTTGAGTACTTTCAGTTTAAGTACTCCGCGGACCCGTCGGGAACGGATTAATCCACTTTCCATTACTTTCAATGGGAAAGTTCGCTTCAGGTTAAGTACAGACTTCCGGAACCAATTGTGTACTTAAACCGAGGTACCACTGTATATCCAGCAATCACGATTACCAGGAAACCCGCGCTGAACAGCCTCGATAACCAAACTAGGGTGCCCTTTTCTCTGACACCCATCAAAAGGGGTCCTCACTTATTAAACGAGCTGAAATATTAGTTGGCTAGTCTGGTGATTAACAGAGGGCTAAGCCGCCTTTTTCCCCACTGTCGAGGGCTGCATATCCTAAGGAGGAATCCAGCAGGGACCACATGGTAACAGTGGGTGGGACCACAGCCAAAGATGGGAGCATCCCGTCCCTCCCTCTCATCCATTTTTCTCTGTGCTATATATCCCCCTTTCCCCTTTTCTCCTTCTTTCTCTCTCTGCTATACCCATTTCTGTCTCTCACTCTTTTATTTAAAATCAACAGAATGAAACACCAAGAGAGGCAGGGGCCACTGTTGCTCCCTGCTCTCTCTAACATTGGCAAGCAAAGTTATGAGTTAAATGGGGAGATGAAGCTCTATAGCTATTCAGTCACCTCTCCAACACCCAGCACACACTTCTAAAGCTAAGGGAGAACTGCTTCCCTTTTCCTATAAGCCTACCAGAATGATAGTGACAGCAACAACATTTGTAGATTTATTCAGAATGCCTTCCCCGACCGTTACTCTTACCTTTTCCTTGTCGCTGGCTTCCCTTGCTACCGTTGAACCCTGGAAAGAAAAGGGGTGGAGACCTATTTTAGAGCCAATGAACTTAGCATTTAAAGAAAAGGTAGCCTGCAATGTTGAACCTTAGATAGCCGAGCGCCTTTTTGGAGATTTCCAGCAGTGAGAGACAGAGAGACTTAAATCCAAATTCACAGCATTAATAACAACAAAAAAAGCAAACCCACAGTATACATGAAAATTCGGATTTTAAGATTGCTTAAAAGTTTTTTTTGGGGGGGGCTATGTGAAAGATGGTTGCACATGTGACACACAAGTGCAGGAACTTAGTACACAAATATTTAACTTCTGGCTACCACGTGCATAACACATGTAGCAATTCTATGCAGGCAGATATTCTATGCATCGGTCAGGAGACTCTCTCACACTGCCCAGAGGGGCCCCAGAAGGCTAATGTAGAAATTCCTAAGAGAGCCAGAGCACAATAACACTGCAGCGTTAATATCCGGTTCCCTCAAGCGGTCCCCAATAACCTCTACCATGCGGTGTCTGGAAAGCACTTCTGGCACACCAGATGCAATTGTACAAAACTACCCAACAGCCAAACCCCCGAAAGCTGAGATTCTCAGGATGCCACACTCCCATGGCGAGAGACAGGATCCACATGCAAGCGGGTAACCTGTGAAATATCTGAAAGCCACTTTCCCCCTCCTCCCCCTCCAGTTTGTTTATTTGAGCATTTCTAACTATGCTCTCTCTCGTGTGGTATACAGTAAAATAATCAAAACATCACCAATGTCCATCTCCTCAGGAAGAAAACTGTCAGGCTTTCCACTGCAGGAAAGAAGTTGGAATGTAATAAAATGTATTAACAGCATACTGGATCAAGCTCATGTGGCCAAACATCCTGTTCTTCTCATGTGGTCAGATGAGCAGAATGTGGCTCCATGCAAGATGGCTTGTATTATAATGTCCCTCACCTTGAGATCGTATTTCCGATGCACTGTCAGCCGGTGGCTGAACACGTTCCTGGTGACCACCATGTATGTTTCCACGCCGTCTACAGTGAGCCTGTACATACCAAGGAACTGGGGGAGAAGTGTATTTCCATGACATTCCACAATGAACTAAAGACGGGGGGAGGCAGAGAAGAAGAGAACAAGGAGTCCGTCAGCATCAGGCCACAGATTTTCAGCACAGCTTGATCAAAAGGGACAAATCTTGCAAGTATATTTGAGACACTTACCAACATACAAAAAAAGAGGAAACATTTCACAATAAGAGTTTGGAACCCGAAAGGATTATTTCTTTTTAGATACAGTGGTACCTCAACTTACGAACGACTCGACAACCGAATTTTTCGACTTACGAATGGGGAAAATGGCCGCACGCTTACGAATTTCTCGACATCCGAACGGAAACCCACAGCGGTTTTAGATAGGGTTTTTTCAACTTATGAATTTTTAGATGGGGTTGCTTTGGCTTACGAATTTTTCCGTTTCCAATGCATTCCTGTGGGGAATCGTGTTTCCAATGGCGCTTTTCAACTTACGAATTTTTCGACCCACGAAGGTGCCTTTGGAACGGATTAAATTTGTAAGTTGAGGCACCACTGTAAAAGAAACCTTTGAAGGTGACCCGGAAACTAGAACTAATCCAGAATGCGGAAGCTAGACTGGTGACTGGGAGCAGCCGCCGAGACCACATAACACCGGTCCTGAAAGACCTACATTGGCTCCCAGTATGTTTCCGAGCACAATTCAAAGTGTTGGTGCTGACCTTTGAAGCCCTAAACGGCCTCGGCCCAGTATACCTGAAGGAGCGTCTCCACCCCCATCGTTCAGCCTGGACACTGAGGTCCAGCACCAAGGGCCTTCTGGTGGTTCCCTCACTGCGAGAAGTGAGCTTACAGGGAACCAGGCAGAGGGCCTAGTCGGTGGTGACACTTGGCCTGTGGAACGCCCTCCCATCAGATGTCAAGGAAATAAACAACTATCTGACTTTTAGAAGACATCTGAAGGCAGCCCTGTTTAGGGAAGTTTTTAATGTTTGATGGTTTATCAGGTTTTTAATATTCTGTTGGGAGTCGCCCAAAGTTGTAGTTGTTGTTGTTTAGTCGTGTCCAACTCTTCGTGACCCCACGAAGTTGTAGTAGTACCGCAGTAGTTGTTATTAAAGAAAAGTGATTATTATTATTATTATTGATTTCTCCTCCTCGAACTGTCGTACACTCAGGGATACATTCTCTAGTACAGATTTGGGTTTCCATGGTGAAAGCCTTGCTTACCCTGCATTGGAAAACCAGAGTAGGAACTAGTTCAATTCAGTACCAGAAATGTCAATTTAGACTGCAGTGGGACTGAGGAGAACAACCTGCCTCTACTGTGGGAACCTAGCAAAGCAGATAATCAGAACTGCTTTCTTGGCCAATGCTGGGAGGGCAGGAAGCTCCCATAGAAATGACCCAGAATACAGGCATCAACAGAAATAGCGCTTCCCAGTCATGCTAAGTTAGTGCTCCCTTACTTGGTGGTACTTCTTCAGGATGTTGTGCATCTCTGCGACATCTTCACTCGACACCGCCTTGATGACAAACCGCCGGTCGTAGGTGGTGAGGAAACGGACTCCGCAACGGCCGTGGCAGTCACTGTACACCGGGGCGCTCCGTGTCACGGAATTCTACAAAGAGGAAAACAGAAGAGCAAGTAGGAGATGCCCCAGCCGCCTCTTCAGACCAGCCCTGTGAAAGTTGAACCTCACTTGATGCAGGAGTAAGAAGCACATTGAAGGCTGCATCAGAAGCACATCGTGCCATGCCAGTAGGGTGCAGGGCCTTGTGCACGACAGAACTCCATTACGTTGGCATGCCTGAACTTTAATATAGGTAAAAGGTCAATGTAAAGGACCCCTGGACGGTTAAGTCCAGTCAAAGGCGCCTATGGGGTTGCGACGCTCATCTCACTGAGGGAGCCGGCGTTTGTCCACAGACAGTATTCCAGGTCATGTGGCCAGCATGACTAAACCACTTCTGGTGCAACGGAAAACTGTGACGGAAACCAGAGCACACGGAAACGCCGTTTACCTTCCCGCCGCAGCAGTACCTATTTATCTACTTGCACAGGTGTGCTTTCGAACTGCTAGGTTGGCAGGAGCTGGGACAGAGCAACGGGAGCTCACCCCGCTGTGAGGATTCGCACCACAGACCTTCAGCGCCACCCGCTCCCCTTAACATAGAGCACTGTGAACAAAGCAAAACACTACGTCCCTCATCTTTCAGATCCTTGGCATTGCAATCATCCCATTTTTAAACTTTTTTTTTTTGCAATTGAAACCAAGAGTTGCTGTCTGTTTGTTGCTGCTGACTTTAAAAGGTAACCAATGCATTTTGAACATCCAAAAATGGCTGCCCCTTAGGAAACCCCACTAATCACTGGATGGAATGTTTATGAATATTCTAACTGCTCAGCCAAGGGGAAAGGTTAGCAATAAAATATCGAAGTAGCTAACTCTTCGGAATCAGTTCTCTAATTATACCTCGATCTAGTTTTAGCAGTCCTATTTGCTTTCCGCATTTGAAGCCATTCCCTGATGACCGACAGAGCTAAGGTTTGGGGGTGGGGAGTGTGCAAAGGGGTGCCTAGAGTACACTGGGGAAAGGGAACAGAGGGAAGCACATGGACAGCAAACACCATGTCCCTTTGTTCACTGAAAGCTCACTCACCATGCATGAACACACACACACACCCCTTCTGGGTATTCAGTATATTTCCAAAGCTGCTTGAAACAGCTGCAGGTGTAGAAACCTCTTCTGTTTTCTGATAAAAGCTGGTATAACAGCTCATATACCAGGATTGCATTCCAGAGTAGCGATCGATTTCTAGACCAGACCTTTGCCCCTGAAAACACACTCAAACACCAGCCTTTCCGGGAAGAGGCTGGCACTTTGCACTATGCCAGTTTTGGGCTGCACATCTACTACAGATCTTCACTGTGTCTAGCGGTGTAGTGGTCATGGGGACAGGGACAGGGGGGCCAAAGACCTGCTAGCATTTCTGCAGCAGGGCCCCTGTCTCTGATGTCTTAGAGAGCCACCCGGACAGCACAAAAGGGGAGATTTATAGCCCCTGTATGCCCCAAGCCCAAGCATTTAGGGGCACCGAAAACACAAGGTGATTCCATTTCAAGAGAACGGTGTATGAGCTCTGTTGCAGACAATGGGATATCACAGAAAACACAATTTAAGTCACTCCAAAATAAGTACTCTAAATCAATTGCCCATGTACGTGCGCAGAAAACAGTAGATTTAGCCGAAAGGAAACACACAGAGATCTGCACCAATCATTGCACAGCGTCCTTAATTACTATTATTGTATAATTTTAAGAGTATTGTACAATATTAGAAAGTTGTATATAATCTCAGAAGAGGCGTGGCAGTGGTTATCATAAAGGGGCTCTGCACTTCTGAATTTGCCACAGTACTGCAGGCTTTCCTTTCCATTGCTTGCACAGTCAGCTATTGCTATCTTCCTCTTCCTCCTCCTCCTTGAACCTCCCCACTTCCCAATCTCATCCCCACACAAAGTAACTCTGCTAGTTCCTATCTTGGCCCCAAGGACTACTCTTTCGCCCTTGGCTCATCCTGCACCCTTCACTCTAGATCTGTCTTACTTTCAGTTAAGCAAGCTTCCTCCTGCAAGGACTTCCCCAGTGGCATCACCCTGCAAGCAAACCCCAATCCCCTGAACAACCCCCCCCCAAAAAAACACCACCTTTGCAAAAACCACTCCCAACATATTGCAACCTCTTGTTTCTACTCATCCAACTGCTTGAAGTGCTGCCACCAAGCTCCGTACCTGATAATCTTGATCGTCAATCGCAAACCTTTCGCGGAGATTTCGGAACACCAGTGGGCAGTACTCCTTGAATTTGAAGCGACTTGGGAGGTTCTCCCTGGAAGCAGATGCAGAGAAGCTGTCTTTCAGCATTAAGATGTAATTTGGTTTTATATACGCACTAACTCACCGTCTCCATGCTTGATGGAGCACAAGTGAAAACTGTTCTCTAATATTAAACCCCCCTTTTTTTAAAGGAATTATTACTTCTGCCTCTTCACGAGCAGTCCTGAGATCTCCCCTTCGCAAGATGGCAAAAACTCATGTCAATCCTCTTAATTCATATAATTTTGTGTGGTGGACAGTCACTGTTCTTTTGCTATAACTCGATCGAAAGCAGGTAGCAAACGAGTTCTACAACCTGGGCATGTGCAGGCTTCCGAGGAGGAAGTGTGGTCTGCATAATTAGGCTCTATCACTTAGTGGCTTGACATGCTAGTTCACGTTTAGCTTTTATCCTAATAACGAATGCCACAAATCCGTATCACACCTTGTGACACTTGAGGGATCACCCAAAGAACAGAACAACCATTCATGGCAGTAACTGGTGCATTTGGCAATGTTCAAGATTGCAAAAAAGAGCCCACCCCTCTGTTCTGTTGATGGAGATCTCTGCTGGATCAAAGATAAAGGTAAAGGGACCCCTGACCATTAGGTCCAGTCGTGACCGACTCTGGGGTTGCGCGCTCATCTCGCATTATTGGCCGAGGGAGCCGGCGTACAGCTTCCAGGCCATGTGGCCAGCATGACAAAGCCGCTTCTGGTGAACCAGAGCAGCACATGGAAACGCCGTTTACCTTCCCGCTATAGCGGTTCCTATTTATCTACTTGCATTTTGATGTGCTTTCAAACTGCTAGGTTGGCAGGAGCTGGGACCGAACAACGGGAGCTGATCCCGTCGCAGGGATTCGAACCGCCGACCTTCTGATCAGCAAGCCCTAGGCTCTGTGGTTTAATGCACAGCGCCACCTGGTTCAAATCAGAGCTGTATTTTTAATGCTGACATTGTCACTGTAGTACTTGTGACCCAATTATGTTAGTATTGGTGCCGGCTCATAACGGAGCAATAGTCATAGGCCACCGTAAGAGCACAGACCCCTGGACTAAATTGGATCGGTGTGAAACCACATAGCAACTCCAGCTTTTAATGTGGTTTTCATTACTGTGCCTTTTTATAGATAGCCGTTTGTTAAAGCCTTCCATAACCTTGCATTTATCACTACCACCACCCGATTACATCATGCCTGTTCACCTCCTTTCTTGGCAGATTTTCTCTGACAATGTTTACTATCGCACCACAGCAAGACTCTCTACAGCTGATCTGACCAACAGATAAAGTTCAGCCTCTCCCTGATTTTTAATCCTGCCAATCGAATCCAATGGAAGAGAAGGGGGTGATTCCTCTTGATGTGTGCTGTGACACCCTTGTTAGGACTTGTATTTTCACTCTGCCCAGCAGGCGTATCTTAGAGGTGCTGGCACTGTTTGTAGAGACATAGCCCCCAGCTTTTCAGAAGACACTGGCTTAATGTTATATAGCAACCAGATCCATTTACATCTGTACCAAGTAAAGGCCTTTCCCCCTTGTGTCTCTGCAGAGTCACATTGGTGGGTATGTGCCAGCCAGATATCTTAACGTGCTGCAGAAGTTATGGCACCTATACCAGCGCATGTCTGACCAGATGCCATCCCATAAACCTGAACTGGGGCGCATTACATCATTACATGCTCCCCATGCACAAACGTTGAAAGTATTTCCGAAGATAGCTGCTCCATTGCTCTGGAATAGTACAAGAGTACAGTCGTACCTTGGAAAGTCAAACAGCTTAGTTCCTGAACGTTTTGGCTCCCAAACATTGCCAATCCGGAAGTGACTGTTTCCTGCAGCCTATCAGAAGCTGCGCTTTGGTTTTGGAACGTTTTGGAAGTTGAACCGGCTTCCGGAACGGATTCTGTTTGACTTCCAAGGTATGACTGTACAACTAACATAGTGCTAGTGTCCTGCTGCAGAAGACCAAGGCATAACCCCTTGAAGAGTTCTTAAAAGGTGCAGTGGAAATTCTCCTTCCCTTTTATCAACATCTATGAAACATTTTTGCAAATATTATGGCAAGGTATCAATTTGCAGCACAGTATTATGCCTCTTTACTTGGAAGTCCCACTGTGTTCAACAGGTCAAATTCCCAGGTAAGTGCTCACAGGATACTAACCCCAGCTGGTTTGTTCCCCACCCTTATGTTAAAAGGTTAGGCCAGACATCCCCAAACTTCGGCCCTCCAGATGTTTTGGACTGCAATTCCCATCATCCCTGACCACTGGTCTTCTTAGCTAGGGATCATGGGAGTTGTAGGCCAAAACATCTGGAGGGCCGCAGTTTGGGGATGTCTGGGCTAGGCAAATGAATTCCCTGCACCCCAAATGCTACATTTAGACAGAAACAAATATTGTCCTTTCTTTTATGGGAAGTTATTCTGTTCTTGGTTTTTTACGCAAGGTACGGTAGATGCTACCCTGAATATATCAGTCTCCTGAAGGAGAATGAGGTGGCCTCAAATCAGATTCCAAAACATCATGGTCAAAATATACAGAAGCAGTTGAAAAGCACTAAGCACTAAAAATTGCAAGGTTAATGAACGGTGTAGCCACAAAATGCACAATCAAAGTGTTCCTTGGTTTCATAACAGCTGTCCAGAGGCAGGGAGGGGAAACTGTGGGCAAGCTAATCTTGAGCTAAAGCGGTAAGAGCTCTTTCCGTATGCAATACAAGATGCTTCTGCATACAAATCTCTGTCTCTTGTTAACACAGGTTTAAACTGCTGAATGATGGAATGAATCTGAAACACACAAAACCATAGCATTTGCATATAGGGTGTTTATTTATATCACTGAACTTCACAAACACCCCAAGAACACACATATACACATCGGGTGCTGTTCACTTAAAATCCATTCATTCCCCCAGAAATAAAAAAATCATGAGTTTTAGGGTTTTGCCAATTGCTTCCTGTGGCATATTCTTTTCGGCTTCTGCTTAAAGCACTTTTGTGCAGGCAAGCCTATCCAGACCTGTAGAAGTTACATTTTACATTTTTGCAAACCGCTTGAGAGCTTTCCTTATAAAATGAACTGATATATAAATTTTGCTAAGTGAAAATAAACACATGGAAGGAGGTGCCCCTTTTAAGGTATGCAGGTCCCAAGCCATGATAGGCTGAAAATGTAATCAGAACATCAAACTGGGCTTGAAAGCATAAAAATGTGTAAGTAGCCCTATGCAGCTGGGCCTGAATCGGAGAGTTGTAGTGTTTCCCATGGCCTGTCTTTTTCAAAAGATGAGCTGCAGCTTCCAAGCCATATCCATACACCTGCAGGGTTTAGAGTACACAGATGGACACGTGGGAAATTGTATATAAAATTACGTTCTTCTCCGGTCTATGCATCTCGTTTCTTTCACCTCAATTGCAAAGTGACTCCTGCGAAATCATGGACGATACAGCATTGTACATCAGGTAAAAAGAAACCAGCTATTTATATACAGTACTGAAGTTCCTCTATCAAGGGAGGGATCAGATCAAAAGTTACGTTCATTACTCACTTGTTGAAAAGATGATTGTCCACCTTAATCTTGCTGTAGGCCTTAAAGTCATCTGGCATTAACATAACTGGGACAGGGACATTACTCAATTCGTTAATCTGAAAAAAGAAAGACAAAATCTAAATAGGCAGTGAAGGGAGAGAGGGAAAAGAAAACCATCTGTACTGCTGGCACTTGTATTTACTGGCAGAGCCAAGAAACCCCATTAAACTTTCACTGGGAGAGTCAGCACTAAGTAAGGACCTGCAGAATTGTACAGAACAGAAACCAGATTTATATTCAACCACACACTTAATGCATTGCCACACTGAATTCCCGGCTGCGTTTACTGAGCAGGTACAATCCTGAGGCTACAGCTGCCTGTGCCACGCATTTGTGGGAACTGGAATCCAGCCTTATGAACGCATTGGCCAAGCTTGGATGGTTATATCTTGGCGTATAAAGCTGGGATGTGAACAAACACGTTGTCCACATAGGAAACCGCTTTGTTCCTCCTTTGCAGCAAGCCATGATTCCTCCCTTTGAACTACTTTGTATTAATGAGATCCTAAATAATAAGGGTGTGTGGGAAACGGGTGGTGCTATGGTCTAAACCACTGAGCCTAGGGATTGCCGATCGGAAGGTTGGCGGTTCGAATCCCCATGATGGGGTGAGTTCTTGTTGCTCTTTCCCAGCTCCTGCCCACCTAGCAGTTCGAAAGCATGCCAAAAAAAGTGCAAGTAGACAAGTAGGTACCGCTCTGGCGGGAAGGTAAACGGCATTTCCGTGTACTGCTCTGGTTTCGCCAGAAGCGGCTTAGTTATGCTGGCCACATGACCCAGAAAAACTGTCTGCGGACAAACACCGGCTCCCTCAGCCAGTAAAGCGAGATGAGAGCCGCAACCCTAGAGTCATTCGCGACTGGACTTAACTGTCAGGGGTCCTTTACCTTTAAATAATAAGGGTAGGGCTTCCAATAGCTACAAAATTCTACTTAGTAAAGTATCGGGCTCTTCCCAGGGGCTACAATCAATGTGGGAGAGTAATATGGGCCTTTGGATAGAGGATCAAGTATGGGAAGTAATATGGTCTAAATAAAAAGGTAAAGGGACCCCTGACCATTAGGTCCAGTCGTGACCGACTCTGGGGTTGCGCGCTCATCTCGCATTATTGGCCGAGGGAGCCGGCGTATAGCTTCCAGGCCATGTGGCCAGCATGACAAAGCCGCTTCTGGCAAACCAGAGCAGCACACGGAAACGCCGTTTACCTTCCCGCTGTAGCAGCTCCTATTTATCTACTTGCATTTTGACGTGCTTTCGAACTGCTAGGTTGGCAGGAGCTGGGACCAAGCAACGGGAGCTCACCCCGTCACAGGGATTCGAACCGCCAACCTTCTGATCAGCAAGCCCTAGGCTCAGTGGTTTAACCACAGTGCCACCTGGGTCCCTGTGGTCTAAATAACCCCCACTTAAAGCCATCTCTGTAAGAATACAGGAAGCCATGTTGAAAACATTGCTAAGATAGCCTTGGACTCCACTCCGCCTACTTAGAATTGGCAAAGGCTACTTCAGTTGATGTTGGCAGAGTTGTGGACACAATGAACCATTGCTTCACATGTGATGGGATTGTTGCATAGTTCAGAAATTCTGGATCCAAACTTTTGACACTCCAGTGGTACCTTGCTTCTCCAACTTAATCTGTTCCGGAAGCCCATTCCAAAACCAAAGCATCCCAAAACCAAGGTGCACTTTCCAGGCACCCCCAAACTTCAGCCCTCCAGATGTTTTGGACTACAATCCCCATCATCCCTGAGCACTGGTCCTGCTAGCTAGGGATCATGGGAGTTGTAGGCCAAAACATCTGGAG
Source organism: Zootoca vivipara (assembly GCF_963506605.1). NCBI lineage: Eukaryota > Metazoa > Chordata > Lepidosauria > Squamata > Lacertidae > Zootoca > Zootoca vivipara. Next base: position 12,132,111 of record NC_083288.1, read on the forward strand.
GGCCAGAGTTTGGGGATGCCTGGTCATACCTCATGTTACATCCGCTTCAGGATGTGTCTTTTCGGGATACGGACGCACCGAACCCAGAAGTCCCGGAACGGGTTACTTCTGGGTTTGGCGCGCATGCATGCGTAGAACCCTAAATCATGCTTTGCACATGCACAGAAGTGCCGAATTACGTCATGCGCCCACACAGACGCGGCACTTCAGGATGCGGCCTTTTCAGGTTGCGAACGGGCTTCCGGAACAGATCCCGTTCACAACCAGAGGTACCACTGCAATGCAAAATGGATTAATCCGTTCCAGACTTTTAAAACAGCAATTTAACATGAATTTTACTATCTAACGAGACCATTGATCCATAAAATGAAAGCTATGAACCATGTACTGCAGTCACACAATCAATCAATCAGTAGCTGAACTGAGTTCCACACAGTCACAAAAAGTAAACAAAAAGATCCGCAAAAACAAAAATGCAAAATAAATTGCAAAAACAGACAGACCTCAGTATAACACTCAAAACAGAAATGTGGCACTTAAATCGTCAGCATAACACACAAAACAGAGCACGTTCAGCTTCCAAAAAAAAGTTTGCAAACCAGAACACTTACTTTCAGGTTTGCAGTGTTTGGGTTCCAAGTTGTTTGAGTACCAAGGCGTTTGAGAACCAAGGTACCACTGTATCTCCATAATTACTTCACAGGTACTTTTCTCAGACCCAGCTTTGGCACCGCTATCCTTGGAGTGTGGGACCAACACATCTATCACGCATAAATCTCTTGTGCTCATGCTTCTTGCGACAGCCAGTGGCTGCCCATTGGGAGTCCAAATCACTTCCTTCTCAGGAAGAGTGGCTAGCGAAAGAATGGGACATTGCATTGTCGGAACATCTGACATATAACCAGAGAGGCCTCAGTGGTTCATCAAAAATTGATCCTTTCTACTCAACATGGCATACAGTGAGGGGGGGGAGAAGTATTTGATCTCCTGCTAAATTTGCCTGTTTGCCCCCTGATGAAGAATTGACCGGTCCATAATTTTAATGGTAGGTTTATTGTAGCCGTGAGAGACAGAATGACAACAGGAAAACTACCAAATTATTAATAACGATAATGATAACAACAGCAACAACAACAAAATAATAATAATAATAACTACAATAAAGAAATCCACACAATTTGTTTTCAGAGAAGAGCCAAATGACTAAGAAGTCAAACCGTCTCTCTGAGGACACATGAACTGCCAACTTTGAGCCACACTGAAGGGGCAACTAGCAAAGCTCTCCCATGTCTGACAGGGTGCCTCCAAGAAGGCCAGAGGCAGGGCATTAAGGCAAGAGCTGTGGTTTGCTCTCAGCAATCTGCGGTATCCTACCCCTGCCACGTGGAGGCTCCATTGAGCTGTTGGGACTAATCGTTGCAGATAAAGCCATTCGTCCCATAAATGCATCTAATTATCTTTAAGCCTCCCCTGCCAACAAGAAACCCCACAGATTAACAACTATGTGACCCTTCGTCCAACCCAAACCTACCCAACTGATCTGGCAGGATTGGTCAAAGCGATTCCTTTTTCTTCACTGCATTTGCCTGGCCACTTTCCTATTACTTGAGGCAACTTGAAACAAATTGAATAACGCAGTTGCAACAAAACGCGCCATTAAATCAATATTACAAAATTACAGGTCGGCTGCAGCAAGCAAAAGCACTGCTTGTAAATTCAAGCCGCCCAGTTTCTTTACTCAATTCATCAAGCCCTACACACACACAAAAAAATCATAATGCAGGTCTCCTTTGCCCTCCAGTTTCCTGCTGACCAAGACACGTTGCCGAAGTTGACATTCTCTCAACTTGCTACTGCATTTTGTCGAGAGTGGGGTGTGGTTTCACAGAGTTTATGTATGACACATAAGACAACACCACCATATTGATCACATGGAATGTGAAAGTCCTGGGGAATATTTGCACCATGCATAATACAAATTATGCATGGTGCAAATATTCACACCATTGAATAATCCATCCCCCTCTCACATGCATATATACTGGTCCCCAAACTAAGGCCCAATCACCTTCTAAATCCGGCCCGCGGACAGCCCAGGAATCAGCATGTTTTTACATGAGTAGAATGTGTCCTTTTATTTAAAATGCATCTCTGGGTTATTTGTGGGGCCTGCCTGGTGTTTTTACATGAGTAGAACGTGTCCTTTTATTTAAAATGCATCTCTGGGTTATTTGTGGGGCATAGGAATTCGTTCATATTTTTTTTTTCAAAATATAGTCCGGCCCCCCAGACTATTGAGTTTGACCAAACTGCGGGAGGCAGTGCAAGACAGGAGTGCCTGGCGTGCTATGGTCCAAGGGGTCACGAAGAGTTGGACACGACTAAACGACTAAACAACAACAAGTCCGGCCCCCCACAAGGTCTGAGGGACAGTGGACCGGCCCCCTGCTGAAAAAGTTTGCTGACCCCTGCACACAATTGGGTTTTAAGATTCCTGAACAGACAGCATTGTTCCCAGTCCACAGGAGGGGGGCCATAGCTGCCAAGTATCCCGTATCCGCCGGGAAAACCCCTTTTTTCTTACCGTTTCCCGGCGGTCTCCCGTTTAGCGAAAAATCCCGGTATTGTCCCTTAAATTGGGATACTTGGCAGCTATGAGTGGAGGAGAATGCAATTGTTAGCAACCCTAATTACCCGACCATTTTTCTGGTGCCGCTTGCCCTTCTATGGGCACCAGAAAATGGCGGCGCCGGCGCCGGAAGTCGCTTTTACGTGTTTCCGGTCATGCGCGGAAGTGACTTCTGGCGCTGGCGCCGCCATTTTCTGGTGCCCATAGAAGGGCGAAGCGCCACCGGAAGTTGCGTCACGCAACTTCCGGTCATGCGCGCGCTGCCGATCCCGGATATTTACGACCCGGAGTTGGCAGGTATGAGGGGGGCTCTGTTGCTACTCAATAAAAGCCCCGCCAGTTATCTGGGGCCATGTTATCAATCACAGCTAGCAAACACCTATAGGGCACAGGTGGGAAACGTGGAATTTGCAGTCCTCCAGATGTTGAACAAGTCCCATCAACCCCCTGGCCATGCCCGTTGGCTCATGGGGACTGGAGTTCCACAACACGTGGGTGGCTGGTGTACAAATGATTGCAACCAAAACGACTATTAAATTGCAACATTTGATAAGATGTTTGTGTAGCATTTATCCGGCACACTGTTGCATATTGAAAATGTTGCCATCTTCTCTCACTCTCCACCCAGAAACTCAGGAAGGTACTCTTCCCATTTTACACAAGCGACCAATAGAGTAGCAAAAAATTGCAATAGAGCGAGCTCAAGATGAATGGGGATTGAAACCCAGATTCAGCAAAACAGCTCTGTCCTCAAGAGAGGAAGTCACCACTCGTTTCCGTTACCTGGTGTAAAAGGAGGGGTTTTGAATAAGGCTGACAGAATCTCATTTGCCTGGTCACCAATAATAGTTGGAAAAATATTTGGAATATTTTACAAGCCTCATCAAGCGCCAAACCACCATCCAAAAGTATGCATGCATGTTTTAAACTGTGAATGATTAAACCCAAGAAATCAGAATTCATCACGGCAAAATAATGTATTTATAGAAACAAGTTTGTGGTGTTCAGCTTCAGAATTCATCACGGCAAAATAATGTATTTATAGAAACAAGTTTGTGGTGTTCAGCTTACTCCAAACAGACACATTCAAGCCAATATAAAAGTGGAAACTTATTTGCTTAGATCTGATTTAGGGTGCAATTCTACTTGTACTTATCTGGGAGTAAGTGCTACTGCAGGAAATTGGGCTTACTTCTGAGCAGAAACATGTAGGGCTGCGGAGTTAATTGTTGAAGTGGCTGAAAAACCTTTTGTCTCTTCTTCCCATGACAGCTGAAGAGAAGGGTCAACAGGGAAAGCAACCCTAGAAAAGGTAAACTGGGAGGTAGACTTGTACCTACCTATCACACTGTGTGAAATCGATGTGAAAGACATCTACGTAGAAGGGTCCTCCTTCAAGTTCATTAAACACAGTGCTGTTACCCCTTCACACAGCATTTAGCAAGAACATAAAAGCCCTGCTGGATCAGACCAAAGGCCCACCTAGTCCAACACTCTGCTTTCACAGTGGCTGACCAGATGCTGATGGGAAGCCCATACACAACATGACCACAATAGCCCTCTCACACTCATGATCCCTAGCAACTGAGGACTTACTGCCTCCAAATTGAGGTAGTATATAATCATCATGACTAGTAGGTACTGATAGCCTTATCCTCCATGAATTTACCTAATCCCCTTCTGAAATCATCCAAGATGGTGGCCACCACTACATTTTGTGGTGGCCTCTTCCAGAATTTAACTATGTGCTGCTGTGTGAAGTCCATCCGTTTGGATGTTCCGATATTCAGCTTCAGTGGATGACCCCAAGTTCTTGTATTATGAGTATTATATCCTGCTCTGCACACTACCAGATTATTTTAATACAGAGGTGGGGTTTTGCTAGACTATACCGGTATCTCCCATCAACCCTGACCATTGGCCTCACCGGCTGGGACTGATGGAAACTGCAGTGCAACGAAAACTGACAGGCCGCACATTTCAAAAGATGGGAACTTTTTAATTCCCTTTTCCGCAAAGCATGTTCTCCTGCAGAATATGGATCCTAATCCATGTTGGCAACAGAACCTGTAAGAACTGGTTCTTCCGAGCTTAGTCACTGAAAACAAACAAACAGGTGATGCAAAAGATCTGCCACTAAGACTCATGGCATGATAAGGTGTACCTCTCCTAATGGAGATGGATGGGTGCCATATTTCGTCTTCTGCCTGTGCGTGACTAAAGGGAAGTGGGATTAGGGAACTACCTACGTTTGCATGCCTCTCTTGCTCACCGTGTGGTTGACTCCCCACATCAGGACGCTGAGGAGCGGCTCCGAGGCCCGGAAGAGCTTCACCTTCTGGCACACAAAATGCTTCTTCTTCGTCTTGGTCTTGGAAGCGCTCAGCGCCGCTCCTATAGCCGCGCCGACGTTCGCCGAGGCCGTGCCCCCGGTGCAGTTCGAGGCCATGGCAGCGAGGGGATCCTCCAGACTCCTGGCTTGCCAAAAAACACCACCGCACACCCCTCACAGCCCCCTAAGAGTAGTGGGGCCCGTGCATGGTCCCACCAACTGATGCGGCTATGGCCCCTTTCAATACCCGCTTATTGATGCTATTTAGGTGAAGGGCACACCCCTTCCGCTACCACAGCTTAAAATGGCACCACTTGCCCCATGCGCTATCACTGCCTGGCATTCCCCGGAGAGGCACCCCAAAAACCAAAAGTTGGCGCCCCCTCAGTCCCTTAAGTGGCACCTCCTGCCTCCCTCTCCCCCCCTTGCTGAATGCAGTGGTATCACCCTCGACAGGATCCTCCAGAAGCACCACATGGAGCCTTCCTCACCCACGCACAATGGAACATTCCCCCCCTCGCAGACACGCACACGTCAAGTCTGTGGCATGCGTCCCTGCCCGCCTCCCCCAAATGGTACCGCCCGGCCACGCCTCCTCAGAGCTGTTACCATTCCAAGCCCGTCAGTAGCACGCCCTCCCTCGCTCTCTTGCCCTCTCCCCCCCGCGAGAGCATTCAGAGTGGTACCGCCCGCCGCCGCACCTGTATTACCTGAGCCGCTGGCTTGCAGAAGACCCCCCCCCCCCGTTGAGTGCTACCAAGTGGTTCCGCTCAAAGACTCGGGAGCCGCGCTACCACCCCCGCCGTCCGCGTAATGGTCGCGCCCGCGCCCCACCCACCCGCTGTCAGCTGCCGAATAGCGCCGCCCGCCTCCGTAGCGAACCGAATCTGGGCGCTTGCCCACCCCCCGCCTCACACACAGAGACACCCCTTCGCGGCCGCCAGAAGTAGTTTCGTCCGCGGACAACACGTCGCCCCGCCCCGCCTGCCCACCTCCCTTCCACCCCTCCCCCCCGCGCTTCCTCCTCGGTGGTTTGCTCCACCGCGGAACGAGCACCCCGCGCACTCGGCTCCTGCGCAGAGGCGTCAAGATGGCGTCGGCCAGAGGGAGGGGGGCGGGCGGGCGACGGAGCGGGATGTACCATTTGCGCTTGAGTGTGGGGGAAAAAGTGCTGTGAGGATAGTTAAAGTCAAGGTACGCGGGGGTACTCCTTGTGGAGGGGAGAAAAAATATCAATCTGAGGCAGGTTAAAGGGAGATTCGTGCAGCGGAACCAGAAAGATTTCCTCCACATCCCTTTCTTTTAGTATTAGTACGCTCCGGTAAAGAGAAAGTGACGTACAGGTGGGACGTACGTTTTACGACCAATCAGCGGAGAGGCGCCTGGAATTATGAATGGGGGAATTGCGATGGTACGTCAGGGACGTGGTGTTTTTGCAGACAGCGCCGCCTGTGGCTGGAGTGAACCTCACGAAATTATTGTAGAGGCATGTCTCCCTTTTCACTCATAGCTGTCATGCCTTCAGTAGCCCCTCCACCCCATTTGCCAACCCAGAGAGAAAAAAGTGCCATCAGTGTATGGGTAAATTTCAGCCCTTGTTTCTTTTCTTCTCAATTAAGCATTGTCTCCCCCACAACTAAACCTCAGTGTCCGGGCTGAATGATGGGGGTGGAGACACACTTTCAGGTATACTGGGCTGAGGCTGTTTAGGGCTTTCAAGGAAGCCTAAAGAAAAAGGGTGACTCCTCCCAGGTAAACCTCATCCCACCATACAAAACTGAAATCAATCAATCAATCAATCAAGTCCAACCCCATGCAATGCAGGAATCTTAGCTAAAGCATCCATGGCAGATGGCCACCCAACCTCTGCTTAAAAACTTCCAAGGAAGGAGAGTCTGCAACCGTTCCACTGTCGAACAGCTCTCACTGTCAGGAAGTTCTTTCTGATGCTTAGTCGGAATCTTTCTTGTAACTTGAAGCCACTGGTTCGAGTCCCACCCTCCAGAGCAGGTGAAAACAAGCTTGTTCCCTCTTCCATGGGACAGTGCTTGAGATATTTGAAGATGACTATCATATCATATTCATAAGCTGGTCCACTTTATTTCTAGTTTCACAAAGTAAAGAGCAGTTTGGATGGGACAAAGGCCTAAAAATAACTGGGCTGAGGTGGGAGTAGACAGTGGTAATAATTATTCAAAGAGGGTGCAGTAGCTAAGGAGGAGGAAGCAAAGAAGTAGATGCTTGAGAATCAGGATCCTGAGGGAAAGGAGAAGGAGAGAGTCTGAAGATCAGAAACAAGAAGCTAAGGAAAGAACAGGAAACAGAAATCTCATACAGGGCTATGGGCATTTACTCCTGTGAATTATACAATCATTGTACTGCCCCTTATCACCATTAAAAATATAAGTACACAGCCAAAAGCAGCCAAGTAGTTTCCGCCATCTCCCTTCAATTAGAAGGGGAAATTTTGTGCCATAAACAATGATAAGTAGATAGTAAATAAATAATATCTCGTATTTAGTAGAAATTTTCTGGCACAACAGCTAACACATCTTTACAAATATAGAATAATTTGAAAGGGTAAAAAAACAGGAAGAGTGAGTAGTCTTTCTTCTACACCAGTGATGGTCAAACATGGCCCTCCAGCTGTTTTGGGATTACAATTCCCATCATCCCTGACCACTGGTCTTGTTAGCTAGGGATGATGGGAGTTGTAGTCCCAAAACAGCTGGCGGGCCAAGTCTGGCCATGTCTGTTCTAAACTGTGCCTTGAGTTGAGGAGCTGGCTGCAAGGCACAGAGAAGCGCGCACACGGGATGTGCTGCTCCTTCATCCTCTCATATAGCTCTTTGTACCTTTCCCAGGATTGTTTTAAAAGCCCTGTGGGTGGGGGTGATCACTGTCCTTGTAAGCAGAGTGTTTTGGGAACATAGTTGACAGCCCTCTTTACACTCTAAAAAGGGCCTGTTTCCAAAGCCAGTTGCTACAAAATGGGGATTTGTGTGCTTCCCCCACCCCTGCAACCACCGCACATTCTTCTCCAGTTCCACATGAAAACACAACAATATTTCAAATCACCTGCGAATGCGAACTGCTTATTAAGATAAATCACCACAAAAACATTAAAACAGATGCTTAAGAGGAACAATATCTATTATTCCAGCTGGATTGTATACAAAGATCAGCATTTACACATCACAGACTACACAAATACGGCTTTCCCATTTGGTCAGGTGTTACTTTTTGTCTATTCTTCAGAAAGCTAAGGGTTGACCACGTCAGAAAGTGCATCTGTCCCCACTAAAACGCTTGAGTAAAATAAAGCCTCGTTTTATGAAAGGCACCCCTGTCTCTACGGCATTAGCCACCCGGCACAAAATCTTATTTAAAAGTTGTTTTAAAAAATAGACTGGATGGAACACCATAGTCTTGGGGTGGGGGGTGGGGGGAGAATAACTCAACAAAACAGAAACAGAATCCAAAGGGAAACTAAAATCCCTGGCATTCTCCACTTGCCTCACTACATTTTGGACGGGTCCAGTGCCCAATAATATTAAGTTATTTAAGAAACTGAAAAGGAATTATGATCGGCCAATAAAATACACATGGTTTTGGCAGCTGTGCTCCTTGTAAGAAGTGGTGACATAATCAGAAGCGAAAGGACCACCTCTTTTTTCTTTCTGTTTCATTCACTGTGGATGCAAAACTCCTCTAGCTGATACTCCCTAGCCTAAATGTTATAGCTCTATGGAGCTTCAAGGCAGGGCCTACTGTCAAAAAGCCTTGCCAGGAGTACATAAAACTTTTCCGAAAGTTGGGACCCCACAGGCCTTTACGATATCCTAGTTTGGAAAAACGGCCCTTATAGCAAAGCATCAAAGAGAACGTCCTCCTCCGGATGCCCAGGTACAAGACCTCTCACACAGTGAGAGGATAGCTGGCCTGAGCGGTGGAGTTTATACGAAGGTTTCCCTATCTGGTCCAGTGAAGGAAGACAGAAGCAAGTCTCATCTCTGCATGAAGTTTTTTTCCAGGGCTGCCGCTGTCCTTTGGATGGAGTGAATGTTCCTCTTGACCCTGTCTTCAAGGGAGGAGGTTGACGCACTCTCAAGCTTTATGTGGCTGCAGGAAAACAGAGAGAGAAAGAAACGTGATGAGTTGGGAAAAGCAGCCTCCTGCCTTGTACCCCAAGTGTGTTTCCCACCAGAAGGAATTTTAGGCAGGAAGGAAAGAGGTGGAAATCGGCTCAGAAGAGGCAATGCCTCTTCTTAAACCACATACCAGCTGCATATGGTATACTTCCTCAGCCACGTGCAACCCTTACTGTAGTTTTGGAACTGACATTTTATAGGAACGTGTGAAGGTGTTTAAATCAAACCACTGGTCCATGTAATAATAATAATAATAATTAAAAGGTAAGGTAACGGACCCCTGGATGGTTAAGTCCAGTCAAAGGCAACTGGGGTTGCGGCACTCATCTTGCTTTCAGGCTGAGGGAGCTGGTGTGTGTCCACAGACAGCTTTCCGGGTTATGTGGCCAGCATGACTAAACCGCTTCTAGCGCAACGGGACACTGTGACGGAAGCCAGAGCGCGCGGGTACGCCATTTACCTTCCCGCCGCAGCAGTATCTATCTACTTGCACTGGCATGCTTTCGAACTGCTAGGTTGGCAGGAGCTGGGACAGAGCAATGGGCGCTCACTCCATTGCGGGGAATTGAACCGCTGACCTTCTGATCGGCAAGCCCAAGAGGCTTGGTTTAGACCACAGCGCCACCCACATCCATGTAGCCCAGTGACATCTAATCTTTTTGGCAGTGGTTCTCCAAGGTCTTCCATCACTGTCCTTTTAACTTGAGATGCCAGAGACTGAACTCAATGCACCTGCTCAGCTATAGCTCCCCCCCCCCCCAGGTTTCAGAGGAAGGAAGGAAACTCACTGTATGAACTTCCCATTGCCATTGTCAAGTTTATCCCGTGTGAGTTCTCGCTCCTCTTCTTTTCTGTGTCTGTTCACGTTCTTCGCTCTCTCCTCTTCCCGCCACTTGGCATTGTCCATCATTTCTCGACGTTTTCTCTCCAGCTCTTCCGCAGAGAGTTTTCTCCTAAAGCAGGTCAAATGCAGTTACAGTCCCCCCAGCCTCCAGTGCGAGAGCTACAGCAGAATGTTATAACTTTGATCCGTGTTATCGGATCTGAACACTGCTTGGTCTTTTTTTTGGTGAGCCAAGGAGAACATGGGTTGATGGGCGGTCATACAAATAGGGTAAATGAGAAGACCTGGGTTCAAATCAAATCCCTGCTTAACTGGGGAACTCCGAGCAAATGGATTTTTCTTAGCTACAGCAAACTGCCTCTGGCTACTTGCAGTGTGTCAAGCTCATTTAGAGCACATAGGCAATCTTGAATGTGCCCAGAAATGAAAAGGAAGTCAGAGAAGAGCATGGCATGGCACATGGGCATTAAGGGATCTAGATTTCACACCCACATCAGGATTCATCTGGTTTTAACCAGGTCTGCTGAGTACATTGGACCACCCAGGGCACAGAACTGAAGTCTAAAACTTGCTTATTAAAAAAAAAACCCTAAGAACAGCTTTCTAATCTTCAGCATCCAGGAAGGTGGACTTGAATTAAACACAAAGTGCAGGACTTTGAATATCTTCGCCTTGCTTTGCTTTCTAGAGCTCTTTCTACAGCTCTTTCCCTTTCTTCACAATGTACCCCCTGGGACTGTACCCACTTAAACATACCTTGAGGTCTGTGGTCTTCTATAGACTTCTTGCTTTGGCGAAGGACTCCTGCCTCCCATTTTTGCCTTCTGTTCCTTGATTTTGTGGCTGCAATTCAGGAAGATCCTTTTTTATTTCCACCACGAAAATAACCATTTGGTCCCAATGAGTCTTCGGACCTATTTCATTCTCCTGCCCCTTCCCAATCTTGTACTGTTACTACTATTATTATTGATTGATTGATTGAATTTGTACACCACCCTTCATCCAAAAATTACAGGGCAGGTCACAAGGTAAAAATACAAAATGAGAACATAAAATACATATTTAAAAAATGAACAAACCAATATCCCCCCCCCTCCCACAAAAAGGCCACATAATGTTAAATCAGCCAGGGAAGTGGTAATAAACTTTTTCTGTCTGGTGCCTAAAGATATATAATGAAGGTGCCTGGCAAGTCTCCCTGGGGAGAGCATTCCACAAACCATGGCAAAAACGGCCCCTTCTTCTGCTGCCACTCTCTGGACCTCTTGCAGAGGAGGCACACAAAGAAGGGTCTCGGGTGATGAACACAGGGTAGGTGAGACATGCTAGAGATGGGATTATCTCCCTTCAAGTACACTCGGACCCAGGGCCGGCTCAAGCAGGTCGGGCGCCCTGGCGCTGAGATCACGCCGCGCCCCCACCCTCGCAGCACGGCTTCTGCACGGCTTCGCGGTGCAGCGCCCCCCCCCTTGCTGGCCTAGAGCCGGGCCTGCTCAGACCCCATTTTGCTTTCTAATGATTCTAAGCCAGAAATAGCCTAGCTTCCACAGCACTATCAAGAGGCACCCAGCAACAGAAAAGAGAAGCAGGTGCCCCCCCTCTCCTTGCTTACTGTTTATTGTGCCTAGGTGACCTTGACCTTCTGTGGCTGCTCAGCTCCGCCTCGTAAGCGTTCTTCTTGCCAGACGTCCTCTCTGGCGACAGGCCTCGGCTCTTCGACCCGGAACTCTGCTGGACCTTGTGGCCAAATGTGCTTTCGCGGCTGGCGTTTTGGATCTGAAATTGGAGAAAGGTGCGACTGCTGATGGAGGCAACCGTGCTTGCCAGCCGAGGTCACCACCCCTTCCATTCTGCTACCCCCGGGGGGGGAGTATTAAGGGTAGACAGCTTGGGCGTACCTGCAAGCCATACCCGGGTATTTTGGGGTGAAGAGGCTCCGAGGAAGAGCGGTCCATTTTCTCCCGTGACCTAAAGCAAAAGACAAAGGCAAAATTTATGCCAGCCTCTTTGTCAGCCTGGTTATTACTGAACCTCTCCAGGTGGTCTGATAGCTACGGAGCCTTCAGATATTACATGGCACCTAATTCTGAATGCCTAACCTGTAGACCCCAAGCCTTGTCAAGGAACCCAGGCTAACAGATAGACAAGGGGAAAGAAAACAAGGCAAGCCTGGGGATCCAACAAGTTGCCTGAGGCAGGAGAAAGATTTACAAGTGCATAGGCTTGAAAAGGAGGCGCTTCTGCCTCCCACAAGGAAATTTCTGAAGGGAGAAAGGAAACTATTCTGCCTGTCATCGCTTTAGCAGATACTGAATATCCACTGCTGCTTCATGGGAAGAGTAGGTTCAAGTCCTATCTCTGCAGTTGTGGGCAAATCACTCTCTTCTTAGCCTCCTTTATCGACATCTAAAGGAGAGACAGAGCCCTATCTCACAAGGCCAACTGAGAGTGGAAAACACGTTGCTAATAAAGAAGAGGAAATGAATGTTGAACAAGGTTGCACTGCGTATAAACGTACTTGGCTTTCGCCTGTTCGTCTTCGCTGCTGCTGGGGCTGTGGTGCTTGTGTTTCTTGTGCTTCTTTTTCTTATCTTTCTTCTTCTTTTTCTTCTTCTTCTCCAAACTGCTTTGCAACTGGGGGTGGGGGAAGGAGAAAGATGCCAGCTCCGTATCAAACGACAGAGTGATTTATAACGCAGTTCTATCTCGTGAAGTACAGGTGAAACTCGGAAAATTAGAATATCGTCGAAAAGTGCATTTATTTCAGTAATGCAACTTATTATTTTTTATTTTTATTTTTACAAATGCTTTCTTTTGGAAATTCCACAGTAATAAAACAAATAGTTACAAAAATAAACATCGCTATTACATTTCATTAATTACATTCCATTTATAATTGACCCGCCTAACGACAAATAACTACAATTACAACAAATAAAGGCTTGACATATCTTGCTTTGCATGTCATGCATCTATCTCCTATATTGGTTTCACCTTTTAAGTTGCATTACTGAAATAAATGAACTTTTTGACAATATTCAAATTTTCCGAGTTTCACCTGTAGTGCGAGGAAAAAGACTTCTTCCAACCACCTCTCTTTGTCCTATTCTGCATTAGATAAAGTTGGAATAATTACCTCCTGATAATATACGGGTAAAAATTGCTGCTCCAACAACCGTAATCAAGCATTGGAAAGCGGGCAGGGTAGAAAGTCACCCCTCCCTGTACCAGTCTTTAAACCACCTTGGTTGTGAGCACACAATTAAAAGATGAAGGTTACATTTATCCTCAATACATTTATATCAGCACCAATATAATGCCAGGGTCCACACTGCCTTCACACCCAAACATTTCACACCCAAGCATTGGAATTAAAATACTATTCCCCCCCACACACACACCCAAAGACAGAAGACATTTTAAATGTTAATCCTTGCTATAAGGATTTATTACAGACAATAGCACAATTCTATACACGTTCCATGGAATATCAGCTAAGGATACATAGAATGGCAGCCTTAACATACCAGTTCTTTGATCTTCTTCATTTTTACAGGGTTGTTCAGAACTTCACGCTTCTTCTCTTCCTCCCTCTTCCTAAATAACAACATTAAAAACCGGGTGCAGGGGGAGGGGGAGAGGGAGAAGAGAGATGTCAAGGTTATGATGAGATTTCCCCATGCACAGCACTGTTATCCCAACATTGCAATGAAACCTAACAGCAGGGTTACATAACTGCAGGTTTCTGCAATGTAATGTAATGTCTCAGCTTTACATTTTTCTTACATCTTTGTCTTACTAGAAAGGTAAAGGGACCCCTGACCATTAGGTCCAGTCGTGGACGACTCTGGAGTTGCGGCGCTCATCTCGCTTTATTAGCCGAGGGAGCCGGCGTACAGCTTCTGGGTCATATGGCCAGCATGACTGAGCTGCTTCTGGCGAACCAGAGCAGCGCACGGAAACGCTGTTTACCTTCCTGCTGGAGCGGTACCTATTTATCTACTTGCACTTTGACATGCTTTCAAACTGCTAGGTTGGCAGGAGCTGGGACAGAGCAACGGGAGCTCACCCCGTCGCAGGGATTCAAACTGCCGACCTTCTGATCAGCAAGCCCTAGGCTCTGTGGTTTAGACCACAGCTACTACTGGTGTTTTAAAGCCACTTTTGGGAGTCTTTTTAGCAAGGTAAAAAACCCCACTTTAAATAAATACATATTGAAGTGGGGAACTGGTGACGCTAATGAAAACAGTACTGTAAGTCGGCATCCTCCCACTGTAAAAAGGCCTTGACTCCCCTGTACTTTACAAAACATACACAGCACCAACTGGTTCCATATAAAGCTAAAGTTTTTCCTACCTTATCATGAACAGCGGGTCTTCTCGGATCTTGCTGGCCATATCCAAGGCGGAGTTGGCACCTGCTGGGGCAAAGATAGAGCCTGGCAGGAGGCCGGTCTCAGAAGAACAGCCCATTTCCTTGTCCTCCATGGGCTCAAAGACGTATTTGTCAACTGGGCGGCCCATAAGGTATTCATCTCTGCTCACCATGCCTCCTGGTCCTTGGTACATCCACTCCAGCTTCTCATCTTTTTTCCTAATTCATTGGCGGAAAAGGACATTAAACATATTTTTCAGACCAAGGCAGGAGACAAAGTGGGTGGGAGCTGAGAGAAAAGCAAAAGATGTCTCCTCTACAACAGAAGCATTTCTCAAACCGTTATAAGGAAGAGTTGACCAAGGAAGGTGAAGCAGATCTGGGGTAATTTTAAACTTTCTAAAATACGTTTTTGTGTCTGTGCTTTGTTTAGAAATCGTGCATGTTAGAAACAGAAATAAAGACACGGGTACACAAGCCAGTGTTAGACATTAGCTGGGCACCAGGTGCATTTTGCTACTGGCACTGGTCCAATTGCGACCCAGGATTGTTATTTTTTTCAGCTGGGATTCACCGGAACTCAGTTCCGGCACACCTCAGGTAGGCGCCATTATCATTCTAAGAGAACGAGGAAGGCGTTCTTGGTGAGTTCTGGCACATCTTTTTCTAGAAAAATAGCACTGTTGCAACCACATGGAGATCTCTGGATGCCAGGCTGGTAACTGACATTTCCATCTGGCTGGCCAGTTTTCTTAAGCAGGTATGCAGAAGAGCTTAGTTAATGCATTTAAATCCCACGTTTTTCTCCAAGGAGTACATGGTTCACCCCTCAACCCCCAGTTAATCCCTAAAATGACCTTGTGAGGTAGGTTAAGAGGCTGGGACTGGCCCAAGGTCACCCAGTCAGCTTCATGACTGAGTAGGGATTTGAACCCAATTCTTCCAGGTAGTGGTCCAACACTCTAACCCAACACTCTAACTCTATCCCCAACCACTGGTCCTGTTAGCTAGGGATCATGAGTTGTAGGCCAAATCATCTGGAGGGCCGCAGTTTGGGGATGCCTGCTCTAACCACTACACCACACTGGCGTCCTAGAGTACTTCTGTTATGGGGCTGCTATATAAGTTAAGTGAGTAAACAGATATGGGGGAAACAAAATGTCACTTAGAGAGGGATCTGAAATATTTTCCTTGAGGCTTGAATTTGTTTTATTCTGGATTATTTTATTTGACGTTTCAATGTGTTGTAAACCACTTTGAGAGTTTTTTTAAAATATTTAAAGCAGTATAGAAATGAAATGAATAGAAATAATAAGCCTCACCCGGGGGGGGGGGGTTGCCTACCTTATATATCTGAGTTTCTGACCCTGAACAGGTATAATTTCACTCCAAACTTTCCCCAAAGAACCTGAGAAACTATCATCCTATGAGGCTGTTTCTACTAACTGATTCATATTCCTGTGGTGTTTCGGTCACCCGGGTAGCTGCTTGGAGAAGCAATCCTAAGCACCTGCTCAATTTAAGCCCTAAATATGCCCGCCGGCCAAGGAAATCCTGCCCCACATACTTGACTGCCCCCACGTCCTCCGCATAACGCTGCATTTCCTCCCGCGCTCGTTCTTCATGTAGCTCCCGCTGCAGCTCCTCGATTTTCTTCCGTTCGGCTTCATGCTTCTGTTCTGCCTTCCAGACTTTCTCCACATTGCGCAGGGTTTGGGGGTGCCAGCTTTTCTTGAGGTTCTGCAAACAAGAATGAGCCCCTTGAATTGAGGTACACAACAGGTGATATGGTTTCCCTTGCCAATGGTGTACCAAAACCGCGAACGCTGCCGGGAACAATAAGGGGAAAGAAACCACTGAAGCGCAGATTTCTCCCGATTTCCTGAGTGGCCGGAATGACCCTTCCTCAAATACTGGTAAGTTCACTATCATTTTTAATATTCTGTTGGGAGCCACCCAATGTGGCTGGGGAGGCTTGGCAGATAGGCAGGGAATAAGTAATATTATTATTATTATTATTATTATTATTATTACACTGACTGACAGCTGGTTTCTAGGGTTCCCGACAGGAGGCATTCCCAGCTCTAGCTGCAGCTGCCATGGCTTGCACGCATCTCCCACACACACAAAAATTTAAGCAACTGAATATTGATAAAATTAAAACAAGAGAGAGTTTTAATTCCATCAATATTCAATTGTGCTTTAAGATTGCTTTCTCTTTTAGCCGTTCTTATTTTTATCTGTAAGCTGCTTTGACTCCTGTCAGGGAAAAGGCAGGGGCACAGTATTAATAAATATATAACAACAACAACAACTAACTTGGCATAGCTCAGTTGGTACAGCAGGAGACTCTTCCTATCAAGAGTCATGGGTAATTGCCAGAATTGGGTAAAAGATTCCTGCCCTGCGCGGGGTTGGACTAGATGACCCTCGTGGTGCCTTCTAATTCTACAATTCTATGATCCTATCATTCTAACCTGGGCAATTCTAAAAGCAAGGCAGACCACCACCATCGTTTTGTTTGTATGCCACCTTTCCATAGTTAGAAACATGCTTCAAGGCAACTTACAACAGTAATAATGTTACTTGCCCGAAAATGGAAAGAAGAAAAAGTCCTGGCAAAAGAAGAATGGATACAAAAATTTGTGGAATATGCAGAAATGACAAAACTTATCGGGAAAATAAGAAATCAAGATAACAAACTTTTTATAAAAGAATGGAAATGGTTTATTGAATATTTACAAATAAACTGTAAACAGATAAGAAAATTGGCAGGATTATTGAAATAGCCTGCAGTTTTATGTGTATATATTTAAAGTAGATGAGTAAATTTGGATAAATGAGTAAATATATATTTTAAGTAAATGAATTAATTTGGATATGCAGAAAATATTAAAAATAAATTTAAGGTACCACAGAAAAAGGGGGTAATAATAATAATGATTTATTATTTATAACCCACCCATCTAGCAGGGTTTCCCCAGCCACTCTGGGCGGCTCCCAACAGAATATTAAAAACATGATAAAACATCAAACATTAAAACTTCCCTAAACAGGGTTGCCTTCAGATGTCTTCTAAAAGTCAGATAGTTGTTTATTTCCTTGACATCTGATGGGAGGGCATTCCACAGGGCAGGCGCCACTACTGAGAAGGCCCTCTGTCTGGTTCCCTGTAACCTCACTTCTCGCAGTGAGGGAACCGCCAGAAGGCCCTCGGAGCTGGACCTCAGTGTCTGGGCAGAACGATGGGGGTGGAGATGCTCCTTCAGGTATACTGGGCTGAGGCCTTTAAAGGCTTTAAAGGTCAGCACCAACACTTTGAATTGTGCTCGGAAACGTACTGGGAGCCAATGTAGGCCTTTTAGGACCGGTGTTATGTGGTCTCAGCGGCTGCTCCCAGTCACCAGTCTAGCTTCCGCATTCTGGATTAGCTGCAGTTTCCCGGTCACCTTCAAAGGTAGCCCCACGTAGAGCACATTGCAGTAGTCCAAGCGGGAGATAACCAGAGAATGCACCACACTGGCAGCAAGTCAAGTTTTGAAATGTTAAAATGATTGTGAAATTATTGAAATTCATAAAATTTAAAATTGTAAGTTAAATATTTTTTTTTAAATAATAAAAATACAACTTACAACATGAAAAGATTTAGATAACTACACACAAGACAAAAGCAGGTGCTCTGCCGTTCATCTGTGACCCAGTGTGAACGCCTAGCGTCTTACAATAATACCTCACTTCCCTTTCAAAGCTGGGTCTCCCCCCCCCCCATCTGAGCGTTGGCCTCCAGGGCCTTCGCATCATAGACTCAGAACTGTAGAGTCTGAAGGGACACCCGGGGGTCATCCAGTCCGACCCCTAGGGGGGGAAACAAACCCCACAACACTTCAGTGCTTCCACTGGGGCTCGAACTTCCCACACCACCCTTCCTTGTCAACAGTTCACAGCTTTTTTGGGAGGAAGAACTATCCCCAATGTCCTCCCCCCACCCTCCCCCTCTTCACCCGCCCCCCGCCCCCACCCACCCCCGTCCTTACCAGGTCGCCTCCCCCCATGTCGACTGCGGAGGAGGCCGCACCGTCCGGCTGCTTCTTCGCCGCTTGCCCCTTCCGATCTCTTCTTCAGCCGTCGCGGCGTGATGACGTCGCCCAACTCGCCTCTCCCCCCCCCCCGCCTCCAATAAATCGGCCCTGCGCTTTTGGCCGCAAGGTGACGCTAAGGACACACGCAGAGGCGCGCGATTCCCTCATTGTTGCATTGTTGAGGGTTGGGCTAGAACAGATGACCCTGGTTGTCCCTTCCAACTCTACCGTTCTGATTCTATGAATTCTAAGCGCACAACTCTCTCTCTCTCTCTCTCTCTCTCTTGCTTTCTTCCTCACTGTCGTTTCTGGCAGTCTTTTCTTTTTTTAAGCAATAAGTGGTGTATAAACTTTATGAAATAAATAAATAAATGGCAAAGGTACAATATAATAACAATCGTAAAATTATATGGGCAGATATTATTATAATATAATATAATCAGTGTTTCTTTTCTGGGAGGACACGGATACACATACCCCTAAACATATTTGTGAATCTTACAAGAGCAGAATTACATTTTTAATTTCTTCTCTAGCATGGTGAATCTTCAGTTCCACTGCTACCCCTGATGGCAGCCTTTTATCCTTTTACTGTACTGTATTTATTTTTCCCAATTTGAACTATAAAATGGTGGTTTTCTTGAGTCAAAATGAGAGTACCCCTAAGCTTTTTTAAAGAAAAACCCCACTAAATATAAATATAACATAATATCTGCCCATATGATTTCCGGTACATGGACTTTTATTGGAATTTTACTTTTATTGTAATGCTGCCTTTTAAAATGGTGTGCTAGAGGGGGTCCTGCTTTGAGCCCCTTCCCCTGTCTCAGCCCTGATAAGAAGGCTTTTTTTGTCCCAGCATCCAGTTTCCAACAGTGGAGGGGAACCACACAAGCAGGGCATACTGCTACCCTCTTGAAATGACCGTGCTGCAAGATGTGGACTCCCTCCATGCAGACTGAAGGTGCAAAAAAACCCTATTTCTTAAAGCTACAACAGTCTCTGCCGCGTCTCAATTCTCCAAAGGAACACAGGCCCTGCCTGGGTGAGTGCCTGGAACACCCCCCCCCCCGGGCCCTTGCCCGCGCTCGGCAGAGAGGGGGGGGAGGCACCCAACCTTTGTAACATTATTCTTCCTCCCCCCCCCCCAAACACAGAAGCGCACACACAATGTTCATCTAAATAAATTAAAAGTATATATTTTTATTAATTTGGAGAAATCAAGATAATAGTCAACAAATGGAGAGTGTGATTAGAGGACGGCAGTGAAGAAATCCTATGCTACGCTTCAATGGATGGGGAAACATGTGACTTCGCCAAAGCAAGAGGAACGGGCGCGGAGATCAGGTGTGTTGCGGCGGTATCCGTAACGTCCATTGAACCCTTTCACCGGCTTTACGTCCATCAAGTGCCAATAGTGGCCAGCCACTTGCTGCGGAGAGTGACCTGTATGTGGGGAGAGGGGGAGAAAGTAATTCTTTATTACCCTTGTGGTAAGAAAATTCCTCTAATTCCCTTATGGGGTTTCCAGAGCCTGTATAGAGTCCCTCCCCGGTCGGAGAGAAAGCAGGGGCCAACCAGAGAATCTTGAAAGCAAAGCGGCTGGTAGGCCTGATCTTCATTTAAAAGGAAATAAACTGTTGCAACAGGGTCACCACACGCAGGACAGAGAAGAACCCTGAACAATGGTGCGCAAGACCCTATAATGGCATTTGGAATTGCCCACGCTGTACCCCAAGACCACCCCCCCCCCAAACATCATACATACATCACAGGAGGAGGCTGTCTTCAGCAGAAATTTGAGAGTGTTGCTTCTCTCCTGTCTGCCAGGGTACCTGATATTGCCTTACTTGGTTGCATTTTCTGGGTAGCCTGGCTATCCAGGTGACGGTAAATACTTTAGTACAGTAAATACTAAATTTACTGAATCTCTTGCACATATTGAGTTTGCTCAGCTTAACGGATACAGTGAAACCTCGGTTTTCAAGCATCTCGGACATTTCGGAAAGCCAAACGCCAAAAACCTGGAAGTAATTGTTTCTGTTTTTGAATGCGCATCGGAAGTCGAACGGCTTCCGCTGCATGTTTTTCCTTTTTCTCAGTGGATTTTGCCAACCGCCCATTGCTCCTCGGTTTTCAGACATTTCAGAAGTCGAACGGTCATTTTTTACCCCAGACCTCTCACACTGTTTATGTTATCTGCAAATGCCATTTCGATAAGAGACATCAAGCTGCTGACAGGATCGGTCCCACAAGTCCCTGCATCAGAGACCTTCAGGTTATCTTGCCCTCCTAAGGTAAGAGGTCGTAACATCCTTTGTGTGTAGCCAAAGGTGAATGCTGCCGTTGGGCTAAGGATGTTTAGCTGCCCTTGGGTTATAGCAAAGAAGGTGACATGGGTGGCGCTGTGGTCTAAACCACTGAGCCTCTTGGGCTTGCTGATCAGAACGTCGGCAGTTCGAATCCCCACAATGGGGTGAGCTCCTGTTGCTCTGTCCCAGCTCCTGCCTACCTAGCAGTTCGAAAACATGCCAGTGCAAGTAGATAAATAGGTACTGCTGTGGTGGGAAGGTAAACAGTGTTTCCGTGCACTCTGGTTTCCATCACGGTGTTCCGTTGCGGTTAAGCCATGCTGGCCACATGACCTGGAAAACTGTCTGTGGACAAACGCCAGCTCCCTCGGCCTGAAAGCGAGATGAGTGCTGTACCCCATAGTTGCCTTTGACAAGTCCAGGGGTCCTTTGCAGTTCAAGGGGACTGTTTTCTGATTGAGTTCATATAGGACTTTAGGCTAATTTTGAACTAGTTTTGTAGCCAAGAGGCTGAGCCAGGAGAGGTTGCATCCATTAGGGAGAATGGGGCTCTGAGTCAGCCTCCACCTGCCTGCCTTGATACTTATGACCTCTCCAAATAGCTGGCAGCTTCCTCCTCTAGCTTTCCACTTGTAGATCTCAGGGAGGAGGGTGGGGTCAAAGATAGGATTAGTTGGCTCTGTCCTGCTGTTGAGCAAGACCTCCTCCATGCTTGCTTTAACCGAAACAAGACTAATGCCACCTTGAACCAAAACGGACACCCTTTTGAGAATCATGCTGAAATGCAAGCTCAAGGAACAGGAAAAAAAGGACAATGACTGCAAGGACAAAGGTGCAAGGGCATGACCTTTAAAGAGGGGTATAAACAGGAAAATGTATCGCTAGCCGAGGTGAGAAACATCTGTATTTGCAGTTAAAATGGCAGCAAGACTGTATCGGCGGGCGTCTTGCATGTCTAAGTTACATGACTATAAAAATTGTGTGCAAACAGAGATTGGGGTTCAGCCTCTGAATCTCTGATCACTTGCTGTAATCTTTCCTGCTCAAGCAAGAAACAGAATTTTGCTTTTGCAGATTCCTTGGGTGTCACTTGTCGTTGCTAGCGAGTAAAGCAGGCACCCCCAAACTGCGGCCCTCCAGATGTTTTGGCCTACAACTCCCATCATCCCTAGCTAACAGGACCAGTGGTCAGGGAACATGGGAATTGTAGTCCAAAACATCTGGAGGGCCGAAGTTTGGGGATGCTTGGAGTAAAGGATTTGTCTGTGTGAAAGACCTTAGGTGGGGTTTTCCCACATTGCCAGGGAACTGTGAGAATTGTCATTCTATGAAGGGAATAGGGCAGGCATCCCCAAACTGCGGCCCTCCAGATGTTTTGGCCTACAACTCCCATCATCCCTAGCTAACAGGACCAGTGGTCAGGGAACATGGGAATTGTAGTCCAAAACATCTGGAGGGCCGAAGTTTGGGGATGCCTGGAATAGGGGTTAAGCGCGCTTAACAAACTACAATTCCCATGATTCCATGGGGGGCGGGAAGCCATGATTGGTTTACAAACTTAATCCATTCCAGAAGTCTGTCCTTAAACCAAGGTGTTCTGGAAACCAAGGCGTGCTTTCCCAAAGCAGCGGGGGACTTAATTTACAAATGGAACACACTCAACATGTTCTGCTTTCCAAGGCAAAGTTCACAAACCAAAAAAAAACTACTTCTGGGTTTGCAGCGTTCTTAATCCAAGTTGTTCATAACCATAGCTGCCAAGTTATCCCTTTTTTAAAGGGATTTTCCCTTATGCTGAATAGGCTTCCTCACGAGAAAAGGGAAAACTTGGCAGCTATGTCATAAACTAAGCCAGGCATCCCCAAACTGCGGCCCTCCAGATGTTTTGGCCTACAACTCCCATGATCCCTAGCTAACAGGACCAGTGGTCGGGGAAGATGGGAATTGTAGTCCAAAACATCTGGAGGGCCACAGTTTGGAGATGCCTGAACTAAGCTGTTCTTAAACCAAGGTACCACTGTACTGCTTTAAATGTATCGCATGGTGAAAATGGTAAAGGGACCCCTGACCATTAGGTCCAGTCGTGACGGACTCTGGGGTTGCGCGCTCATCTCACATTATTGGCCGAGGGAGCCGGCGTATAGCTTCCAGGTCATGTGGCCAGCATGACAAAGCCGCTTCTGGCAAACCAGAGCAGCACATGGAAACGCCGTTTACCTTTCCCGCTGTAGCGGTTCCTATTTATCTACTTGCATTTTGACGTGCTTTCGAACTGCTAGGTTGGCAGGAGCTGGGACCGAGCAACGGGAGCTCACCCCGTCACAGGGATTCGAACTGCCGACCTTCTGATCAGCAAGCCCTAGGCTCAGTGGTTTAACCACAGCGCCACCTGGGTCCCTTATATCGCATGGATGTGGCCTAAATTAAGTTGTTTCTGCAGCATCAAACACAGCTTCAAAAGCCTTTGATTGCCACAATGAAATAGGGGGAAACAGCTCCAAGGAGGTAGAGAGAAAGAGAGGGAGGGAGGGAGGGAGGGAGGGAGGGAGGGAGGGAGGGAGGGAGGGAGGGACGCAGGGAAATGAAACACAGGCATAGGAAAAGGCACAGGATTTCTCTCACCTGCCCCGGCCCAATTTCTCCTGTTCAAGTACCTCTGTCCTGGCCCATAGATATGAAAATAATCTACTATCCAGCCATCCCTCGAGGTACCTCCGCGGGTCTGTAACAAGCAAAAGCAATTAAAAAAATATTAATGATGCTGCTTAGCATTTTAGTACCAGCAACGTGCTAGGGGCTGTACGGAACTCGTTTTTTAAAAAAGCCCTTCTAGTTAAGATATTTTTGGGCGCGGCGAAGCGATTAAATTTGTGGGGCGGGGAAGGAGGGGTCTTTTCAACTTTTCACATTGCCCAGCATGTTCCTTTTCCCTTTTCCTAATGTAATTGGGGCTGATGTCATAGGGGCATGCAGTGCATACAGTGAGGTCATAGAGGCAGCTGTGACATCAAGCAGCAAAAGCCGATACATTCCAAGAAAGGGAAGTCCAAATATAGAAGATGTTGAAGATTTCACACACCTCTTCTGAACACCCATGCTATAGGCTCCTTCTGAACACCTATAGACACCTAGTATAGAAGATGCACAGCCTATCTATC
Organism: Zootoca vivipara; assembly: GCF_963506605.1. NCBI lineage: Eukaryota > Metazoa > Chordata > Lepidosauria > Squamata > Lacertidae > Zootoca > Zootoca vivipara. Next base: position 12,155,990 of record NC_083288.1, read on the forward strand.
TTTTGGAAACATCCCAAGGTCTTTTAAGTAGGACACAATTTATTCTTTTGAAGTAGGGCATGGTTCAGGTGTTTGAAGTGCTGAATGGATTGGAATCTGGCTGGACACTTAAAAAAGAGCTTGACAGGGGCATGACAGACACTTTGTACTAACGTAAAGCTATTCTAATGCCTCCAGAAGCAACCTAGATTTAGAATAATTGAAAAGGCAACAATGGATTTTACTAGCCTAATGGGCAAAACAGTAACGTCTGTATGGCTAAGCACTTCAGACGCCGATCCAGCCTTTTATTAACTCCCTCCAAGGCAGGTGAACCCACACACCACTCCAAGAGCAATGGATTCTATCACTATACACTTTCAAAAGTTGCACAATGCTTTGCATTCTCAATTAAATTGCAGCACATGGCAACCCACCCCCTACCACTGCAGAAGCAGACACTTTGCACAGCCAAGGAAAGCATAGCAGCACACTATTATGGGATGGAGGAGTTGGCCTGGCTGGAAAACTCCAAGTGGGCACAAACTAAGAGCAAGTTTCTACGGCAAATTGTCCTGCAGAATCGCAAGTCAGCAGATCCCGCGGTACCTGTGTGATTGTCGGCAGAGTTGGTTTCATTATCCTAGAGAGGCACTTACCTGTTCTGTCTTCTTCAGCACAGATTTGACCACTGGGGATGAGAAGTAGCTGGCCGCGTGGATGTCCAGCTGAGCATTATAAGGAGGCAAGGCAGACCACAGCCTGGGCAGGAGATTGGTGTAGCTGCTTGCTATAGTGTCTACGGCCACACCATCGAGGATGAATTCCTTTTGCCTTTGCAGGCATCGCCGTGTGACACAAGTCATGTTTTGTCAGAGGCAAGAGAAAAAGCCGCTGGTCACTATCCCCAGCTGTACCACTTTCCCTGTCGCCTCCCCAGCAACTTTCACTATTTCCTGACCACACAATCGGTGTCACTGTGATGCTGTCAGCATAGACAATTGCCTCCTAACAACCAAGAGGTTGCCAACAGGTTGTTAGGCTTGAGATGACTCATCTCAGGCATGGATGGTATGTCTTGATCGATTAAGGTGGGGGGAGGATAATCCTTTCCAGTGGAACAGAAGAGTTGGAAGGGACCCTGAGGGTCATCTAATCCACCCCTCTGCAGTTCAGAAATTCTGCCCAGAGCCTTCCCTGGGTGGGCTCGAACCACCAACCTTCTGGTTAACAGATGCACTGACCCATTGCACATAAATGTCTTTATTTTAAATCCTCTCATTTCATTAATGAACCTACCCTCAAAAAAATGGGCCATGGGAGTTGGAATTTCTCTAATACATAATAAAAATCTTTTAACAAAACGCTCAAGATCTTGAGTAATATTTATATGCCGTGAAAAAATATATTCTTTTCTGCTCCATTTCTTAGCTGCTTCTTTCTTCAGCTGTGAGCCATCTGCATGCACAGCAAGGTACATATTTATTTTTAAGGACTTCACATACATACTTGGGAGAACTCAAATGTAGACATCACATTCTGAGCTCAGTAATTCACCCTGCCTTATTTGTGCTGGAGAATTGTGGGCATGATGCCCTCAGACACCTCCCTTGGCAACTCCCAAGGTCCCCTGTCCCTTCAAATTTCATACATTTTCCCTAAAATAGGCTTTTCTCTTGTGGGTGCTACCTGCTAGTCGAATAGTTTGGTGGTGTAGGCTTATTGCCTGTTGGTGGGAGGTTATCATTGTGCTATTCTTGCGAAACTGCTATTTTGCGGCGCCCAGCAGAGTTCTTTAAATTCCTAAACGTGCTCCTTAGTCCAGCAGGTTTGGCAATCCCTGACACACACAAATAAAAGTAGAGAATTCTGATATTCTCCCATGGCTGTACTGAACAAAGTTCTTATTGCGAAGAACCTACTCCCAACAGGGTGCAAGGAGTACCGGTACATTAAAAAGTACACATCCCACTAAATAATCACTACAGGATTATCTAGCGCAGGCTTCCACAAACTCGGCCCTCCAGATGTTTTTGGTCTACAACTCCCATGATCCCTAGCTAACAGGACCAGTGTTAAGGGATGATGGAAATTGTAGTCTCAAAACATCTGGAGCAGGCACCCCCAAACTTCGGCCCTCCAGATGTTTTGGACTACAATTCCCATCTTCCCCGACCACTGGACCTGTTAGCTAGGGATCATGGGAGTTGTAGGCCAAAACATCTGGAGGGCCGCAGTTTGGGGATGCCTGATCTGGAGGGCCGAGTTTGAGGAAGCTTGATCTAGTGGTTTGTCATTATTTATTTTACGGCTTAAAAATATTTTAACTCTCTTTTGTTTTGCCCAGAGTTAAAATAGGACAGTACAAGCATAGAAAAAACCTACCCAAGTCTCTATCCCGTACGGACTAAAAGTTAAACTTTAAATACTTTCAGCAACACCTTTGGAACTTCAAAGTTTAAAATATTTTAATTCTACTATCCTTGCTCAGGAACTGATACAGGTATAACTGCATAATTAACATGAATGGTTAGCAAAATAAAAAAATTCCTTCAGTAGCACCTTAAAGACCAACTAAGTTTATATTTTAGTATGAGCTTTCGTGTGCATGCACACTTCTTCAGATACGCACACTTCTTCAGATACTTCTTCAGATATGCACACTTCTTCAGATACTTCTTCAGATAAATATAAACTTAGTTGGTCTTTAAGGTGCTACTGAAGGAATTTTTTTATTTTGCTTCGACTCAGACCAACACGGCTACCTACCTGTAACTAGATGAATGGTTAGGTTCTCAACTTGTTAAAAAGGAATAAATAGTACAGAAAGATATTCCAAAAGATCACAGACGAGATGCAGAAGAGCACTGGGCATGATACAGACTGGTGTAATGCCAAAGGCCAACCAGCATTGATACTTGCGCAAGCTGGGAAATTACCACAGAGTATGCTTATTCAACTGGTTCCAAGTACCCATAACTGGATCACAGGCTTGGCTTACAGGTGGGCTAACCTTCCTCAGAAGACTGATATTAAGGCTCTAGGGTGTAGGACACAAGCCCAAATCCTAGTGTTTTCTGGCAAGCAGATGAATTGCAAGGAAGTTGCATGAAAGCATAATTTCACTGAACTGGGAACACATAGCAGGAAAGTTAAAAACAAAATATCCAAGAGGGATGACCCGTTACTGGACAAGTGAAAGGCCAACAGTCGAGAAAAGCTGTCCTTGTGAAGCTTTCATACTATTTATTGCATTTACACCAGGGAACACAAGGCACACATAGGGGCGCTCCAATTTATTCCACCAACCCTTTGAGATAAGATTGGGCTGGGAGAGTGATTGACTCAAGCTTTTTTGTCCAATGCTTCTTCTGTCTTCAGGAGCCAATAAGCCAACTCACAGAAACACCCTACACGAATTGTGAAGTTGCTACAAGTCAGCGAGTTTGCTACAACCACTTTTTTATTGGACTTTTTTACAAGACAGGTTTATGCAATGCTGCCAGCGTTGGAGGCAATCCTGGGCCACAGATCTGCACATTCCTTGGCTACGGGGCCTGTGATAGCAGAGCCTGGAGGGGGCAAAAATGGTAAAAAACAGTAACTATTAAGCACCGGCAAAGGAATTCCTATGAAACATATTTACTGAACTTGTATTTAATAAATTAGTCTTGGGAAGAAGTCATTAACACACTCGCATGGCGGCTTCAGCTGCAAAGCCAAACCTGAAGCAATCAATTCACAATACAGTACAGGATAGTCGACTCACAATTTGCACTCTTTTTACTTGCGCGATTGCAGCTTTATGGCTGGCCAGGTACAATTGCACAAATTAAACGCACGCAAGGGGGAGAGCTTAAAAGC